>NW_005054303.1:7641524-7668235 GCF_000277835.1 Geospiza fortis | reverse complement strand
CCCTCTAGATTTTCACTCTGCCTCTCTTCTGAACTCTCTGTTATTATATTCTCAATCCTGTTTGCAGTCTTTAGATTCTATTTACAAATTCTGCCAACCTCCTTCCTCCTTTATTCCCAAACCCTATTAATATCTGACCTAGAGTGCATTTAAGTCTCATTTTTTCCTTTATACACACCTTACCATCATGGCTTTTCAATCTGGTGGCTATGCAAGAAAGTTTTCTTATCTGCCTTGCTTTTCTTTATGCAGTCAATCAAACTACTTCCCCTGATAATTCTGGTTTACTGTTGCATTCAGTTAAAATTATTTGTTCTTTTTTTGTCTCCATTCCGACGATCCATAGTCCTGCACTGCCAACACCTCTCCAATTTCTTGCCAGGTTACTGTGTATATAGAATTAATTTCACAAAATACACTGCATGCCCCTGATTCTTTTTCAAAAAGCAAAAAGAGAGAGGAAGGAGTGAGGAAAACCAGAAGGAACTTGATTAAATGTGACATCAGATACACTTAGAGTAATCAGCCTATAAAGCTTAGTACAACTGTCCTCTTTCTTAGCATCCTTAGAATAGGATATGTCATTAGGGCATATTATTTTAATAGGGAAAATAAAAAGGTATTCTGCTTCTGCAACTCCTATGGAATCCCAGAGAACTCAACACTTTCCCAATGCAGAACACCCTGAAGGACAGTATTGCTCAGGGTGGCTCCATGACTCATTTTCAAGCTGGACCCGTGCTGGTTTATACTTGGCCCCCAGAGCTACACCAGGCAGCCAAAGTGGGGTCATATCTGAGCCCTTAAAGGTGTGCATAGTCATCAGGAAATCTGACACACACATGTCAGAGCTGAGGCAGCCAGGAAATGCTCTCCCAGCATTGATGTCCCACTCACACTAGTGCCCAGCAGTCCCCCATGTGAATTTGGATAATCTGGGAAAATGAAAGGAATGAGCAAAACAGAGCAGAATGAGCAGTGACAGTGACATGAGACAATTAGCACTGTCAACATCTCTCTGTGCCATTCTGGTTCCTAATTGATTTGCCATGTCTTAAAAACATAATTGCTGAATGTACCTGTACCATGGATGCAAATTATTGCACCCAACAAAGATGTTAGCAGAGAGCTGTTCAGGTAGCCACTGGAAACTATCCCAATAGGATGAGCTGAGAGTGGGAACAATGATGCTGTGAAAACAGATATCATGAACCTCTCTCCTCATGGGTCTGGATTCTTTAGGTATGGTATATTTCAGAGGATGCCAAATGCCAGAATTCCTAGTTTATTTTAGAAGACTTGAAGGACAGAGGACTCAAGACCTCATGCTTTATAATAATAAAAGCATTTAATTATAAAAGCATATAATTATAAAAGCATTTCCAAATGGGAAAAGGCTGTCTTAGAAGAGGGATGATTTGTTTGAACTAAAAGCTAAAAGTAGGCTGGGTTTCCTTGTGGAATGGCATTTTGTTTTTCACACACCCATTCAATCTCATGCCATACTGCCCTTCTGCAAAAACTAGATACCAAATCTGATACTGGACGGGAAACAATTCCATGCTCAGCTGGGTGTGGATGTGGATGCCCAGTTCTGAGCTGAGATGAGATGATGGGGCAACGTGATGCTGTAACACCCCTGAAAAGAAGAAAGCAGAATCAGAAAAATACATTAAGGATCAGTTTTCCAAGATGTCATCTCCTACTTTTGTTTCAATGCAAAAAAGCCAAGAAATCTGGTCCAGACAGTTCCAGACAGTGTTTTCCTTTCAAACTCATGATGGCAGCTGTGACTGTGACATCTTGCTAATGATAATCATTGACAACTGCCAATTCCATTTAGAAGACTCTTCTGCTCAGGACCCCTCAATGCTACAGCTGTATTAGTCAGCCACAGTAGAAGGTGGGGTTGCCCTCTTTAACATATCCCAAACCCAACAGAAGTGTTACCTGAACCCCTACCAAGCTGCCTCCCCTCTCCTCCTCCTTTGTTCCTATAAATCTGAACTAGCACTGGGGAAATAACCATGCTGAGGTCTCTTTTCAGCTGCTGAAATAGCTCAATCACCACCAAACCCTTCACACAGTGGAGAGGACCCTCTTGGCACATCAGCCTTACCAGAGGACTTTGAGAGGATCCCATTTGCACAGGCTCTCCTTCCAGTGGGGAGGATGTGCTGATGTTATCATCTCCTTCCTCCCATCAGCACTTGCAAACAATCTGGTCTTTTCACTCCTTAGCCTGTCCCTGATAATCAGCTGACATTTTTACAAGAAAACTGTCCTGCTGACTGTTGTGGCAAGGTTCTCTCTCCAGGGAAAGTGGCATTGGTGAGATGTTTAAAATTAGACAGTAGACTGTTCAATGTACAAATAAGGAGGAGTTCTTGTCCCAGCATGGAAATGGGTTAAATGATGGAAAATCTTCTGCCTGTAACTTCTCTAAATCTGCCCAGTGCTCTGTTCCCCTAGACAGTGCATCCTCCCAGGTGGTGATCAGACACAAAGCTACCAACAGCTGCAAAATGGATTAACCAAGGTCTTAAATTATTTTTGTCTCTCAGATTACTCGCTGCTTTGTACAAGACTGAGTGGGGAATGACACGAAAAGTTACAGTAATCCAGCCTTTTCCAGAACATTTCATGGGGTAGGAGCATTTGCAAATAACTGCAACCACAAAAAAAAGCCCAAAACAACAACCCGTTATGGGTTTGGGGAAGTCCCAAATATATTCCTTTTGCCCTCATGATCTGCATCATCTTCACACTTCTTTGTTCTGGTTTTCCTTTCAGTGCTTTCCAGGATCTGTGTGCTGACATGCCCTGTGGCAGGGAAGGGAGGCACAGAGCAGGAAGGGGGAGGATTTCTGAAGAGCCTCTGTACTCATTATGGGCTTGCTCTTCAGCAGCACTGTCTGCAAAGGGTAATGACAGTATTGGAGTTACACTGCAAAAGCAGCAAAGATCCTGAACGGCAACCAGAAGCTTTTTGCTTTATTTAAATAAATTGCTTTGGCTTAATGTTACCATACCCATTCAAGTATTTTCCTTCAAAGAAGAAGTAAATTCCATTAGGAAATTAGCCCAGGTGCCAATCACATCATCTTTCTTGTTGGCATGGTTATGCTTGGCTTCATCTTTACCTAACCAGTCTTTGGTGATTTACCATTGGTTAGATCCTCTGAGATCACCTTTTGGTTTCATTGCAGTTCAGCACAGGAATCTATCCTGTACACCACAGGCTGTTTCTATCTTACCTGCATTTTAATGGCTCTTCCAGTTCCATGGCTTGGACTCTGCAGCCCTTCCCACCAGACATGAGCATGTTTTGACTTCAGTTTGAGAGGAAACAAAGTGCTGCAAATGACTTTTCCATGAGTGAAGCACCAGATAAGGTTTTACAAATGGAAGGGTGAGCCACAGAGCACCATCTATGTGAACCCTCTGTTCAAAAGAAGAAAAAGAAAAGGAAACAGCCAGCTGTCCTACCCCTTCTGACATCATCAGACACTGCTTTGCAGGATTCACCTTCTTCCAGAAATAATGATTAAAATTTACCATTCAGTCTCTTCAGATGGCACAGTTAAAAAAAGCAGCTGATACATCACAGAGGATATTCTCAGCAGCTGTCAGCCAGGTTTTGTGTATAGTTGAACAATTCTTCATACACAACCACTGTGTTGCAGCCATCCCAAACTCACAGGCTGCCTTTTCCTTGACACAAATTAACATGAATCTTATTCCTCCTGCAGTTTTGCCATGGACTCAATGCATAGCTGAGCACAGAAGCAGCAGCATTTTGCTGTTGGTGGCAGTTTTGGAGGCTGTACTTAAAACCGAACAGATTTGATGACTTGTGTGGACATTTATATTCACAGCAAATCCAAAGATATTCCCAGGAGGAGCAATAGTTAGCTCCAGTGTCCTTGACAAGTATGAGCAACAGCATGTTTGCGGCAGGGTAAAATTCTCCCTGTGGCATTCTCTGCTTCCAGTCCTCCTGTGCTGTGTAGTCTGACTTGTTCTCCATTAAAGGGGAGTCAGGCAAGAAATTCAGAACTTCTTAAGATTTTTATTATTTTTCCCCTTTGTTAACTGAAATATTTGTAAATTTTCTGTGGAAAACAAAAGAGTAAAAATAGACCTGTCACAATGCTTTGTTCTTATTCACATCCTGTTTTTTAATCTAAGATCCAATTTAGTATCTCACTTCTAGAAAGGAGGTTGTACCAAGGTTAGGGCAGTCTCTTTTCTACAGCAACATGGCAGGAAATGGCTTTTGTTTTGCCAGAGGAGGTTTGGATTGGATATGAGGAACAGTTTTTCCATGGAAAATGTGATCAAGCACTGGAACAGGCTACTCAGGGAAGAGGTGGAGTCACCATCCCAGGTATTTAAAAGCTGTGTAGATGTGGAACTTAGAGACATGGTTTAGTGGTGACCTTAGCAGTGCTGGGTTGATGGTTGGCCTTGATGATCTTAAGGTTCTTTTCCAACCTAAGTCATTCTATGATTCTTTTGCCGAGTAAGATCGTGTACCCCTGAAAAACTTTCAGAAGGAAAATTTCATCAAATCTTGCATGTGCCTGTGAAAATAAGCTTCAGTGAGTTTGCATTTTCATCAGAGGCACCCTTCAACAAGAAGTAAAATTATGTTCCACTGTGTTTTTTAAAGCTTGTACAGTGATTATACAGATTTTGGATTTATGATGCTTTCAAAAATCTAAAGTACCATTCTTTCATGATTTCTAGGTGACAAATTCAGGGGCTCCTCCACTTGCTTGTCAGCTGTAGTAAATCATTTGCTATGAATGAATCACATTTTATGTGTTCTAAGTGCAAGCATCCAACCAAATGTCAATGCAAGAGTTAAATTTCTATTCTAGAGAGGCTTTTCCCCCCTTAGATTTCAAGCAAAAAATGAATTTCAGACTATGCAAAGGCCAGTTTGCTTAAGTTTTTGTCAAAGTACAAGACAAGACTGGATAATGATCGCTGGATTTGGGTGAACATGGGCTGGCTTCTCTCACTGCTGACAATCACTCCTCTACTTTGGCTTTGGATTTGCAATTCTTTGCTAAAGAAAGAAACTGAAGAAACCCCCAGGCCTCCATTGCTCACTATTGTTCTCTCAAGCCAGCAATGAAAGCAAAACTTCAAAGCTCTATAAATCTGGTATTAGTTAAGAAGATAATGATAATCATGAATATTACAGAAGTGCCTGTGGGATGGCTCTGACGTGGCCTGACACTGCTGTGGAGCAGCAGATGGCCATAGCCTTGGAAAGTCTGTAGCCCAAGCTGGCGTCAGAAAACCACATTGTTATTCCAAGCTTTCTTTAGAGATGTGTCTTTGTGTTAAGAAGTAAATCAATCATTGCAGGAGTTGCTTCTGAACCAAGAGTATAGCACAGGCAGCCACAAGTACATCCAGATTTTTCGAGGTAAAATTCAAGCTTTGTGGGGTAACATTTTTTTTCCTAATGCAGATTAACAAAGCTTTCTGAGCTTGATGAACTTTGGTTAAGTCCAGTTTTTGCCAGTGTTCTGGCAGCCCATTCTTGTGTAACCATTACAGAAGGGAGAATCAAATGCTGCACATTACCTGCTCCACACTGTCCACTGATGGATCACACTCACAGCAGAGACATGGATGATCTCTCTGAAGCTGCCTTCACCCATCTTGTTTTGGTGCTTCAAGGCTCATGAGTGGTTTTCATTTGATGGTTTTTTAACTTCCATCTGATTCAAAATGCAAAGAGAAAGCATTGGTTTTCTACTCACCCTAGCCATGAACTCTGGTGAAGAGGTTGAGGCAGCAGCTGCTTCTCGCTGATCCTGATGCAAAAAACAAGCCTCTGCAAATGGCAACACATCAGACAATGTTTATTCACCATCCTGAATCAAAATGGACATGAGCATATGCTGTCATTCTTCTTGAAGAAATGTATTCTTCTTAAAGAACCTAGGGAAAAAAAATCCACAATTCTATAGGCATTTGCTATTCACATCTAGAGCCAAATCCAGTGGTTGGACTCTGAGTCATCTGTAATTTATCCATAGTAGCCTGAAGCAATTTGTTTCATTTGAAATACATGAGGATGTTTCTCTCTGGCTATAATAGAGGTGAGGTACCTGAGTCAGAATAAAGATTATCCAGGTCAGAAAAAAGGAGGAGTAGTGACAGGAGGGGACTGAAGACGAACAGGACTGTGCTATCTCTCCTGGTTTGTTTACAAGTCTTGCTATCTCTCATCAGTGCCTGAAGCCAGAGAAGCGTGGGCTTCACCCAGCTCTTTAAAGTGTAGATTGAGTTACTCCTGTTGTTGATGTTCGATGTGGATCATTTAATTCATTCTGCAGAAAATGTGAAAATCATGTGGCTGCAGCAAGTTAGCCCAGAAGCAAGATGTCTTGGGAGCTTAGTTTTCTCTCTTTTATTAGGAAGCACTGGAATATATCCCAGTGGCTACATCAGTGGCCCCACTAACATTTCTGGCAGAAAAGGAGTAACTGGTGCTTCATGCTGCAGGGGTTTCAGATGGTATATTCAGTCATTCCAGATGAGACACAGATGACACCCAGCCTGTCTGTGAAAGTGCTTAGAGGCACTCAATACCACGTAAAAATAAATGCTTATCACTATTTTTACATGCAGTTTAAGAAATTTAACCATTCTGTCTAGAGATTAGGTTTACAGCTGGTATTGCCCAATATGGCTTGAATGACTTAAGAAAATATATCAAAGTCCTCTTGTTAAAACAGTTCCATCTCTCCTCCCCCAAAGCAGCTAAAGATCCATTCAAAACAAGGAATTTGAATCATATTCACAACAAGCATGTTTTTTACCAGAAGAAAGAAAAAGACTTTACTGCTTCCTCTCCTTCATTTAGACGCCACAGGATTGGCATCATTTGTGTTCCTGATTCATCTTCAAAGACTTTCAGTGCAGCAGTGGAGTGCCCAGGGTCACCTCTGCAGCAAAGGAATGACAGGAGATGGGGCTAATTGGGAAGGTAAAGCCCTTCTAGTGGCTATTGCAAGGAACAGGACGTGGGTCTAGTCACTGCAGGACAACAAGAAATCACTTTAGCCTGTGCTAAAGTTATTTCCTTTTGGCAAAAGAGATGAATAAAGATATGCCACCCTGACTCTCAAAGGGGAATTCAATACTCTCAGCACAGTGTTCTGATATATCACACACAGTAGATACTTTTCCAAATTTCAGGTAGGCTCTCATTCAGATTTATTTTCCTGCCTCAATGCAAAGGTCAGTCTGAGCTACAGAGGTTCTGGAGTTCCCACCTCCATGTGCACTTGGTCTAGCATATTGTCGATATTTGTTGGTCTAGCAAGATGTGCTGTCCAGCATTAGGGGAAAAATATTAGGGTTCCAGTACTGCCATCTAATAAGTTCTGAGATGCTCAAAAATAGTATGAAAATCCTTGTTTTGTACCCTGGATTCCATTTTCTGGTGGAAAATCACATTAAATTATCATTTTTTGTGGAATATGGAAAGTTCCACCTGCCATACACGTGTTATGTTATTGAGGAAAAAGGAAATCCCTGATACTGTTTACAGAGACAGACAGCTTGTTTGTTCAGCATTGGCTAGAGCTGGCCAACCAACCTTAAAATAAAACTGCACGCAAAATGCTTGCAGGAACCAAAATTATTTACTGTCAAAAATATCCATTCATTGATTCAATGAGTTCAGCTAAACCTTCCAAATACAGCCTGCAGTTTGATTAATGGAAGAAGCTAGAGAGCTTTGCTTTAGCTGGGATTCAGGATATTGCTGAGCACTTATTTTTGGTGGATGGGAAGGATGGGATGCCTCTTCCACAGGAGGAGAAGGCAAAGCACTCTCTTTGCTAGTTCCATAATGGAACTACCTTCCATCCTCTTTGGATGTTCCAGAACATCCCAGGGCAGGGCCATTTCTGCTGTGACACTAAGCTCTCTGTGAGGTCTGCTGCTTTCAGCAAACTCAGTAACTTCATACCTGTGGAAGGTAGAGAGTAGCATTAATTTGATTTTACAGCTAGCCAGAACTCTGCTGTCAGGTTATAGGAACTGACAACCAGAGCACGTGAACTCTCATGGACTCTGCTGGAGTCACTTGCCTAAGGTTTCATCTCACAAAACATTTAGCTTTTGCTTTATGGCTGTCACATTTAACACTCCTAAGAAGGAGTTTTTTCTCACATTGATTTTTAAAATCTCTCCTTCACTCCCTTGTTTTGTTATCCTCTTCATACTCATCCATTCAAAACTTTTAGCTGTAAATGTCCTTCAGTGACCCTTTTCACTTGGCCACATGCCTCCCATTTGATGTTTCAAGATCCCATGAAAGGAGGTGGGGGCTATCTCACCTTTTTACCTATTTATTTATCATTTTTTGAGAAAAACAAAACAAAACCAACACAGTCTCAAGGTGTTAGACAATTTTTCAGTTTAAATCGTGATTTAACTTCATTATGCTGCAGAGCAAGATATTCTTGAAATCCTCAATACTCTGGTGCAGTATTCATAATCTGGCCTTTATAAATAAACATGTATTGAAAAAAAAAAATCAAGGTTGATGTGGGACCATTATTTGCCAGGTTTTGAAAGAGAAAGTCTAGAAAATTGAGCTTGCTCCACCCCTGGAAATAAAGACAATCCTGCTGGGAGAGTGTAAAGTTGCTTTACATTTACTCCTTAGAAATTTCATCTTTGTGATGGAGACCGAAGAGAATTTGAATCTCTGAAGTATTGCAGATACATTGTTTGGGATATTTTTTTCTTTCTACCTGACCTAGTGAAAAAGCCTCAAATGAATTTTTCATTTGCTTCTTTCCTGTTGGAAGCAGCCAATGGAGGAGCTTTACACAGACCCCACTTACAGATGGCAGAGTGGCTTGCAGAATTAACACACAATTCATTAAAAAGGGTTCTGCCCTGTATTTTTAGCATGCAGAAGGGGTGCACCTCAGCAATTGTACATGGGCTCTTTGTGACTCAGGCAATAGGCAGGCTACACATGAGCTACCCACCCAAAATACCTCTGGTTAATGTTCTCCATTTCTGGCAACTCAGAAAGACTCAGCCCCTGGCATGCCTGTCCATATACCACAGCTGAATTCAAAGGGTGTGATGTCCCATATTTTGGGGGCTAGAGCCAATTTTTTTCTTATTATGGAGTATTTGTATTAGCTGGGATTTTCATCAGCAGCCAGTCAAGGGCAGAGCAGGTCCCCATAGCAACTGCCAAAACAGCACTAACTCAAAAACTTTGTCATTTTTATATTTCCTCTGTTTCCCTCTGTGTTCCTGTGTTTAAATCTTGCTGAAGACTCTTTCCAGGCCCTGAATGGGCTCCTCTCCTGGTGCAAAGCCCAACCATTGCCAAGGATTGGCTGCTCAGGGGGGCTGCATCAGCTCCTGGGCAGATGCAGGTACCCCAAGAGGGCAAGTTTTATTTATGCCAGGCTGGTTGCTGAGGGGGAACTTTGGATGTGCTGGTGTGGAGGCTACTCTGGGAGGCAAAGGGATGCCCAATCACTTCATGTCCATCTCCTGCTCATAAAAGTAATCTCTCTCTTTGGCCTTTCCCATCACCAAAGCATCTCTTCAGGCAGAAAAACTGTTTTACCTCCATCCCTGAGCAGCTCGGGTGAAGTTTTGCCCTCAGGATACCAACGGGAGCAAGTCAGGCACCTCCTGAAGCTGAATTGCTGGTCAAGGCACTCTCTGGCAGTCATTCTCCCAGCACTGATTCCAGCCAGCCTGAGTAATTCTGAGCAATTCTGTGTGTACACAGCAAGTCAGTCAGCTGTAGCTGCAGAAGGAAATCATCTTTGTGCCACTGCTTTCAAGGTCCAGCTACAAAATCTGCTGGTGCTGTCATTGGTCACCCAAGAGCAGCAGTGGGCAGTGGTCTGATTCTTACACACAGTCTATACACATTTAACAAATTGCATGTTTCCTGTTATCGGCCAGCAGCTGATAACTCATTCCTACCATATCTGTCTCTGAAAGAGCATTGTAATAGTTGCAGTGCCAAGCTCCAGCCAAGATGCAGGGAAGGACAAAGCAGCTGGGCTCCAAATATTTCTCTCATGGAAATTGCCTTGTGAAACAATCAGCATTTCCACCTGGAAGTCAAAATGCTGGATTTTTCTTCAAAATGAAGATGCTAGATATTTAGGAAGGTGAAAGAGGTGATTGGCAGTGTAAAGTCTCTCTGCAATATCACACAGAGAACCTCTGGTTGCAATTGTTTCACTGTAAGAGGTGAATGGCAAGGCTTTACACTGTGGTTTTTCTCCTTGACTGTGCTGTGAAGTGTCGTGTGAGGTGTAAATACCTGAGATCTGACTTTGTGCTCCTTGCTCAGCAGAAAGCCCCACAGAAGCAGTGCAATATGAACACTGCCCTAGCTAAGAGTTTTGTGTTGCCTTTCAAAAGCTGGAGCTTGCTGCTGCTGACTGATTGTGCAGCATAAACTCTGCAGTTCTCCCTGTGAGAAAGGTGAGCTCTGACACCTCTGTTTCACAGGCATAGAAGAATGACAGAAAGCAAGTTTCTCTGTGGTCGCCATTGCCACAAATAACACGTTTGTTGTGACAAGTGTTGGTGCAAGCCAGGTATCAACATCCCTACTCAACCCCCCATCAAGCTCATCCTTGACAGATCCATCTGGAAAGGAAGAATGCAGTAACACCACAAACCCTCATGCAAATCCCATTCTGGTAAGAGTGGGCACTATCAGGATCATGTCTTCCACAGCAGGGGTTAATATAAAAGCATACATCAGAGCCATCTTTTCAAATTAGTATTTCACTCCTAGGTGCCCTTTAGCTCACTACATCACAGAACAGAAATGACATTTCTGTCCTTGTAAATGTGCAGCACTCTTCTAATCAGGAGGTGTTGTGTTGGTGTTACTGGCTGCTAACCCAGCCTGGCCTGCTGCAGCAAACCCATTTGGAATAGCTTGGGAATATCTTGCCATCTCTGTGGCCAGCCTAGAGCCTTTCAAACAGGGCTGTATTGATAAGGAAGGACCTATCTGCTAAATGTGTCATCTATCAAGCACAGCTGAAATACAACATGTAGCAGGGATTAGAAACAGCTTTTAACTGGACAATGCCCTGTCCACATGTACACACAAAACTCTGTGTTGTGTTCATTTCAAATCTCACACATCCCACATCCTCTGTAGCACCAAGGGTAATGTAGCAGATGACTTCGTTCCTTTACCATCCCTCACACTCCAGTGCAGCATTTCCTTCACCCTGCTAGGCTTTGGAGCAGTACAGGAAAGCACACAAGTGATGCAGTTAGCTTGGACCCCACTCTGATGCAAATACCAGAGGAAAATGGTTTTCAGTGTCTCAGTTATCCCAGGTGGGTGTATAAGTGAATCAACCATTTGTAGTAGAAAGGAATCACTCACTGTGTTCAGACCACAACCCAAGGGAGATTTCAGTGGCTGGCATTAGGATCTAGAAACAGCTTGGGATGTGGGATGGTGCAGGATGAGGTGAGGCGAGGCCTGTGCATTAGCTGGATTTGTATGAAAATTAGTGAGTCCACATTGGACTATTTGGCATTTTGCTCATCAGCTGGAGCTCCAGCTTCAGCACTGAGCTCCAGGTACCAGGTCAAGGATGGCTGCAAACAAGGAGCTGTATGGGAAAACTGTGGTAAAACATCTGCTGCATCTAAGCATGTTTCACCATCTGGAATTAGACAAGGAGGCTTACAGCTTCCAGATATGTAAATATGTCAAATTATTGATGTTACAGATGGTTTATGAGTTTCTTGAACAACCTGCCTGAACTTGTTCAGTTCTGAGATTCACCTCAATTTTTTTAATGAATTCTCTACAGCAACTGGTCTTTAATGCTCTGACCTTTTCCTCCCACTCTGTTCTCCAGAGAATAAGATAGTGTAGATGTGAGTGGGTAAGAGGGCTAAAATAGAAGTCAAAATGCAACAAGAAAAAGGAAAAATATAGAGCATGCAGAAAAATATTTTTATATTTTGAAGTGAAAGAAAATACTACAAAGCCAAAGAAGTTTGGTACCACAAATTTCTAATAACAATTTCCACATGCTTGCCATATATGTGCTATCTGCAGCACTCCAGTTTGGCAATAAACAAAATAAATATAAATAGTGACCACAGCAGTCTTTTTGAATCCTGTCAGAGGTACCCAAGAGACCAGAAACTTTAGAGTACAAGTCAAAACTGGTGCAAGTCCATCTCAGTAGTGAAAGATATACAGAGGCTTAAGTGTGGCTTCCTGTTGCAGTAACTTGATTGTCTCAGGTCCCCTTGGATTGCCTTGGAAATATCCACCACAGCTTACAGGGCTGACAGGGAATTTGAGCTTGTGTACTGACATTTCTGAAGGCTGGCAGGGAGCATAATAGTAAATGGTTGGCCATTCTGACATGAGTTTACTTGCCAGAGAGGTAGTATTACATCAGCTCAAACCCTCTGGAAAGTCTGCTGAGTTCAGGATCTCCTTCAGCCTAACCTAAATGTGCCACATGGGGGAATTAAAAGCCTTGGTATACTCAGATTTTCAAATTGGCTCCATGTGTATTCAAAAAAATTGGATTTAGAGCCTGTTACATAGTTTTGATGAAACAGCCCTGAAATCAGTGAGTCAGTATAGGAAGTTATTTGGGTTTGAATTTAATTTCTATGATGAAGCAAAAAAAACCTACAGTTTATTGTTGCTCAGAAGTGTATATTGGTTAAAACATGACACCCATTCATTTGCCTTCCCATCTTAAATTGTCCAGAAAGATCCCAGGGTGAGGCCATAAGCTGGGTCACTGGAGCAATATTTTATGAATGTTTAGCAGCAGTACAGGAAGATCATTTCCCCATTGCAGTGAGAAGAAGAGGGGTAGCTGTCTCATCCACTGGTGAGAGCATTTGAATGAGACTCAGAAGATTTGCACTGCACTACATATTATCTTTTGGGAAGTTACCAGAGTTCTTTTATAGTGCAAGACAAATGTCCTTTCTATAGGTGCCTTAATAACCCAACTTGGAAGCAGCAATAAGTGCATCACAGTAAAAAAGTGTCTGAGCAAGAAGTCAGTAGCTGTGATCCTCCCACAGTGCAGTTTCCAGCAATACCCTGGGCTGCTGGCTAGCACTGGCTTACAGTGTTATTTAAGAACTGAGCCCAGTGCCTGTGTTTGCTCACTTTGTCAGAACAGAGATTTATAGTGCATCTTCTTCCACTAGAGTGAGAGAGTCAAGACTTCCCTACAGACACTGACTTTCCCTGGAGGGTTTCAAATCCAAGCACATCCTGACCTTACTCCCTGTCTGACAAAAATACTGCTTGTGGTGCTTTGTTTCCATGACATGTCCTGAGAAATGCTGTTATAAACTCAACATTTCAGGCCGTGTGGATTGCTAAGCCTCTTAATTTTTTTATCATAACAACTGAAAGAGTTCTCCTCTGTATTCTGCATGCCTTCTTCCACAAATAGCCAGAATCCTGAAAACTGTTGTACTTCTTATCAACAGAGGAAGGATTTTGTCCAAACTTACACCTGACATTTTGTCACTGGGTCTTTATGGAGGCTTACCCCACTCAACTGCATTAGTAAATATGTAATACCTTGCTAGCCCAGAATGTCTATACCTGTTTTGCAGGTGCACAAAAGAAGGTTTCTGCCTTTAGCAGACTGCCATGAATACATGGCAAAATTTGTTTTAATCTACATTTTCTGTAACTTTTCATGCATCATTGTTGCAGTTTGTAGCTGGGTTTTTTTCTAAATTCCCAGTCCTTTGTTTAAAGTATAGCACTTTTCCAGACCCTCCCTTATTGTAAACATATTTCTAAGAACATGCAAGGAAAGGCTGAGCTTTCTCTGAAGTAATCGAGTAAATGCCAGGGCCAAGGACAGTTTTATTTGGGGGAGCCCTGATCTGACTAGTCATGGAACCTCCCCAGCAGGGAAAATAGATGACCTGCAAGCCTTCCAGCCCAAATAATTCTATGATTCTCTGATTCTGTGATTCTGTGATTCTATGAATCTATGATTCTATGGCAATTCCTGTGCATGCCATGGGACCACAATAAAGTTAAGTACTAAACCAATGTCCATTCATATCTTCTTTGCTTAGATGTAATATATTGGCAGAGGTTCCTCATTCTGGTGAGTACTGGTGAAATTCCACCTTCAGTGTCAAAATACTCTGGCTTCAGCAGAGTCTATTTTCATGGGACATGGACTATTCACCTGTGATGGGAGTGAAAATTTCAACAGAGTTGCAGCTGTAGGGTAAAGATACAAATAATTTCCTTTCCATAGATTATTCTAGCAAGCTTTATGAATAGTTCATAAGTCTCTGGAAGTGCTGAGTGGGCTTCCTGTTTTCAACAATTGAGCCTCAGGTCGTCCAGCTCAGGTTAGTCTTATACTGTAAAGGAAAAAAACATCCTTAACAACCAGCATGGACTTACTAAATTGATTATGAAGCTACGATAATTCTTGGCAGTGTACAGACCTCTTTACCGCACTAGGAATGAGTGCTACACTTTCCACAATCCACTTCCAGGCTAAGTTCTGTCTTGTTTCACATCAGGATAAACCTCGCATAGTTCCAACACAGACAATGAAACAATTCCAGATTTACCAGGATGCCATGGAGAGCAGATTCTGGTCCTCTGCCTTTATAGTTGAGGTAAATGGGACCACAGACAATGCCTTCATCAAGGAAGGGAAAACTGGAGTCTAAGACTTGCTGGTCTCTAAAGGCTTGGTCTCCTCCTGAAGCAGCAAACAGAGGGAGGCTGTGTGAGAATTATATAAAGTGAGCCAATGACTCAGTTCTTGATAGAGTCATCTGTTCATTCTGCACAGCCTAGCTAAGCCCTGTCCCACTCGTGACTCATTTTTTTTATTGATATGAAGTGCTGAGGGAAAAAACCACAATAAGAGACTGCAGAGAATGTCAGTAAGAGGCAGAGAACAAACTAGGAAGGAGTTGTTTAAAATTTTGAGTGGAAAGGGGAAAATAAAAACTTGCCCATGTGCTTGCCCTGGAAAAGTGTATAAAAGGAAAATGGCCCTGGAAAAATAGAGACAGTAGATAAAGGAGAGAAAAAAAACCTCTTAAAAGCAAATGAAGAGACTGGTGAAAGAAAATCAGACATAGTAAAAATTCTATTTGAGCCTATTTTGCCTGCTGAAATTTTTTTCAACAGTGAGTATGTGAGGCAATCCATATTCTTAAGCAAAGAAGAAAATCATTCCACCGCAATCTAGATAATTTCCCACTCCATTTGATGATATAATGCACTAAGAGCAAACTGTTCTAAATCATCTAGGATAACCTACCAGTCTCACTTTTCAGCAGAAAAGGATAAGCTTTGTTCTAAACAGTTTCACTCTCAGAATCAATGCCTCTTACATCTCCCACTGGATATTCTGTACATACTGCACTCCTCCCATGTGGAGGTGCTGAGTAAGTGCTTCTTACAGGTGTAATTGTTCCAACAGGGCTCTGCCTATGCACACCACAGAGCAGTTTCTCCTTTCCAGAGCCCCCCCAAGACTCTTTCAGTCATGATGGGCATAAGCAAATAAAAGGAAACAGAGATTTTATTAAATTCTCTAGCTGTGCTAAGCAATGGATTTTAGCACCATTCTGTCCTTTTCCTGCAGTAGCAAGTTGCTGTTGTAGGGTTTTTTCTCTCCTTTACAGAATGCTAAATCCAGCCAGAATGCTGTTACGAAAAAATACCCAAGGGAAGTGTGATGGAGGTTTTTCTTCACCGATTTCTCTTCTAACATTGTTTCCTTCCTTCCTCCCCTCTCCACCCTGCGGACTCAATCCTCAGCCTGTTGATGTAAAAGGAAAAACCCACACTGACCTCATGTGGCTCTGGATTATGCTCCCATTCCTGGGCCATTTGTTTTTATAAGTGAGTTAACAGGAGCACTGAAACATCCTGTCAGAGGAGCTCTGGAAGTGCCATCCACTGCCCTAATGCCTCGTGTGAGTTTTCAATGGAACTGCATTGTTTGAACCCAAGATAATATTTTACCTTCAATCCACACCATTATGAATTCATTTGACTTTCAGTGTACAGCAATAACAATGAATTTGCTGGATATTGAATGTCACATACCTTTGCCAGTATGGCATTTCATTGTAATGCACGGCAGCATTAGTTTAACGACGCCAGGCTTTTTCCAGAATCCTCTCTCTGCATTTCACACACACACACACACCCCCTTCTTTCTCCAGGAGAACAATAAATACTCCTTAGCATTGCCTAAGAAAACTAAAATCATACTTTGCTTTTGAAAAGAAATGTGATCTATATGCAGGCCTCTAGCGAGCTGAACGCCAAATGCTTCCTGGGACAGTGTGAGTGTGAATTTGTGCACAGAGGCTTTTTATAACCATCAAATGGATTGGCCTGGAATACTAATTAGGGTTTGTTTCATTTTGTTTTGCTTTGCTTTTTGGTTGTTTGGTTTAGTTTGTTATTTTTTTACTTAATTCCAGAGTGCGAAAGAAAGTAACCTTGCTCTTTGAAACAAAAGGTGTGAAATTCATGGCCAAACCTTACCTCTGTCTCCTGAACAGTTTTCCATAGAAGCTGAACAGGCCACACTGCAAGGGAGTGGTGAGCTGGGCTTCATCCTACTGCTGTGCAGTAAGGGGCAGGGGACTGAGGGAGGAGAGGGCTTGCCAAGGGCCAAGCAAGGGGAGGCACATGGTTTTCACCCAGCATTAGGGAGAACCAGCGACAAGGAGTGACTGCAGCTGCCTTAGAGCTGTGACCAAGCCACACTTTTGTGAAGAGGATGTTATCCTTGAAGTATCTCTGCCAGAGTTCACCCCATCACTTCAGCTGGGGTGATCAGTTGGATATTTCAGTCTGGAGAAATTCACAATTGTGCACCCATCTGGTTTTTATAGTGAGCACATTCCCGTGCAAGTGCTATGCTGGATGAGTGAAACCATGCCACTTATCTGCTAACTTTGTGAGGTGGTCTGCTGGGCATCAGCTGGTCTCATTTCTACACATTGGTGCTAAAGCCTTCTCAACATTGTCACAAGGTTCCCAGGATGGCAGCCTGGCACCTCATCCTCAGAAGACAAAATAAGTTGGGTGCTGAGTTGATTTCTTGACTGCTTGCTGGTTTTACAAGTAATGCAGAGAAAAAAAGAAAAAAAGGAAAAAAAGAAAAAAATAATAAAAAAGGAAAAAAGAGAGAAATGACACAGAAGTAAATTTTTATTGCAGAAGGAATAGCCAGGTAAATGCATTTTTTCCAAGCTGTTTTTGTACAAATTTCTTGGGTATGCAGTGTCCATAAATGTCCTTGTAGAAATCCTGGTAAACCTCCTTTGATTAAGTAATTTATTTTCAAAGCATTATCTGTTGTCATTTTAAGAGGAAAGCTAGTAATATTTCTGATAACAAAGTGAACACTGACATCAGCTGAACTGTTAATAATGTAAAGTCCTGTAAGACTTTTGTCTGTCTTTGATTATTTGATTATATGGGAAGACTTTGATTATTGTCCAATGTTTTGCTGAACTCTGCTGAATCACAGATAAATCTATTGTTTCTATAAATGCTCCTTCAGCAAGACAAGAAGAAAATACAGTGACAAAATATGGCAAGGCTTGATGGAGAAAGATCCCTTCCTGGGCATGTGGAAGTCCAAGGAATAAGAGTAGCCTGCAATTAGTATGTTTTAATGTGGTTTTCTGTAACATGAGTGTGCCAGTCTAGTCTTTATTCAAAAAGCTCTTGGAGCTACAATTTTTGAAGCTGTCTTTTCAGCTTTATGTTTGCTTGCTTGTGTTTTAGTTTTTCATCTGAGCGCAGAGGCAGTTTCCAAGGCAAGGTGCCCTTCAGTGTGGAATACAGAATATATTAAACACTGAAATGAGTAAGACAGCAACTGTAACTATTGCAGCTAATACTACATCACCCAGGTTTGCACAGAAAGAGTTGAATGTACACAATTATTTGCAATGAATTTGCTCCAGAAGACCAATCAGCATTTTGAATGAAAGAGAACCTGGGGGAAAAATTGCTCATCTCAGCTAAATAATGAAGGCAATGATCAGTGGGACAAGGCAAAATGGATGGCAAAAGCTGCTTGTTAAATGTTAAAAACTTCAAACCTGTACAACAATAGAAAAGAACAGCATCATAAACGTGACACTGTTATGTAACCTTATCCAGAAAACAATTTTTTTCCCCACTTATCTCCTAGGACCAATATTTTATCCCTAATCCTGCTGTGGACTTTCACACAGCTGACTACACAGGATGGTTTTGGAGAAGGTTGGGTTAGGAATAAGAAAGTCTGAAATCTTTTTTTCTTGTACCTAATAACTGATGTGATATTTGTAAATCCAGACCTCAAACCACACAGTGGCCAAGAAAAAAATTTCCCCATAATTAGATCCTATTGATGAAATGCTGCAGACAAAAGGTCTCTTTGTGGGAGATGAAATGGGCTTGCCTCAGGTATTTGTTGGCCACTTATTGAAGACATTGATTGATAATTTACCAATCTCTTCATTGCTTTTTATAGTGCAAATACACCAATATGTTGGGATATATAAACAGATAAAAGACAAGTGGAAGAGGCCATGATCAATCCAAGCAGACAAGTGTTCCAACGAAGAATTACAAACAGGTAAGAGATTCCAGACAACACACAAAAGGAGAAGGTTTAGATCAAACCACCTGAATAAGCCGTGACTTGAAAGAGTTCAAAGCAAAGCACAGGGGTGTCCCAGGAGGATTTGTGTGTTTTACCTGTCTATTCATACAACTGCCTGTTAGATCAAATCAAGTATTTCTCTTGTAGAGTGCATGCAGTGATAAAGCACAGGCAGGTTTTGATGTGTCAGCATGTCAGTGCAGACACACTGCACACATGATGCTGCACTCATGATGAGCTTTTGTCTCAGGTGCTTCTCTTCTTGGCAGCAGTGAAAGCGCTGCAGAGCTGCTTGGCTGAACTACCTGGCTAATGCAACCACCAGCTTTGAACCAAACCAGCGCAAAGGATAAGCAAGAGGAGTGCAAAACCAAAGACACTGTTCACAATCATTCCTCAGTATGTAAGTCTTCTCTTCCCCAAAGCACTGCAAAGAGCCAGAGCAGGGGCTATTTCATGCACTGCTTAAAGCATTATTGCTTAACAGCACATGGCAGCTCTGCCTGAGAGCTTCAGGTCAGAGCAGAAGACCAACCCACCCAATTGAGAGTGTGAGGCAGTCAAACAGGCAGTGATATTTCATGCAATGCAATGCAAAGAGGATTCCTATCCTCTCATTAGAAGTGCAGTTTAATGCTTTGTGGGCACTGGTTACAGAGACTTGAGTTTTACATCTTTGCTGATGGCCCAGAAAGTCAAACCTGTTAACTCCATGACTTAGAGGATGCACAATTTTATGTTAGAGGAAAGATTAGCCATATCACTTCTAGCAATTTAGAAGTCTTACAGACCCTGAACTTTTACTTATGATAACAACTTAAGTTGCTTTACTTATGATAACAACTTAACTTGTTATGATAACAACTTAAGTGACACAGCTGCTCCTTATAATCAGATAGAATCTGGGCATTAATCTATAACATTCATCACTATTTACTTCCTCTTTTAATAAAAAATATGAATGCCAGACATATTCCATACAGATATCTTCATCAGCTGCCTGAACATACAAACCCAGAGATTTTTCATTTTCCTCAAATACTATGTTATGTTGTGGCACTTGAAATCCACAATTAAGCTCTCTTAGTTTCCTAGAAAGAAAATCCATCATGAGCTATGTGTCATAATTTCAGCACCTTACCCTGTGTCCTTTAACTCTTACTCTAATAATCTGCATTTTGAAGAGGCATATTTAGCCATATGCAGCTTCCAACTTCAGGATCTGTTTAGAGAATCAAAACACTTGTGAGGGGAGATGTGACATTTCTGTTGAGCCCTTTACAGAAGTTGGAAAACACTTAAAGACTCAAGCCAGATTGAAAGGAGATAAATGAAAGCATGAGTTTGTGTTACTGAGATGTTTGAATATTTTCCTGGACTTTGTCCTGTACAATCAAACAAGGTATTTAGGGACATATCTAAATTAAAATATCTCTAGCTTAACCTCATTTCCTTCCACAGAGTTTATTTCTACAATCTTGCTTGTGCACACTTCCCTTTGTTCTCTTCCTCACTGTTTCTTTTCCTTTCCAGGAGCCTTATTTCAAAAAAAGTTGCAGTGTGCTCACCCAACCTGTGCTTCAGCCCCTGAAGCAGACCGGAAAGTTTTAAATTGCATTCAGAGAGTCAAGTCTGATTAAGTGCTGTGACATCACCCCAGCAGTAATGCCCAATCCTAAATTAAATCTTTGGCTGTTTTGATTTTGTATGCGCATGTTTTCTTTCAGCAGCTAATGACAAGTCATGGAATATCTGAAACATATCTCCATTTCTCCACTCAGCCACAACCCATAAATAATTATTCTGCATTGGACCCAGCTGTGCTACGTCCATACCCAAATTTGGTACCTCCTATGTTTTATTACTGATACAGTTATCTATTTACTCCTGGACTTAAAAGATCTGGCCCACTCAAAATCTCATTTATTCCACTTGGTGAAGTTCCATTGTTTCTTACACAGCTTCCCCTTAACTGCCTGTACAATACAGCCATGCTCCATGGACCAGTCCATAACTTCTGTCACCTTCTGACATTGATCTTGTCATATCCAGCAATTTCTCATGGCATGTGCAGCAGTTTTCCTGTTCAGCTGTCTAAATCTCAGTTCAGGCAGCACTTGGGCATCTGCCTGCTGCCCTAACACTTTGCTTGAAAGAGCTGCACCAGCCAAAGATCTGTCTTCTGAATTCCTGTTGCCTCTGTCAATGTGCACAGGGCTCAGTGAAATTCTCTGTTTGCATACAGCTGTCTGGTTCTTTCTTCATGATATTTAGGTACAGTGATAGTTTCTTTAAAAAAAAAACAAAAACACAACATGTTTTGTTAAGTAAACCATCCCAGTCCATTAGCAAAAAAAAAAAAATCCTTACCAAAATAAACTCACTTGCAATACTGATATCCCCTACCATATGTACAACTTGATTTAAAATCTAATAAAACAGAATGCTTTTCAGTCCTTATTCTGTTTTACAGAGCATTTTTCAGTTATTTATTTTCAGTTCACATTGCTGCATTATTTTTGCCTTCAAGCCTCATGTCGTAAGATGAAAAGCAGAGGAATTCACTTTGGCTTCTTCATCATCATTTCAATTTCCTGCAAATTATATGCCCAGTTTTACTCAAAATGGAGCTGTTTGCTGCATAAAGGATTTTAACCATCCAGCTCCTCCTGATTGTAAGATCACACACAACGTGCAGGATTTTGCTGTAAAGAGACAGTTGTAGAAAAATTCAGGCCTTTTTACCGACACTGGATATGTCCCACCTGCTTTTACTCAGTGATTTCTCCAATCTGCACCAAGAGTGGCACCAGGCTCCCTCAGGCTTGTGCCAAGTGACACTTCTACCCCACTGTCACCACTATTGGTCTGTTCCTGTCCTTTCACCCACAAAGCCTCCTCCAAAAACCAAGGCATGGCAGAAATGCCTGAGGCAAGTGGCACCAACAGCTTGGGAGTAAACACCTCCCAGGAAAGGCTGACAGCAGCCAGAAGCTGGAGCAGCCTCTGCTCTGTGCTCTGTCCATTGGCCACGACTGGTGCATACAGAGCAAATCCATGCCAGGCAGCAAGCTAATGACTAAATATGGACAGAAATGTTCCTTAGGCATAGGTATGGAGATCATCTTTAACTTTTTATTATTTTCTTTGATGAGAAGAGTCCTATCCTATCCAAATATTATTATATTTGGATTATATTATTACTATTATTATTATTTTTTTTTTATTTTATTTTTTATTATATTATTATATTTTTACAGTTCAGATGGTAACCTGATTCCTTTCTCTATGAAGCAGGTCCTTGGTAGCAAGAGTTGGCAATATTAACAAAAAACCTAGAGAAAAGCAAGTAGATCTCTCTGTGTCACTAGTGAAGATTTAGAAATAATGGGAATCCAGAATGATATATTGTCTTATCAGTGGTCATAACAGCTAAAAAAAACTTTGTAACTGGGAAAAAATGGGCATAAATGGGGAGAACAACAGCAAAAATGAGTGACAGTTTGTCAGTTCTGTGTACAAATGCTGAGGCAGGGAACAGCTCCCATCACCTACCACAACCATCACAGAACATTTGATATTCTGCTCCGAGTAATTTTTTGTCAGCAGCTGTCCAGTCACCGTGAAAATTTCTCAATTTTATACCAAGCATTTTATCAGTTCAATATTACAGTACATTCTTTCTGAGCTTAACAGCATCAGCAAAATAAAGGATGCAAATAATGTCCCTGATCTAGAAACAGCAGCAGCCAGATAAATCACTGTCCCTTTCCATTTAAAATGAATATTTATGTGTTGAATTTTAAATATCATCTTTCTATCACTTTTCAAGAAATTCATTTCTTTCTCTAACTGAAAATGTCTTGAGCTGTGACCGCACAATTATTGGTGTTATGAGGATGATCTCATTTCCAACCACAGATTATTTATTTAAGGATGGCCCAGTCATGTCACACAAGCTTCAGCTGGCCAGAGAAGTCACTGTTTTGCCAAGAGATAACAATGCTGACAATATTCTGTTTGCTAGCTGACCTCTATTTATCATTGTGTACCAGTTAAGACTTAAGCTGAAAGTATGTCCAGGGAAGAGCGTTTAAAACACAGCAGGAACCACAGATCTTGCACTACACTAAAACCAGAAAGAAGATTTTAGGTGAAAATGTAATTATTCTAAGCCTGCCTTGGGGTAATTGCAGTGAGCAGGATACACAAATAATGTGATCTAGATTCATTCCAATGTCCCATCTATTCTACCAATCTTGTACACATAGAAATTTTCAGGAGACTTAAAACCAGGTCTTCAGGAAACATGAGCACTGAAATGATCTGAAAGCCACCACCAAGAACAAATCCAGCCCTTGAGCATAACTGGCTAAGCTATTTGAAACACTTCCTCTCATTTCCATTTGTGTGCTCCTCCTCTGCCATTCATGTATTGATTATTACAATGCTGGTATTAAGATCAGAATGACTTTAACTTTTCCTGTCATTGTTTTTCCCCCTTTTAACTTCACATAATCACAATAAAGCAGCAAGGTTCAAGGAAATAAAGAAACCATTGAGGAATTGTACCTAACCTGGAAGGCTCCTTTTCTGCTGCTCTGTCCCTAGGAAAGTGGAAGAAGGCAGCAAAGTTACCCAGGAGAGCATTGCCAGTGGAGACACAGTCCATCAATGCAGCCACAGGAGGGGAAGATGAGGAAGAGCATCTTGGCAGGGGATGTGGGCACAGTCCTCAAGACGTGCACAAGGAGCAGAATTCACTGGGCGGTGACTGAGCCAGGCTGAAAAGCAAAGGTTACAGTGCAGTGACTCCGAGCTCAGGGAGGGCTTCCTCTTCAGTGTGATTAAGGCATTAATAGCAAAATAATAACTATTGTACTATTCCTGAGGATTCCACAAAGAATGATGCAGAAGACCTCATTCATTTTATGGTTCCTCTGCCAGAAAATTTTTAGGGCACCAAAAGAAGTGGGAAGTTACTGAGTGAAGTCTGTCTGGTGAGAAGGGAGGAAGAATGCTGGCACATTGGCAGACTTGCAAGAAACTCTGTGAGCTTCCTCAGGTAACCAATGGTCAAGCCTCTGCCACCTCATTTTAATTCCTGTGCTACCTCAGGGAGCTGCACAATGGAGATCCTTCCAAAAAGCCTTCTGGTAAAATCACTGGCAAGCATAACCTTCTCTTCCTAAAGGAAGATATGGTCACATTCTTGGTTCACATCAGGAGATGCTGTTGAAGGAATTTTTATCAGACATGATGTTGCTCCAGGGTTCCCATGCATTTCATTGTACAATCATATCCTTTATTGTGCAGACTGCAAATTAATTCATGGCTCCTCTAAATCAACCCATAAAAAACAGCTCCCCTTTGTGGACTGGTACTCAGGTGTGGTTCTGGATCTGAGTCAAAGCCAAGCACTGGCTTTGGTGGAAGTTCTTACAGAGAGGAGGTCAAAACAATTGTGTTTCTATGTTGATAAAAGCATTTTGAAATGTTTCACTGTTTGAATCCTAGGCACAATAATAAATATGTGGTTTGAATAAATTCAAAGGGATTATTTCCATAGAACCTAATAAAATCTTACATAATTTACAAAACAAAACCCAGGTTGGTTGGAGACAGAAAAATTCATTTTGGTTACATTTCCAAGAGATTCTGTTTAGCAGGATTAAAATTGCTGCACTGGAATTATTCAAATGGAATTTTTTGGCTTTGCAACAAAGTTGCCTTATCTTTATTTAACTTCACTGTTTGATCATCTGTGTCCTGTTTTCTGCTTCATTTAAAATTCTGTTCACACCTAATCAGATAACATTAAATTCTGGATTGAAGGTTAATCCAACAAAAGCTTATGTGTGGGGGACTCCATGTGCTTGGGCATCATTAAGATTTTTTCAGCATTCGCATGACATTTTACAGCTGGAAGAGACTTTACAATTCTGCTTTTAATTGTGAAAAATCTCCCTCAGTATTGACAGCTGTGTACAGAATCTGGCAAAGGTTCTTTTGAAATAATGAAATTCAGGCCACTGAGTTTAATATATGTTCCACCAAAAAGATGCATGTCTAAAATGAGGAGAAAAGGTTTCAAAAATTCGGTCAATCAAAATTAGAAGTCAGAGGTTTAATGCCACAAAAGAAGAATTTAGTCTAGTCTTGCATATTTAGAGATTTTTAAATGGGAAATATATTCTTCCAGATACTTGTCCCATAAAATACATCCCCATGGAATATCACTGAATTGCACACACTTGAATAATTTATTTAATTAGTCACATGGGAAGTTTATTTCTAAAGTGAGTGCTTTCTTTTCCAGCTATACAAAGGAAGCCATAAATGTTTGTGTGTGTAAATTAGAAATCTACTTTTTCATTGAAGGTATTCTTTAAATTTCACTGGGGCTTTTACTACAGCAAACTTGTAGAGCTGCTGGATTCTCTTATACATCCTGCAGCTTTCCCAAGCACAGTGTAACCAGGAGTGCAGGACACTGAAACTTCATTTCAAATCCCATATTCCATATCTAGTTCACATGGTTTGAGGAAATTCATAGCAAATTAAACACATAATGACTTTATCTAAAACCTCATGAAATCAATGGGAAAAAAATTAACTAGGGAGCCCCTGGGTAGATGTTAGAATCTCACTCTGAGACAGACCTGATCAGAATTTCTCTTTTTCATGTCTCATTGCCAGTAGTTTGTAAAGATTGCTCTCCATTAACTTTTACTGTCTTAACATAAGCCGCATACCCCAACTTGGCCAACTTATGGTTTCTTCTATACAGGAGAGAAGGACTTCCAATTCCAAAAGAGATGTCCAAGATTATTAAGGGGAAAATCTCTTTTCTGGGCATATGTCCCTTTTCTGGAAAGTTCTTTAGACATCAAAATTTCCAATAGCTCTTTTGAGAAGAAGATTTCACCCAGGTCAGTCTAGTGTCTAAAGCAAGAAACATTGATTATTTTAGCTGTTCAGAGGAAAGAAAAAAAAATAGGAGAGAAAAAGAAGAATCAAAATGTAAAAAACTTGGGTAGAAAAGATAGAAAATATCATCATCTTTGTGAGAAAGGAGAAAGTCCCACAATAAGACATATTTTAATGGGAGGTTCCAAGTGTTGTGTTCAGCTCTAGATGGAGGAACCCAGCACTGGGTGCCTGCCTTCTCTTACCTGCAGAGCTGTGCATTTCCTGAAGCAAGTACGTTTGAAAGACATTTCATACAGTACATTTTGAAGTTGTTTTCCATCCCTTAGACTACTTCTAAGAGCTCACGGATTGAGTTTTGATATAATAAAACATAAACCTGGTTGCTACATAATTAACTCAAAATTTAATGAGCAATAAAAGTACCATTATGCTCTTGTAATACATTAAGCTTATACTCCTGCTTAATCCATTTAAAAGAGCTCTCTAGGTGTTCACTTGGCAAATAACAAAATAAGGCAAGTCAGAAATTACACTTATTAAATGTAAATGTGTATCTTTAGCAATTGATATCAAACATCATAGGACAAACTTGCCAAACTTAATTAAATGAATAAATGTGATTATGCACTTAATATCTCCTTAATTACAAAGCTTAATTATCTTTTACATGCCATGCTGTCAGCTCAATGGTTGCCTGTTACCTCACCAAAACAGCTGCAGTGAGCATCAAGTCTTCTCTATGCTGGGCTCCTGCTGTAGTTGGAATTCTCTGCAATGTGTCACAATTTTAAACTTTACATAGATTTAATACTTCTTTAACCAGCTACCAGTCTTATTATGGCAGCAGGCACATTTTAAAATTAAATTTGACTATATAATAGGAAAATAAATAATAGTTTAATTTTTATAATGTAGACTATGCCGTGTGGTCTTTCAGCTTTTGGAATTATTTGTTACTGTATTGTATTTTAATATAGTGGAAGAACAGGCACATTACAGGAACTTTAACTCATGGATGAAGAACAAACCTGTTCTTCTCCCAGTACC
>NW_005054303.1:7512884-7641486 GCF_000277835.1 Geospiza fortis | reverse complement strand
TCTTAAAGGCCGCCATGACATACATGTCCCTTGAGAGTCCCACAAGGGGACAGGACTGCAGGACTGGCAAGCTCTCTCTCCAAAATGCCAGAGATGTTACAGCCAGCCAGGCTCCAGGCCAATCTCATCAAGGTGTGAGCTGCCATGAGACTCCTCCTCCCAGAGACCAGGGCTCATCAGGGACGCCTGCAGAAGTGTACAACAGTTTCCTGCTTTTCTGAAAGGGCAAATGAGATGTGGCAAGAACACATCTTGTGCCATGGTAACTTCAGAAAACTACAGCAGACCAAAAACCAAGCTCAATTCATCCCAATCTTACTTTATTACCTCTAAAAAAGAGTAATACTGAACAAAGCATCTCACCTTTTGGAGGGACATCAGCTTGAGAGAAGACTTCACCTAAGATGAATGTTTCATTTACAATTTTCAGTGTTTTGTGTTTCAGTGTTTTATGTTCCCCAAATATAAAGTACCAATAACCTGTAATGTTCATAGGATTTTTAGAGAATGCACTTCCAGATAGCCAAACCTGGTTTGCCCTACTCTCACACTGTCCTGCCCCAATAAAACTTAATGGGAGTTTATCAGTGGTGTTCACTTCCTAAGTAACCAGAGCTGGGTGTTTTATTTTTATTATTATTGTGTTTCTCCATTACCTCTTTATCAGTATATTTTATCCAAATCAAATGCTGAACTACAAATGAAGTTTTTCAAACTTCCCTAAAAAGTACTTCAATGAAGTCTTTTGATATTTCCAAATGGATGTTTTTAATAAATGTCATTCTTTTGTGCAAAATTTTGCACTTTTCATTCCTTGATTTAGGACCAAAGAAATGTCAAAATGTTTCAGTTTCTTCTGTAAAAGCAGTTCCAAGTTTTGACCAGTTCTATAAACTAGGCTAGCCTTCAATTCCATTTTAAATGCAGAATAGGTAAAGGGCACTGAGAATTTGAAGTGCACTTTGAAAGACAACTCTGCAATATTTTATTCTCATCATCACTGTGACTCATGGTACAGCAAGGACAGCTCTGAACTTTTAAAACACACCCATAGAAGTTGTTGTGCTTAAAAAAAAAACCAAAAAAACAATAAAAAAAATAAAAAAAAAAAAAAACACCACCACATATTTTCAGCATACAAGTGCTTGAGAACCATCAAAAGCCTTTCCTGATCATGTTTTACTATGACTACTGAAAATTATTTATTGCCTTTTTCTCAGCTTTTTCCAGGAAGCTATAGAAATTTTCTGCCTACTAAGCTGGCTGTTTTATCTTACATTAAAGGCAAAAGAACCAAAATGCAAAACAGAGAAAGTTGTCTATTTGTTGCACTACAGTGCATCAGAGATTTGCAGGATAGTTAGCAGAGGCCAAAAGCATTAGTAACAAATGCAGGCTCCTTTTAGGAGATTCTTTTTGAAATGCTTTTTTCATTAAGGAGAAAAGAAAGTTTCCAAAGCGTCTCCTGAATGATATTATGCAGTAGTCTCCAGGGATTCTTTTCTTAAACCAGGAATTCATACAGTGGGCTTTTATACAGCTAAGTTGTGCATCTGCATTCTAAAAAATTTCTTCTTAAAGAAGAATCCTTGAAAAACTGCCACAAAATACAATCAAAATCTATCAAGACTGATCACAATTTACACTGGACATTTTATATCACTTTATAGCATATAAGGGACCTACCAGCAAAGTTAAATTACATTTGCACTCGGTTCAAGCGTTATAAATGTGAATGTTATGTATGGATTTTTAGCAATATTGAAGTCAGGTTGTGTGTTAAGACTACTGACTCTGTATTCAAAACCCCCTGTGCAGACAGCCTGTTAGGTCAATGCATCCTCTCTGTTATTTAGCTGCTGTATCACTGAAAGGAGATTTAGCCAGGTTGTAATTCTGGACAAAATTTGACTCCCAGAATGAGGAAATCAGTCAATTGAAACTAAATCCTGAAGATTCAAATGACATTTATCTCTGAAAACTGCTCAAAATGGTGAAAGCTTTGGCTTGGGGATCCCGTTATGTGTGAAGGAAAATACATGACAGCTTCTCTGCTAACTTTTCTTGGGTACTAAATACTGCCCATATTGAAATCTCTTTTCTGTTATTCTGTATAGAGCTCTGCAGCTGAGGTCCTTGTCATGCATTTTTGTTGTACCTTTGGGAACTGATGTGCTGTGCTCTGCAAGGAAATATAAACTGAGGGGAAACCTTCTGTTTCACTTCTGTCTCAGCTGAATTCAATGAGATTCCACTACAAGGAAAAGCTGGCTAAGGATAAAATCAGGCATAGCCTTTTGGGTCTCTGCAAGGTACCTCCTGAAGCCTGTGCTATGGACAAGGATGCCCAGCAGGGATGGATAAGGAGAAGGATAGCATCACAAATGGTGCTGGGACCCTTTCCCCAAACACCTTCATGGTCAGGGAAATGCAGTTATGGCTCCCCATCCCCATGGATTGTTCTGTCACTGTCCAGCCACTGATCCACTTCTGATTTTTCAGTCATGGATTTGTTTTATAGATCTTGGTCACAGAAAGATTTTAGTAAGTGGCTTGGATTCTTAGGTCCTTATAAATGTACCCCAGCATATATCCTCAATGGCCCAGGCACTTAAGGTCCCTCTGCTCCCCCTTGGTTCTCTCAAACACCCTGCAGTTACTCCTGCCACACACAAATAAATGTTCCCAAAACAGTGTATGAAAAAGAAACAAAATTTCACAGCACAGAATTTACCAAGTGACCAGACTTTTGAGTTATAAAAATGGTATAGAGATATCTCTGTCCTATTTTCTACTCCCCTTCTCAGATTTATGCATTATGTCTTCTCCCTATTTAAAGCTGCAAAAAAGTCTTTGTGAACCCCAGAAAGTGGCTTGTGCTGCATTAGTTTTCCATACTATGTCCACAAGACCTCAGGATCCCTCAAACACTTCTACACGATTTATAGACGGTAGCTAGGAAAAGCAGACTTAAGAGGTTAAATTTACTTTGTCTATGGAACAATTATTAAGACTTTCCAAGCTGAAGCAAAGCTGATGCTCTGTGTTGTGCTAGCTGTGAATATTGTGGCTGGGAGTAGAAGGATGTTCACGAGATGACTGGGGTCTCAGGGAGCAGGAGCTTAATTCTAAACTCATCTGCAAGTGAATCAACCTAGTGTCTCAGCTTACCACTCAAAAATTGAAAATGGTACATCACTTCCCCAAATGATATTCAGAAGATAATTTGACCAATGTTATGAAATGCTCATGCAGAGTTTAATGAAAATCCTAGAATATAAACATATCCCCAAGCTATGACCAAAACTAAACAAAAAAAAAAGCATAATTAGGAAAAAATTACCCTACTTGGAAATTAACTGCGATATCATTTTTTACACATGACCCATTTATTCAAAACAAAGGAATCCACTATGGAAAGAGAAATATAGCAGGTGAAATTTTAATCAAGCTGTCAAGCTTCATTCTAATTCTCAGGCAGTCTACGTGGAGGACAGAAAGGCAAAGGAAACATTAAAACCGATTCTCCTAAAGAGATGGAGAGACAGAGAGCAACAAGCTGTGCTGATATACTAATCATCTATTTATAATATGTAATCTTTTCAACTTCTGTCATGTTAAAATCAACAAAGAATTTAGCTGAAGACAGGCATAAAATGAACTGATTACAGCCTGTGTATAGCAGCGATGAAAGAGCAGATACACAGAGCCATGCAAATGTGCAACGGAACATGACAGGGAGCACAGCCAGTGAGAGAGCACACGGTAATTGCTGGGCTCTGCAGCTCTCCAGCCAAAACGCCCCTCTGATCATTCCTTTGTTCTCTAACTGGCACATTTTTGGCAAGTAGGAGGGAGGGGGAGGAAGCAAGCTGAGAGTGAACTCGTGAAAGAAAGCTGCTGCAAATGTGTAGAGTGCCAGAGCAATGGAAGGGCTTCAAAGTACCACCATGGCCAGTCCATTCCTCCCAGCAACTGGGAGGAAACATGTGCATTAACCTCATTCAGACAATGCTTAAAGGCTGACATTTGCCCTTCTAATTCCACTGGAAATCCTCCATAGAGGCAACACAGTGAAATGCAGCCCACTGGATTTAATTCTGGAAGATCTCTCACTCCCCTGGAACTGCCTGGGGTCAGGACAGAGTCTGAAAGCTCTCTGGGTAGCAAATAAGACAGACCATTTAATGCACATATTTGCATGCATAGCTGCTTAAAGGAGCATGTTAGCACTTTCATGAAAGTCCACAGTAGACCCAGGGCAGTGGTGCAAGTCACTTTGGAAAGCAAAAGCCTGAATCCAAAAGATAAGCTTCAAAAGTATCACTCTCCTCTCTGTTTTGTGCCATTTCCCAAGTATTACAGCTACACCTGTAACAGCCAGTTCAACAAAAGTTAGAAACTGGCCTTCCTGTGCAAGACTGGGATCTTGTCAGCGAGGCATCACCTTCCTTCACCATCCCCTGTTACCTTTTTCCTGCCCTGGATCCGTATCTGATCCCAGGTCCATACTCCTCATATGTCATAATCCCCTCACCCTTCTGTTCAGTATTAAGCATCTAACCAGCATGGGAACTGAAGGGAGCATAATGAAATACTGGTTTGATACCACAACACACTACATCCCTAAATTAGCTCCATGCAATTAAAAATTGTTACTGCCTCAGTAACCTCATTGTGTAGAGCTAGGTCCAGCAAAATTAACAGTGATTTGCAACTTGGATAAGTAAACATTAAATGTGTCTCAGGGCCTCTCAGAATCATAGAACCATCATTTTGGCTGGACAAGACTTTTAAAATCATCCAGCCATTAACCCAGCACCGCCACATCTACCACTAAACCATGTCTCTAAGCGCCCTCTCTACACATCTCTTAATTATCTCCAGGGATGGTGACTTCAACACTTCCCTGGGCAGCCTCTTCCAATGCTTGACAACTCTTAAGGTGAAGATATTTTCTGTAATATCAAATCTAAACCTCCCCAGCACAACTTGAGGCCATTTCTCCTGGTTCCATCGCTTTTTACTTGGGAAAAGATACTGACCCTCAAAGGACTGCTGCCTCCTTTCAGGGAGTTGTAGAGAGTGATAAGGTCCCCCTTGAGTCTCTTTTTCTCCAGACTAAATACCCCCACCTCCCTCGGCTGCTTCTCATAAAGCTTGTGCTGCAGACCCTTCACCAGCTCTGGCCCCCTCTCTGGACACACTCCAGAACCTCAATATTTTTCCAGAATTGAGGGGCCCAGAACTGGGCACAGCACAGGAGCTGTGGCCTCACCAGTGTGGAGAGCAGAAGGAAAATCAGGTTGCAAACCATAGGCTGTATTTATAGCTGACTGTTTTTATAGTTCCTTCACATTCACTCTTCTTCAGTGCTTGATTCTCTATTTATTGTGAGGTGTCTATTACACATTGTAGTTGTGAGACTTCTGTACTGTGTTCAGTATGCACATTTTGGTATGTATTTTTTTAAGATTTCAGGATTTGCTTATCTTTTGTTCCTTCCATTTTCCAGTGGTTCCAATGTAGTCAGGCACTCCTGACCATGCTAAGCTTTTGGAACATCAGCTAAACCACTGCAATGGGGCCAGCCTCATCCTCAAAGGTCAGCTTCACTCAAAGAAATTAGTCACACATTTAACTCTATGAAGTCAAAAGTAGGGAATTAACTTCAGTATAACTCATTTTTCCCCCAGCATAAAGCTGAGCATGTATCCCATGCTTTGGTAGATGGGAAATTTTAGGGTTTTTTTCTGTAGAGGAAGGTTATTGATTTCTGGGATGAAGGGAATTTTTTAAGGTTTGGGGGGAAATAATATGTCCAAACTGAAATGATAAGTTATTAAATTTTTTATATTCAGAAATCTCTGGGACTTTTTTAGCTTTAAGACAAAAATTTCTATAGGACAAAGCTAGAGTTCTGTTCCTTTGGGACATCCTGAATAAAAGCAGAAGTTGTGTGTTTCTGCTGCTATATTTTGCACCCCATCTGGTAGAGTCAGATATCAAACCCAGACTGTCTTTGATTTCAGTGGGAGAAAGTAAGAAGAAAATAGCCTTTGGCAGAGAAATCAGATCTGTAACTTCTTAAATATTTCCCAGAAATATAAGGCACAGAATTTCACATCTCCTAGAGGAGGGATGTGAGCTCAGATTTGTATATCCCAGAGAGATGCTATAATCTCTGCCTTACAGACAAATGTGGTGATGGGTGACCAGAAACTGTTTTTAGGGTGATACTGCTTAATTTTTTAAAATACACTTTAACTGATACTTTTGGTTTTTTTTGTGAATCAATATAACCAAAAAAAGTTGTAATATCGTGAGCAATTTTAGGGAGATCTAAAAATTCATAATCTTAAGAGTTCATATAGTTATTTTTTCAAATGTTGAAAGCACCACAATATATCATCTGGATTCACTACTATGTAAATACATATGTATCACCCTGTTTATTTCTTTGGTTTCTTTTTTTCTAAATAAATTCCTGTATCTATGGGGAGAATTGAAAGGACTTCTGTGTTCATTTGCTGTAACCTGAAAGAATAAATCAATTTCTAGTTTCCCCTAATTCAGGAAATAAATATATATTTCACAAAAATATATTTCTTTTCCACCCAAAACCTATGTTTTGCCAGCATTTCCACTCTAGACAGATGGAAACAGGGCTCATGTTGCTGCCAGAGGCATCTGCTAGAGGGCTACACTTGGGGTGCAGAACTCAGCTGTTCTGAAATTAAAGATTATTACATCAACCCAGTGGACAACCTGTAATTGCCTTGCTTTATTTCAGCTGGAAATTTTTATGTCACAATCCTGTCTTCCTATTAGTCTATTACAAATAACCCTTCGTTAGACAAACATCAAATTAAGGTAATGTGAAAGAAACTGATCAATAACTTTCTGCCTAATCCATTTGGTTCAAACTCTATTCTCCCAAGCCTTTTCAGACACTGCAAGTCACACCAACCAGCATCTGCTGAGAACAGCCTTTTACCAAACTTGACTGATCTGACCATTTAGTTTTAAGGTGCTCACCTGCAAGTTAGCTCACAGCACACAGAGGGGGCCCAGTGTGACCTGAGAGTTAATCTTGCATTAGCAGATGTCCACTGATGGTGCTGCCCAGAGAAAGGAGACTGAAATATGGGACAATCAGATCATCAGTGTGGCTCTAAGTGTCTGGGGCCAAAGTTGCTAAAGGACTCTCATGTTCAGCCTGTGTCCAAACTCCTGCACTTTCCTGCATCCTTCACATGCTGCTGTTTAACTTTCTTCCTTAGGGGAGGATTTTTCCAGTGCATGGCTTGCAGATGCTTTTCCACTTCTAAACTCCTTCCCTGTGCAGGGTTTTGGTTTTTCTCAGTATTGACATTTCCATGCTTTCAGGGCTGGCCATACAAGATTTGCAGTGTGGGATCAGATGAATTGCCAGTCTTATCAGCCTCCTGATTCCTGAAGGAATGAGGTGCACTGGGCAGTAACTCAATAATCTCAGAGAAGAAGGGCTGTGTGTTTTGTTCTTTAGGGTGGAGAGTAGGGGAGCTGTAAACTTTCTCTCCTCCTGATAGTGCCTGACAGTCTTGATTCATGTGGATCACATTGATTTTTATCTTATGACAGTTTTTAGTTTCATACAAACATATATTGTTCCTGTGGGGTTTTTCTTGTTTGTTTGGGTTTTAGTTTGGTTTATTTTTTGTTTTGTATTTAATTTCACTTTAACAAAATGAAACACAGAAAAGGGGCAAACAGGCGTGTCCTTGAAGATCTGAAAGCTCTTTGAAGTAATTTGGCTGACTTTGCATGTTAACAAGGCTCAGCTGTGAAGGCAATCTCAAGTAAACAGAAAGCAGTAATATCTTGAATGACTGTCTAGAGGGCAAGTGCTTGTACCAAGGTAAACCAAGCATCTACCACACAAACTCTAAATTCATCCATTTCTCCATCCCGATATTAATATCTGAATCTCAAAGGCTTTCCCCCAGCCTTTAGTCCTTCTTTATCTTCACATTTGTTTAAAAGCTACTTTTCTGAATAGACTTTCTGTTTCTCATTTTGTTATAAAAAAATAAGCACAGACCTTCGAGGAATGAGCAAACTGTTATTAGATATAAGTGGAAAACAAATAGGTTGTTGTAATAATAACTGCTTATAGAGAGCAGTTTACCTAAGTATGCAATAGGAAATGAAATGAAAGATAACAAGATTGTTTGATTGCAACTGACTTCAAAACTGACATCAGAAGAAAAGGAATCTTCATCAACCTACATGATAACCAAATCACATCTTCATTCCTTCATTTTCAAGTGCTTATCAGCCTATTAAATCACTATGGGAAGGTTATAGATTGCAGAATGACCATGTTACTTCACAGTATTTTTGACCATTTCTCCTAAACCTGGGAGTTGGCATTTAATGGATTCCAGTGTGTGACTTCCACTTCTGTGAAAAGGCTTAGGGCCACGGGTTGTGTGGTGGTTTGACCTGGGCTGGATGCCAGGTGCTGCTCCATCACTCCCGTGCTCAACAGGACAGGAGAGAGAAAATACAACAAAAGCTCATGAACTGAGATAAGGATGGGGAAGAGATAACTCACCATTTTTCATCACGGGCAAAACAGACTCTACTTCAATTATTGAATTTATTACTAATCAAAATCAGAGTAGGATTATGGGAAGTAAAAGCAATCCTAAAAAAACACCTCCCCACTACCCCTCACTCCTTCCCAGTCTTAACTTTATTTCTAGTTCTCTACCTCCTGCCCCTCCCTGCCCCAAGCAAGTGGAGGCAGGGAGGAAACAATGGGGATTTTGGTCACTTCATCTCATGTTCTTTCTGGTGCTGCTCCCTCCTCAGGGTGAGAAGCCCTTTCCCTGTGCAGCAGGATGTTCTGCCTGGAATGTAACTCACACAATGTCCTATTTTCAAGGTCATCAGTGATGGGATGAGAGAGGCTCTGTCAGGCTGGTTTGGTGTTGAATTATGCCAAAACCAGTCTTAACATTAACCCCAAACTTAAACATCCTGCTATTGAGGTAAAGATGTGGCAGATATGGTAAAATATATCCTGATATAAAAATGCCCAGATGCCACAGCTGTCCTGGAGATATGTGATTGACAGTCAACCATGATAAAAGTCCAGTCCCACAGTCCCATTTTAAATCAGTCCCTTCTAATATATCCCTTCTTGGAGTGTGCATGAAGATTCCTGCCTTGGCTGGGGATGTTCCTCCAGACCCCTCTGGTGACCATCTCTGATCATCTCAGCCTCAGTCAGCAGCTGCTCCTGGAGCTGCCTGGCATAGACCCTGTTGGACAAGGGGAAAGTTCCAGCACCTTCTCACAGAAGCCCCCCCTGTAGCCCCTTCACTACCAGAACCTGAAATAGAATTTGTGTTTTCACACCAAATTCAGATTTCAGGGGGAAAAAATCTCCTCTAAGCAGTCAGAAACCACACCTTGTTAGATGCATAATACAGTCTTCATAAAAGAGATGGGGTGCACCTTCTGCTTTAATTTAACTTGATATAGGTGTGTTGAGGGACAGTCTACAACCCCTTTAGTAACAAACTTGCTAAGGCACTCACCCAGGAAAAGGGAGATGAGCATCTTAAACTCTCCCATCTCATCTTTTGATAAGAAGGATGTCACTAGCACCAGACCAGTCATGGGAAAGAATATGATTTCTCCAGTGCAAGCAAACAATAGGGACAGAAATAAGCTTATTTTGTACTTTCGTGTTTAAGAAAAGTGAATTTAAAAAAACCAAACAGTTTTCTTGTTTCAGTTTCCCTTTCCCAGCTGAGCATCTCAGCTGTGAGCAGATTCCTTCTTCTTTGTTCTCCGAGCCAGGAAAGGCTTTCCAAGATAAAAGTGAGTAATCATTGGGACTGGCACCATGCTCCAGGTCATGAGCACGGGAGGATCATCTGGAGAGTTCTGAAGTCAGCCCACGCCCTGCAGGGTCTGCTCAGGTAGGTCTCCCCCAGCTCCTCAGGCTCAGGAGTGCAGGCTGTGAGTGACTGTCACACGCTGCTGGCCGCCTTCAGCTGTGAGAGAGCCAGATAACCCAGATCTGAACATACCCTGCAGGCACCATTCCTCTTCATTTTGTTATTGCTTCTACTTTTAAGTGCATATCATTAAGCACTGAGTCTCCAGAGAGCTGTAGTTAGTATTTCTATTTTTTTTCCTTAAATCAAATTATCTCCAAACTGCTGTATCATGAAATTACAGAGCGCCACAAAATAGAGAGGTAGTTTCTGCAATAGATATTTTTAAGAAAGAAGAATGATTAAGGAAGAAGTAGAGCTGCAATCATTTCCCATCCACCTAATGATGGTGTTGTGCTTTCCCAAGGGCCCTTGTCACCTGTTCTAATTCACTAACTCTGACACTTTGTGTGCAACCACAAACAACTAAAATCAATGGGAAATGGAAATGTCCTGACAAGGCCAAATTGAGCCCACCTAGGCTGTCAATGATTTCTTCACCCTTATTAATGTTGTGTGAATGTTCCAGGGTGTACCATGGTCAATCACACAAAAGCAGGGCAATACAGAGCAATGCAATGTGCCTGGTCTCCAATGCAGAGCCCTGGAGTCAGGCATCCTGCAGCACATCAGGGCAGCAAAGGACCTGGGAATGGGATCTAATCCATGCTAATGCTAATAAGAAAAATTAATAATTTTTAATAGCTAATAATTATTAATTCTAAGAAATATTTTAAGAATTAAAGCATGTAAAAATTTAATGCTATTTGTGATCCTATATCAAGAGCTTGGTTCAGAGACTGTCTTGCCACTCAAGATACCATTGAAGACATGGGAGTACCTTGTACATTATTTGTAAGCAACCAGCTAGCGTCTCTCTTTGCACCCTACTCCAAATATTCATTTAAAACTACTTTAACTTTTCATTGTAGTCCTTTAATGTGCTGTTATTGTATGTAGGGTTTTTATGAGAATCCACAACAGAAGCGGGTATTCCTCACTTTGCTTTATTCAGGTAAGTCTCAAGCCCTGTGAAATATAGTCATTTAGGAAGGTAGGCCTTGGATCTCCTCTTCATTGTGCCAAATGGAATCTCCATATTCATATTTTGGAAAATTTAAAACTTACTAATTTGCCTTTTAGATTTTTCGTAATTAAAAAATAATATGTTTTAAAAATCAGCTCTTTTACACTTCTCTAATTAAATTTCCACAGGATATTTTTTGGTGGGAGAATTCAATTACATTTTAATTTTAGTAATCAAAAAAGCATTGGTGCTTTGAGTATTTGATTTTTAATTTAAAAATTTGACATGGCATTCCAATTAAAATGTTCAACAGTTGCATTGTAGCATAAAAAGTCTATTACATCTGGTAATCAGGAGAATCCAGTGACCATAAAAAATGCAAACAGTATTTCAAGCACCCTCAGGTAATAACCATATTTAGCAAAGACTAAATACTTCAATTACAGCTGCCTATAGCAGCTCTGATCACTCAGAACCCATGGCAGCAAGTGGAAGCAACTTTTTGCCTATCTCACCTTTGGATAAGGCGATACCTTGAAAATGCCACCTGAATTTAGGTCTAGCAATATAACCAAATCTGCCAGAAGCAGCATCAAAAAGGAAGTGTTGACTCTGCTTCTCATTCCTCAAGCTCACATAAACCCACAAGAAAATAAGAAACCATATCCATGCTAATAAGATGAATTTATAATTTTTAAGCTAATAATTACTAATTCTAGGAAATATTTTAAGAATTAGAGCACGTACATGTAAAAATTTAATGCTATTTATGATCCCACAGCAAGAAGCGTGCAACATTTCAGACAACTGAAATGCAGAAGCTTGAATGTGCCACATCCACAAAATGAAGAAGGCAAACAGATCATGTGAAGTCAAAGTGAGTTAGGAATACAAAAATACTGTTTCAGCTTTCAGCAAGTGGATCATTTATATAAAAGATAAACCAGTACCTTGCCAGTGCCTAGAACAAGCTGGGCTTATCACAATTGTATACAAAGCAACCCTAGGAATATTTTGGTCCCCAGGGGCTCAGTCATTGTCATAATGGATCACAATTGGCTCCATCTAGTCTAGTGACCTGCCTCTGACAGTGACAAATGCCACTGAAAGAATCCAATATTGTCATTGCTCCCAACAAATGTACGGCATTTTAGAAGAATTGTATCTGTCTGTCTTGGCTTTCGTTTGTCCTCCATCACCAAACAACATAATGTTCCTGTGTTAAATTTTTTTCCATTTTCCTTTAAATGTCAACCTCACCATGTACTTCTCACCAATCACATGATTATTACACTTTCATTTCGGAGCTCCTGTGTTGCATGTGACACTGCATGGCACAGACAGCAAGGCACGAGGTCAGGTGCCCCTGCATGCCTAAACACGTGCTATGGTGCAGTGGGGGAAAAACACAGCCAAAACACTTCTCAAGATGGTCCATTTTTGTTCTTTTTTTTTTTATAAAGACTGCTGTCATGCCCTGAAAAGGGAACTGTGATTCAAATCATGTAAACAGCTGAATTCAGGATCTAACCTTGTACCCACTCAGGATGATGTAAAGATGGCGCCTGCTGTGGGTGTGCATGACTTTGCTGAAGACGCTGAAGAGGCAGCTGAGAAAAGGTGTTAAATTAGCTCTTTGGTGGTTAATAGAGGAAATTCAAAAGGAAAAAAAAAAGAGGAGTTAATATGAAAATAATAGAAAATATAGAGCCTAGTGGGACTTCTGGTCTGCAGTTCTCTGCAGAACAGTGAACACCACAGAGGCAAACTTGGGAAAATGAAAAGAAGCAATCATAGCAAGAAGGCAAATTTTACTTTTTTCAGATCTAAAAAGTATTTGAAATTAAGAGGGAAAGGTTTTCAGAAAAACAAATAGATCCAAAGACTGAAAAGATACGAGACAAGAATAAATGGAATTTTAATTAAAATAAATATGACATGAATCTAAACAGGCTCTGATGAGGTGGTCACCCAAGGACAAACAGGATCAGTGCTTTCCTGGGAGTGCCCAAAGACTGGGATAGTACCTGGAGTCAGTCCATTTACAGCAAGGTGGAGTAATTTCTAGGGAATGAGTCCTTGTCCCTTGCATTATGCTTCTGCTGCTCAGGAGGGACAGGAGGACGAGGCAAAGAGGCTGCAGAGTGATCAGTGCTGAGAGCCCAGGAGCCCCCAAGTGACCGAGAGTGTTACAGGTAAAAGTTAAGTTATGTTAAATTAGGGTATAGTTCAATTATATTATATTAATTATATTATATTAATTGTATTATGTTAAGGGGGGACTGATTAGAATGTTCTAGGAGAAGGGTTCAGGATTTGGTGGAACACTGGTCTGGCGGGGCAAGGCGAGGTCGAAGAGGGATTGGACGGAAGACCTGACCAATCATTGGAAGCCCTGCAGAAACGATTGTTCCAGAATGAGCGGCATTAAAGACCAATGAGAAGCCTGGAAATGGACCAATCATCATGCAGATCCAAAATGGACCAACCCTGGACTCAAACGGGGCTATAAATGGGGGGCGTTCGGTTGGGTCAAGGTTCTTCATTTTGGATACTTCTTTTGTGGGGAGAGCCTAGTACGCTTGGGGTTAGTGCTCTGTTCTGGTTTTGGCTCGCTGTGTGGGTGCTTGGGCTTATCCTGGGTACTCTGTTCCTTGCAGCTATTTGAATAAATGAGAACCTCCTTCTGCAGAGAAAGTCTGGCCTCGTTCATATTCATAACAGGAGCACAGGCTGCAGCTCACACCAGTAACCACAGGTCACCCCTGCCAGCACAGCCCAGCGTGGATCCACCAGAGACGCCAGCAGGGAGGGCTGGACAAAATGGGAGCTGAGAGGAAATGTCTGTGTCCAAAACCTGCTGTGAGATTCCTCCCACAGGGCTCCTAGAGGGATGCACTGCCTGAGTGTCCCCCACATTTCACACACTATGCCTGTTTCTACTTATCACAACCACAGCTGTCATGGGGGGAAAGGCTAAAGCCCACCCAGCCCCTGCTCTTGGCACCTGAGAAAGCTCCATCAGAATTAACAATCCATATTATGCTGGAGGAGCAGCTCTGTTTCTCTGCTCTCACACACTCTCTGTAGCAGACAGAGAAAAAGAGCAGCTGGCATTTTAAGGAGTGAATATGAAAAGGGATAAGCTTAAAAGTCTAACTCGAAATTTAATACCAAAGAAGAAAAAAGCCACCAAGAAGATTAAACAAAAGTTGAAAACAGGCTTAAAAATAAAGGAGCAAGCAAAGGAGTCATTTACAAACCAAATGAAGAGGGGAATAGATAAGATAAATTCTGAATATTAATAAGCAATCAGAAATAGGGGGGGAAAAAGAGAAGCTAAAATTGGTCTATTTTACCACAGGCAAAATAATGTACAATGTTTCAATCTCCCCAGTTAAATTATAGAATAAAAAGGAATCTTAATAAAATATCAGTGTGTAAATCTCTCTCCAAACCACCCACATGCTGACTACTGGTGGAGATAAATAGATACAATAACAGGTAGAAGGCAAAATGCCACTGCCACAAATGCAGTCAGGTTGATTGCTTTTCTGTGGACAGTAGAGAAGGTATTTTAATAAACACAAACCAGGAAAATTAGTGCAGCTGAGCTGACCAGCAGAGCAATTTTCAAGAAAGTGAGATTACACTGTGCACCACTCAGACCCTGAGGGGTTGGATATGTGTAGAGAAGATGCTAAATAGGCTTGCTGAAGTGTTCTGATATTTCCAATCAGGAAACTCTCAGTTTGCTGATGGCACAGAAGGGTGGTTGATGCATTCAGGGTCCAGTCTAAAAAAGCCACACTTTCCTACATAATTATGGCCGAGAAATGCCTAAGAGAGAATGGGACCCAAAAAAAAAATTTTTTCCCCTTTCATTATTTTGCTTGGGTTGGGTTACATTATTTAAGGGTGTCCTGGGGACTTTTGGGGCCTCTGGGTAGTTCCTGCTGTAAACAATGTTTCTCTCTTTTGTTCCAGGGCTGGAGCAAACCTAGAGCTTCACATGTAAACTCCTCATGAGGCATTCTGCAGCTCTGCTTGTTATATCCTCGGGGCACCATATACACTAATAAGGGAGAGCAAGAGAAGGACCGGTGTGGAAAGGCTTTGATGTCTTGTGCCCAGACTCCATGTACAATCTGATATGTTAATCATGGCATTAGTCATTATGAAGTGAGGAAAAAATAATTATTTCTACTCTAATGAATATATAGCTTCCTTGGAAGTGGTTGCACAGTCCAGGCTTTTCTCGTGGCTCGCTCAGTCCTATCAGAGCCATGCTGCTGTAATTTGTCTCACTGGGCAGCCTGCTTATTCCTCATGGTGGGAAATCAGGACTCTCCCTCCTCCGCTGGCAGAACAGCACTCTGGAAATAAAGTCTTGTCAAAGGCTGCTGGCATCTTAAGTTCAAAGATCCTCCTACTGCAAAAAAAAAAAATTCCCAGGATTTCTCATTGCCAGCGTATCCTTGTGTAGTGCCCTGCAACTTGTCAGGGAGCAGGGCAAAGCTTTGAACTTCAGCCTTCCTGTCCCGAGCACAGCTTCTGCAGCCTGAGCTGAATGAGAGATGACACTGGCTCTGCTTTTTTTCTCTTGTTGCTTTCCAAAAATAATTCTCATGAAAGGTCACGGGTGAATGTCTAGGAGAAAATACTGCCCAGATCTGCAGTGAAATTTTCCCAGCTTCTGGCAGCCAAAGTCTGGCCCTGGTGAGCTCTGGTGTCCCCCCAGAACTGGACAGCCCTGAGACTTTCTGGTGTTCAAGGGTGTCGCTGTACTCCCACTGAGAAGTTTAGTCATTTTTGTCCCCTCTGGAATCTTTTTAGCCAGCATAAGAAAGAGGAAAATAAGAACTCTTGAAGGTGTCATCCAGGGCCTGAGAAGTTCACATATTCAGGTGGCTTCTCCCTAAATATTGAGAAGCATCCTATATTAGTTTCTTGTGGACCAAGCAATACAAGATAAGTAACACAGAAAATAATCCCGCAGAGGATGAGGGACCAATCAATGTATACTGAGTACTGAAAAAGAAATATTTTCATGCTTTTTATCATCCTCAAATTGTCTTTTGAAGACTTCAGCTCCAAAGAGACACTGCCTTCTTGCTCAAGGGAATTTCAAATTAGCAGTCAGTTAAACTCTAAGAGCTGTTTCTCCTGGGAATAAACATTTGTTTTGTTTATCTCCAGCCAGCAGCTAATAGCACAATAATGATCCAATCCCCAGATCCCTTTGGCTGGAAACTGATACCTTAATCTCTGTATTGCAAGTCTTATCAGCCTTTGCTCCTATGCAGTTTGAACATTTCCTTTGTACCCTCCATGCCCCCTGCAATGAAAGACTGTCACAGATTCTGGTTATCTTTACCATGAGTTACCTTTCCCTGACCCCGTTCACTGCTTTCTCACAAATATCACCTTTGAACTCTTTTCTTCTGCCCCTGTCTGGCTGTTACTGAAGCCCAGTGTTACTGTTAATTTTGCTTAACTTTCTCTCTTGTTCACTGTCCCAGTGGAATGGCTTTATGTTTGATTCAATGATCAAGACAAACCAGTCCTGCCTTTACCCCGCTGCAATCAACAGAAACGTGTAAAGCAAGCACAAAGTGGACATTTCTTTTGAATCTCAAAGCACATGGAACTTCCCCATATTACTGATTAGATACAATAGCACCTCAATGGAAGAGAAAATTAATATTCCTGAGGGTGGCCTCCTGGCATCCCTAGGTGGTTCCATTTCTTTAGATTGGCAGTCCAGACATATTGGGTAAGGATCCAGTATGTTCTAGTCACATTCAGGGAATCCTTAGCAGAACTGAAGCAAAATTAAGTTTCCTGTCAAGGTTTACTCATCACCTCATCACATGTATCAAAGTATGGAAGTAATACTGTGAAACAGTGAAAGGTCACACAAAGAAAAAATACTATACAACAGTATTTTAAAATAATAAATAATATATATTAAATTTTAATTTAAAATTTAAAAATTAATACATATATTAGAGAATATCCTCCATTCTTCCCTGTATACAGACCTAACTAGTTATTTATCCTACACATCTTACACAGCTTTAACACTACCTTTCTACAGAAAAGTCTCTTACAGGGACCATCCTTCTCTCATCTATCCTCCTTCTGCACTCTCAGATGTTGCAGGTGTTTGATCTGGTAACATGATGCATAAAGGATAAACAACATGGGATAAAATAATAACATTATTTTCCCTTCCTCAAGATACCTCACCAGTTTGTTTTACAGACACACCACTAATTTGACCATCTAATTAGAGCTGGCTTGTTAAATAAACAAAGGTTTAGTGATTTTTACTTTACCCCATACACTTCTACTTTAAAATATATACTGTTGTATCCATGGTCATTCAAAAGCTGTAATGCAAATATCACTGATTTAAATTAATAACAAGGATTTTCTTTTCGATTTAAGCTTTTTTGTTTCTCAGTGAGTTTAGATTTTCCCAGTATCCATCTCAGTAATAAAAGTACAGACAGACAGGAGATGTGGCCACATTTATCCTACAGTATTCCATCCTTCCATTTCTGTCATATGGCTCCTAAAAACTGAAGTCCACTGGAGCCTAATTTTGTCTAAAATAAAGCAGATTGAGAAGAGGCCTCTAATGGAAGCATAAAGCTTCACAGAGCCCATAAATGAGTCACACACCAGACAGTGACATTGCCCAGGAATGCAGATAGCTGCATGATAAAAGGTTGCAGTGCATTCCTCATTGTTTTACCTCAAAAGGAAATGTACTCAGAAATGAGAGTCAAGATCACCGAAACCAGCAATCTGATGCAAAACTAATGCCAGATTTCTTCAAATGCAAACCAAGCCTCAGCATACCTGACCAGGTAACTACCATTTCTAGTTTAGCATTTTTGGACCAGATATTTTCTGGTGTTGGAGGAGAAAAAAGTACAAGGGAAGAACACAATGAGCCTTTGTTTTTTTCTTTGTTTAAAGTGAAAAAATTGATCTACCACATTCTTTTTAACTGGTTGCACATTTGTTCACCTGAGGAAAAAGAAGCAGGTCTATTGGACCAGAGTTTACCTATGCTGTTTGACACTTTTAAAATTATTTATTTCTGCCTTTTGGAGAGGAAAAATATCAAAGTGGATTGCTAGAAGCCATTTTGCTCCAAAATTCTTTGTAAAATATAGGAATAACAAGAATAGTTTGAGAATTTATCATTCCCAGCTCTCCCTTTCTTTTCTTCCTTGTTTTTCCTTTCCTTATTTGCAGTTATTGCTGGTTTGAGCCCAAGAGCCCAGCAGAGCACCCTGCCTGGAAATCAGCACTGAATAAAAGTGAACCTGACTGTCTATTTCAACAGCACAGCCTGAGAGAATTGCAAAGGATATAGAGCAACTCAGCTAATGGAAAATAAATCAGTCGTTTAAAGTCCCTCCTGTTTTAGGCACTGCAAGTGTTACCCATCAGTGACATGGCTGAGGGCGTTCTTTTTAACAGCACTATGTCCTTGCAGCTGTTTGCCAGATTCTGAGGTGATTCTGAGCTGGCTCCTTTGCCACACTCTGTGGTTTTCTGCCATCTGCACCTGTAGAACTACAGTAAATTGGTGGAAAATGCCACCAGCTTTAAATAGGGAGCAATCCAAACTGGCTCACACACTGGAGAAGAGGGTGTAATGAAGACTTGCCTTGCATTTGTGTTTTAGGCAGCTCAAGATGCTTGGCCTCAGTGGGTTTGCTCAGCCCTGTAATGGGATTAAGCTCCTATTTACACTGCACACACAGTGAGCCTCTGGATATCTGAGGTGGCTCGAGATGAGCTGCCCAAGGGTCAGGCTGAGAGGAAGGGGGAAGCAGCCTCTGGTGGATGGCCACCAGCTCAGCCTGGCAGCCCCCAGCTCTGCCCCACGCTGTGGGGGTGCTCAGGGACCCCTCCCTGCAGAGAGCTGCCTTGGCCTGCCTGGGAGCTCAAACAGGGCTGGCCTGGGCTGGTGCAAAAGCCAAGCAGCAGATTTCCTGCCTTATCCACAGGCTTTTCCTCTCGTGGACCACACAGAGCCCCACTGCTGAGGGCATTTCCAATGAGGTGCTTTGCCCCATCCAAATAAGCCCAGCCTGACACATGTTCAGCGAGGGTGTGGGCAGGGAGAGACCCGGGAGGGAAAGGTGGGAGGTGGAGGAAATGGAAAAAACGGGGCAAGAGCAGGAGAATTTGAGGGCAGAAACATGAAAGCAGAGCCAGTGCCTGCTGGGCAGAGAGTGAGGTGTGGTGGGTCCCTGAGGGGTCACGGGGGTCGTGCTGCCTGACAGCTTGTCCCATGGAGAGCAGCACTGCTGGGACAATGCAGCTTTGATCAGGAGCATGCTGAGGTGGCAGAGAAACAAGGAAACATGGTCAGATCCTGCTCTGCTGCTCTCCCATGGAGCACTGCACTGATCTAGCAGTGGAATGTGCCTCACTTCACAGTGACTGAGAAATTGAAATGTGGACTAATGCACACATTGCAAAATGCTCACATAGGAATGTTGTGCTGGGTTTGCCTGGGGTGGAGTTAATTTTCTTCCCTGTAGCTGGTATGGAGCTGTGTTTTGGACTTGTGCAGAACACAGTGGTGACAACAGAGATGTTTTTGTTATTGCTGAGCAGGGCTTACACAGAGCCAAGGCCTTTTCTGCTCTCTGTACTGCCACGCTGGTGAGGAGATTGGGGCTGCCTGGGAGGGGACACAGCCAGGACAGGTGACCCAAAGGGACCACAAGGATATTCCAGACCATATCACATGCTCAGTATATAATATAGTAGGAAGAAGGAGGAAGAAAGGGACATTTGGAGTGATGGTGCTTGTCATCCCAAGTAACTATTACACAAGACAGGATCCTGCTCTCCTGGAGCTGGCTGAACACTCGCCTGCCCATGGGAAGCAATGAACAAATTCCTTGTTTGGTGTGTGCAGCTTTTGCTTTCCCTTTTAAACTTTCTTTATCTCAACCCAAGAGTTTTCTACCTTTGACCCTTCTGATTGTCTCCATGATCCCACTGTTGGGTGAGTGAGAGAATGGCTGTGTGGGGCTTGGCTGCTGGCTGGGGTTAAACCATGAAAAAAACTGAGGCAGAGCAGAGCAGCAGCCTCAATTCCCCTTCATCTGCTGGTCAAGGCCAGGATGGAGCTTTCTATCAGTGGGAGCTGGTGCAGGAGTTTGGAAGGAGGTGAATTAAAATGCCTCAGTCCAGTTAAAGTGTTGAATTTGAGCTTTGCTTCAGACTAGTGCAGTTTCTTAGGGAACTCAGCTGTACACAGCTCCTGATGAAGCAAACAGGGAAAGCAGAGATCTCTAAAAGTCCACTGTGACTCAGTTACAGCAAGGGATGTGGCTGAGCCATGGTAGTCCAGTGGACTCTCTTGCCTCAGTGCCTAGGGACTCCATAGGGCTCAGTGCAGGGAGAAGGGAAGCACAAAAAAGCCATTTTCTCTGCTGATAGGCCTGCAAAAAGTTCCAGCACAGAGAATGGAAGTGAGGTGCAGAGTAATATCTTTGTTTTAAAAAGAGTGAATGAATGAAGAGCTCTCTTTCCCAAAACAAGGGGATTTCATCCTATGCTCATTTGAGTCTGTACCTGCATTGCAAGCAGGACAGCAGAAAGTTCTCATGTGCTACCAGCAGGACCTGTCCTGGTTCTGCAATGCTCTATCTTTGGAATGAAACCCGCCTGAGAGATGATTTATCAGCAGGAGTTTTACATTCATTGCTTGGCCACTTGAGCATACAATAAACCATGCCTCTGACTCCTTGAATGAGGGGGACACAGGAGGTCAGATGGTAACTGGAGTGCCTGGACCACATTCCTTCCCCATTTCTGAGACAATGCAGCTGCTCTGGCTGCCCTGCCTTGACACTGGCTATATGTTGCAATTCTGTCCCAGTTCTGTGTTTCTATTCCTGGCATTTGTTGTTTTTTGGGGGGTTTTAAAATTGTTTTTTCTGTCAGAACTTACAAACAAAAGTTACCTGTCCATCACTCTGCAGAATCTAACTTTCAACGTGAGTTTCTGGAGCATCTTCCCCAAATGTGTAGTCCTGCCTTATTGACACAACCCCCACTAACTCAGTCAAGCAATTTAGCTATAAGTTACAATTTCTGCCAGCTTCCAACACTGCATCTGCTGGATCAATGTCCTGTGGGAGAAGAATGTCAATAACTAGCATTAAGGTTTGATTTGTAAACACAGCTTTAAAGTTGGTTGAAAAATAGGCTTTGGCTGGAATTCCTAAATCTTTCCACCATAACTTGTCCAATAAGCTCAGACTTTAGTTCAAGCACTGAACATTTTTGGGGAAGACTGTTCCTCTCTAAAAATGTGTCAGTCTTGCCTTCTTGTTTAAGCATGACTTTTCCTGTATTTCATATGCCACAATATAATCCCTCTCCTTGGGAGAAAGGAGGCAATGAAGTTGGACAGAGACAGATTTCATTTGGATGGGAACTTGAGCCTGAGGTGGCTATTTGATCTGGACATTTTCCTCCACAGTTCTTCTTGGTCTGTGATATACCCAAGTCTTTTCTCTTGGGGAAGAAAAGTGATGCATTATGGATTGCATATTCTAATTAAGAAACATAGCTCAGAGACACAAACGGATCACCAAATAACTGATAAATTTAATTGTATAAGACAGTAATAATTTCCAAGTAACCAAATTATCTGGGGCTTTGGATACCTAGCTGTTCAAGAACATTTCAAAAATTTTCATGGCAAATATAAGACTTTCCATATTATTACATGGAACTATAAGACTAATTTCCATCAGAATTCTAGCCAAAGAAAAAGAAAAGAAAGGAAAAAAAAAAAGGAAAAACAATGCTGTCAACCTTAATATTGTCTTTAGATGGTAAATCAAGAAACATCTAACTTCCGCACAGGTAAATTGGAAGCATTTTGTGGAGAGACTATTGAAATGGTGATGTTAGGGATACAATAAAACTGTTGCCTCCCTCAAAACAGAATCTGGCATGAGTAGTGGATAAAAGGGATTATTACACTATAGTTACAAATACAGCCTGTATCACAGATAGTTTCCTGTAGTAGAGAAATGAATTGATACACTGAAATGTGGTAACACAGGTCTGAAATGGAATCAGCTCCTTCCCCTTGATGGAGTAATGGAAAAGGTATCTTTCCTTTATAGAAGGGAAAATGAACCAGAATTAGTCACAGAACATATTCCATTTCTGCTCTGGGATGGTGCCAGGTCAGACTGGGGCCCTCTGGTGCATTTGTTCATTCTTTTACACCAGGGCAGGGTGCTGATGGTGTGTCAGACACGCTGCACTGAGCAAAGTGTGATGGCTGCAGATTTTATAGGTGGCGAGTGAATTGCAGGCAGGGGGAAAGCAAATAGGTTTAGAGCACTGAGCAACAAATCTTTCCAAGAGTTAGTAAAGGATTTGGTTTTAATCAGTTAAAAGTTAAGTATGACTGAAATTATTTGTGTTTTTAATTAGGGCAACAATTTGAGATTAAAGCAAGCACTCTAACAATTTCTTTAACTCTTAATAGAAATTATCTTTGTTAATGTTTTTTGTAGCAGCTACAGCTGCTGAGACTTTGAGTATTGAGCTGACAGAAAAAGACTTCTGAGGGAAATTTTTAGGATCGGGCTGTAAACAGAAGCAAGAAGGACTAATTTTTTCATTTCTCAAGCAGAGAAACACCAAACTGTGGTTCTCTGGCAGAGTGAATGGAAAGTCATGGAAATGGAAAGCACATTGGAGTTGTCATTTAAACTCGGTGTTCAGGGGCTGTTTTGGTTTTTTAATATATGGTTAAAACTGACAACATCCCCAGAAAGATCAAAACTACCATTGTGTTCAATCCCAGGTGCAGTTCAGCCGCTGGGACTCTGCAAACACCGATGTGTTTCACTGAAGCAAAGTCAATGTGACTTAAGTGCTTTGCTGAACTGGAGCCACAACTGGACACGAGTCAGAGACCCATCAACCTCACATCCTGGAGCACTCCCACAGCTCACAGAAACCCCCTTTCCTTGTGTAACACTACCTGTCCTGGCAGAGGGGTGTGTGAGTCCTGCAGGGACCTTGAATAAAGGCATTTCCAGGGAGGGTCTGTCTCCCCATTTGTGCTGATCATGCACAAAGCTGCTCTTACATAGCTCACATTCTCTTGTTTCTTTGTGATCTTTATACCTTGTGAATAAATTATTTGTTTTATGGAGCTGTAGCATATGGCAGCGAAGAATCACTCTGTTATGAGGAACTCCCAGGTGACAGAAAGAAAAATGAATAACTAATTTCTTCTTGCTGTGAATGTCTGAGTACTCTCTGATATTGGGTCCTAGGTCTCATATGAGTGCATTTCAGTCCAAAGACAAAAGTGGGGAAAGAGCTGTCAGACCAGGCATAAAATATGAGACAAAGGACTGGTTGAGTGCAATCACCTGAGGGGCCATTTCTATTGTTCTTCCATGCAATAAGAAGGACCAGAAAATTTCAGTCACAAAAATGGAGATGGAATAAATCACGTAAGCAGCTAAGTATCTATCTCCGGATTATTTTATCCTCTTGTGCTACAAATAGAAGACACCAACTACAAGGTTCACCACCACTTGTGGACAGCACTTTGTAAGGTTTTGCTCTCTGTAGAGAGAAAATCAAACTAGGACATGAAGTTTGAAATCTCATGCATTTGAAATCTGCCTTTGATTTGGACTAACCTTCTACTAGGTCTGGACAAAAGGTTTTTGTTTTTACAATATATTCACCAAGGATGCATTCTGTATATAAACCAATCTCACGTTTAACCATTAAGTAATGGAACAGATTTCATTAGCTGCACCTCACAAATGTTTTGATGTTAGGTTGTTCCTAAGCTGCTGATGCAGGTGTTGGGTGGATAAAAGTCATAAAAGATAGCAGAAAATGTTCCTGAGGATATATGACTTGCTGGGCATTTTTTGAAAAGCTATTGATCTACATGAGCCCTTAGTATTTATTTAGTGCCAAAAATATGGCCCATTTGTACCAAAGTGTTCCCCAACCCTGAGCAATTACAATAGAACAGAGAGGCACAGGGGAGTCATTTTATGCTGGAAAATCCAGCTGAAATTTTGTATGAAAAGGCTTGGTTTTAGGTTTAAACTCCCTACTTGTAAGTCTTGTAGTGCTGCCCCAAGAGTGTCATGAAGGACAGATCATGGTGACTGTCTTTATAATGCCAAATGGCTCATAAAGTGGCAACATGTGATGGGAAAAATCCTGAATGAGGGATTGCTTTCCTCCAGAATTAATACTTTAATACATGGAACATGAGTATGAAAATAGGATCCTGTATTCAAGAGCTGCTCATTCCCTCACCCTCACCTCTGATGCTTTCCCCAGACACTCGGAGACACAGCAGGAGCTGATGGCTCCAGATTTCTGGGCAATTAGACTGTAAGGGGAAAAAAGCCCAGGATTTCCTTTGTTCAGGGTCCCTTCTCAGAAGAACTCAGCTCCAACTGTTGTTCCATTGTTGCACCATGGTTAAATTATTTTAAGGATTCAGATATCTGAGGCTGAGACTCACTGGAGCCACCTGCTGCAAAGGGGCTTTGGTCCTATCCCAGGTGTGCTGAGGTGCCTTTTAGACTTTCTAAACCTAACTTCCAGCTGAAGTTTGGTCTGAGACAGAATACAAAAACAGCAGTGTTTGGATAGAAAGTTTTTCTAGAGCTTTGAACAAAATTCGGGTTTATACATGGAAGATTGTTTTTCATGAAGCTGCTCTTGATGCTTTGTGATTTAAATTCCCATCCTCCCCAGGGGCTCTGAGCAGGGAAAAATTATTAACTGGCAGAGCGGCAATGGTAGAACTGTTGCAACCATAACAGTGCAAGAACATGCTGTTATCAACCTCTGCTTCAGTCTCTTCAGACATAAAATGGGGCTCACATGCCTGCAAGAGCATTTGTTGGTTTGTTTGTTTTTCTCCAGCAGGCTAATACCTGTGCTTACAACCCCTGCCCTGGCTATTTGACATTCTCACCACAGTGTGCAGAGACAGAAAGTGCTGCCTGCATTCAGTATTAGGCAGACAGATTTAATGGTCTCAAAGGTTGGACCTGTGCTCCCAGGGCCAACTTCACTACAGTTTCTGTATTTCAGTGGTTTCCCAGCTCTTTCTGCTCTCTTTCCCTCTGCCTTAGCCACATAAACCTCTGACCCCAGAGACCATAAGCACATTGCAAAGGTCTCCAGTGCTCAGACCCAATTGCTGCTGTCACAAACATTCAGGACAAGCCTCATGTTCTTGCTGTCCAATACACAGAACAGAAGAGAATGGCTTCAAAGGATATTTTAGTCAAACCAAAAACTGACAGGTGATTTTTCTGTAGGCTCAGTGCTATGTATTCCTCTCTAAAAATGAATTTTCAGCTCACATTTCTGGTAGTCTGGGTTCAAGAAGGGACAGGAAAAATCCATGGGAAGAAAAAATGTACTGTTTTTTCTGTTATTAGTTCCATCCTCTCTGCCTTGGGGAGGCCCTTGGACACAGACCACTAGAAGGATATTCTGCAGAGTGGCACAAGGTGCTTGTTTTGGTCTTATACAGCTCATTAAGAATCTGCGCACTTTTGGACACTGTATTATACGGGATACAGAGCTGGGATGTGCACAGTGCCTGTTCCCCCACTTGTGTGTAAGGAGGAAAAAGCAACTTGCAACATCAGTAGGGTAGAAATTTTCTTGTCAGGAGGAAAAAAAGAAAACGGGGAAGGATGAACTGGATTATAGATTTTGTAAAGAGATTGAAACATGGAAAGGTTTTATCAATGGAATAGAACACAAAGACTTGAGGAAATACTAAAAAAAAAAAGAAAATAATCAGCAAAAATAGAAAATGTAGGCCTATGAAAGATTGCCATGATCATTCCTAGTGAAACTATTAGAATAGGGTTTGTGCAGATGCTGAATAATCTCATGCTGGTTGCTCTGAGATATCTGAAGATTGAATTCTGTCAGATCAATATAAGAAATGTGCTTTCAATTCAATGCCAACACATTGTAATAGGCAGCAAAATGCTGCATCCACATCTGGCTCTGTATTGTCATTTCAGATTTGAGTTCAAGTATCTAAGACATTTTATGATATCCCACAGGAGAGGGAGACAGCATGCTCTGCAACACAGAGTATTTTCTCTCTTAGACATAATGCAGCCTACTCCGCCCTTTGTTTTTAAACTTACGTGCAAATAAAAAGCAAAGAAAACAGAAATTTTAAGGCCCAATTTTCCCTGTCTGACATGTTTTCAAAAACCCTGAACTGAACTCCTGTGACCCAGCAATTCCAGAAACAGGCACTGCAAGCCTGGCACAAAGGGATTCCCTGCCTGCCCAGTGAATTTGTTCTGACAGGAGTGGATGGCTCCTGTCTTCAAATCTGGAATGATAGAAAAACTGTCAAAAGAAAGCAAAGATGAACCAAATGAATTTTAAGCTCCAATATTTACAAACTTCTTTTCAAGACAAAAAATGAATAGGCTTCATGTGTTGGGTGACTTACTGTCACTCTGTGTCAAGTTTAAAAGTCCAGCTCACATCTCCATCAGGTGATTTTCTTAACAAAGTTGCCCCATTCTAAGATCTAACTTAATCTTAGCAGCCCCCAAACACTGAGAAGCCCTTATAAGACAGGTTCTACTCTGAAAAATAAAACCAGAATGTCAGCAGTTTTTATTATTATAGCTCTAGGGAACTAAATTGGAATTTTTTAAGGTAAAGGCATCAGACCATTAAAGCGTATCTGTTTATGGTTATAGAAAATGGAATAGAAGATCTTTAGCATATACTGTATTCGTAGTGTCATCAAAATGTTCATTTCAGGTCTGGAAGGTTTATTAAGTTGCCTTTATGAGTTGAGGGTGGAGGAGCAGGTTTCAGACACAAGGTCATTCCAGAAGCCAAGCTGCCATGTAAGGGAATGGATGCCCTCCAAACCCAGTTTTTAACATGATATTTAACAGCATTTAATGTTTTTCTTGTCACATATCAGTGACTCAGAGAGATGTCTTTTTTCATGGATATAAATTCACACTACTCCCAAATACAGTTAGCACTTTTCAGCAAAGCTCTGCCTTATTCAACAGGGAGCTCATTTATCTTCCTATTCAAAAGAAGGGGATCTCACTTTTTTTCTTTTTTTTTCTTTTGTTTCAGCCTTCATATTCTGTATTGGAGACTAGGGAATTATTAGGTCAGGAAATGGAGTCAGAGCTACAGATTAATCAATCATGCCTCGTGTTGCAACACACAGAGTGATGTCACTGGGGATTGATGAATGCCACATCTGCATGTACGACTCACAGGCACTGCTGGGAACTCATTCTGCAGCTATTCTGTGGTTACCTTCAACTCTGATTTATACCATCTCCTCACTGCTTCCTCCTGCAGTCTCCAGTGGTCTGTGAAGCAAAGGAACTTATTCCTGAAACTCCAGTCTCACTAAGAGATTTGGGGGTTTTGCTCTTGCAAACTCCTGTGAAGCTGCGATCAAGAGGAAAGAAAAAAAACAAAGTTGACATTTAAGACCTCAATTTTGCACAAATTCATCAGTATTTGCCGAGACAATTTTGATTTGACAAATTTCTCCTTCACTCAGGGTACCCAAGAGCTTGTCAGGGTCCACATACCACAGGAGGTGATTAATGCTCTGCTTGCTTTGTCTGGAGAGTGAATGCTTGCTCATCCAACATGGGCAAATCAAGAGCAAAGGACCACACGCATGAAACCACCAGACATACTGCTAGACAAGAGTTCACTGCAAGAAAATACCCCATTCAGATGAGGGATGGGAGGAAAAAAGCAAAATGTAAACCAGCTTTCCTAAAATAATATGGAATCTGAAATTATGTCAAGAATTAAAATTAAATTAAACAGCTTGTGAAAAAAAAATAAATCTGACTAATAATTGTAATTTTCCATTAACATGATGAAATTTTCTGTCACTTCAGGTGAGAAAAGATCTGCTGAAAAAATCTTTCATAATTTCATAAAAGTCCTATTCATTTCTGCTGATGAGTGCTATAAGTGGCGACCTGAGCACAAAGATGCTGAGAACAGTTAGGCCATGATCCTCTTTTACCCAGGTCATGAAGACTTCCAAGAGAAAGCTTGGTACCATTGCACCCCAAACAGGAGACCTTCATCTAGCCCCTGAACATGTGCATTAAAATGCTAATTAAAAAATTGTGTTTAAGAATGTAAAATTAAGCCATCCTCACTGCATGGTGGATTTAATTGTGTCCATGTGGTGAGGCTCGGGGTGCAAGTCAGTTCATGTCATTGTGATACCTGGAAGGGCCACAGCACACAACAATTTCCATAGGACCACAAGGAAATTAGGCAGGCCCTGAGCTCACAGGAAAATTAATCCAGCAACCAGCACATTTATTACACGTATCCAATGGGCTCTCAGGGAAAATGGCAATCAGAAATATGTTCAAAAGTATTAATAGGAAGGGCACCAAACGTCTGAAGGCCAAATATTTACTCCTCACCAGCATGATGTCTTTTGGAATCCGGAGTAGCTTTGGATACGATGCCCAGCTCTACAGCAAAATTACTAGACATGCTTTGAAGGATGGGGAGAGAGGAATCACCTCAGGGAATTGAGCACTGCGACAGGTCTGTGGTTCAGAGCTTACTGAATTTTACGAGAGACAACTAATTTTAATTACTGCTCTCCCAAACTAATTTCAAACATTTCTCCAAAATACACAGGCTGCTACAGAGGCTCATGTGCATAATGAACATCTGTAGTAAAACTGCTTTATTATGGGTTGTTTGATGCTGTTTATTGCATACCCATTGGTTTTTGGAATGGCATTAGTGAGCAGCATTTTGAAGATGGATGCTAAATTTTGCTGTGGCAAATTAGTGTCAACCAAGAACATATTAGCAAATAAAAGAGTGCATCTGCTCTGAACAATGGTTTTTCTTTGCATCATGATGATGATTGAAAGGCTATAATAAAGAAATGATACATGTACTCTATCTCCCAAACTACATTAAAAAGCTGTTGCAGGCAATCAGCAGTGCGGCAGGATAGACAACTGCATTGCATGTGGGCAGTGGAGGAGCTGATGCAGCTTGCCTTGGTTCATAAGGAGAACACCATCCTCAGTGCCAAAACACAGTTCAGTGCAAAGTGTTTGCTGTTTCCCCCTGCCAGCAGCCTTTGTTGCAACTATCTCTCCTCTGTCCTTATTTCCTGGATATCTCTTTGTCTGGATTTGTCTCCCTTTCCTCCCCTCTAGATTAATATCAATTCCAGGCCAGGGCATGGAAACTCCCTCGGTAATCACTGCAGTAAAACTTTAAGAAAAGTCTTTCTTGAAGAGATATGGAGAGCAACATATGGGGACAGTTTGCCTTATGTCTCATTTTTCATACTAATGTGGTTATTTTATAGGACTGCATCTCATCTCCTGTCTGACTAATGCCTGAGCTCTGTCTCATTTAAATGAGAGGCTCCTCAGGTTCACTAAAGCACAGGAGGTTTGAAACTTTATCATGCAGCCAATGCTGCGGTGAGTATTTGCTGAACATTGCTCAGCAGTGAATAACTCCTCTCTTCTATGTCCTGAATTTTGCCCTCTCATAGGCAGTTCAGTCAGAACAGAAGTGCTATGGTATGAACTTGAATTTATTTTTCCTTAGACACAAGGAAATTGTGGTTCAAATCACTCATGTGGTTTACGTTTCCCTAGAGCAACTCCAATGCGTGATGCTCACAGTCACTTGGCAGACTCCTTGCGGGTGTCAGAAATGTTCTTGGCTCGAACCAAATGTCTGAGCAAGTACATTTCCTTGAGGGCAGCGCTAGACACAGTAAAAATGTCCTCCAGAGCAACTACTTAAGAGAGATAAACTTTTTAAATGGGTGCTTTGGGGCGAAATTTCTGTTTCTAATTACTGGAGCAGAGGGAATCGTGAGGGATGAGGATGGAAAGAGAGGAAACATCCATTAGGAATTTCAAAAACAAAGGATTCCTTTGTCTTTAGAATTCTCACTTCTAAATTTTGAAATGCATGTTTATTTTTAGGAAAAAAAACTTTCAAAATGATAAGTTAGACATTTGAGTGAAATATCTTAAAACCATTCATGTGAAATACTTCAATGATTCACATTTGTACTTGGGGACATCAGATTAAGCGCATTTGCAAGATTTCAACTTTGTCTTGCCTTGAGTCTGGAAATGTTTGTTGTTGGTTTTGTTTTGTTTTATTTTATTTTAGATTTTGTTAGAAGAGGAAGCTGGATTTGTGCCCAAATACATGTCCAAGAAACAGTTCATATTAGAAATGTTTTCATGTCCATAGAAAGTGAAGTTCTGTTAGCAAAGCATGGCCAAGGAATGAATGCTGGAATGAATGCTGGGGGCATTACAACTGTAATTAACAAAGGTGAAGTTCAGAGAGTCCATGAATCTCCATCTCTTATAAAGTTTGCAGTAGCACTTCAGGAGCTCACATGCTAAGGGATTAGAATTTGGAATTTCTATGTCCTGCCTGCCGGCTCTGATGACAAGGATGGAGTCTCTGTGGACAGCTGGTGCCGTCCTGGTTCAGCTGGAGCACTCAGGACCAGGGAAGCTCCTGCCCAGGGCTGTGTCCTGCCACCTCTTAATCACCCCAACAGGACTGACTGCTTTCCAGGGGAAGTGACACACCCCAAGATTCAGGCTGTGGTCCTCGATGACACTTCAGTGCTCTTAGCAAAATTTAAGAGGGATTTAGCTGCCAAAAAGGACAGTTCTCAAAATTCCTGCCTAGACCCCACTGCCTGCAGAAAGTTATTCCTCCTTAACTTCCTGATGCCTGCTCAAAAGACCTTTTATTGGAAAAATACACGCACAACACTGGAGCAGAGACAAAGTCCAACCTCCCAGCTGCACACTCTCTAATCTCACTTTGTTCCCTCTGGCTTCCCCATCACTCCATAGCTTCATACTGTACAGCTACAGCAAGTGACTGTCAGCAGAGGGCAGGGAACTGCTGCCCCACCTTCTCTCCTTCACAGCTCTGCTGTAAAAGGTTTGAACTTTGTCATAACTGCTCAGAGTGTGGGGTTTGGGGCACCTCATCAGGACAGGAGAAGCACATTTAAAACCCATATTCAAAAAATTTCTGAAAAAGGCAAAGATCCCATCTGGCCAAAGACAGAAAATGTGTGTCTCACTTTTTGGTAACTTCTGGAGCAGCAGGCATTAAATAAAATGTTAAATATCCCCTCCTCTTTACAGTGCTGTAAAGGAAGAGTAATCTATTCACCCAAAAGAACCAACTTGGCACCTAAAGGGAGTGGGTTATACACCCCAGCTTTACATAGATACTGAATTAATGCCTAGGTGTAGACTTCCAAATCCTGAAGAAACACTGGATTTCAGTCCCTACCAGTTAGTAGGGACTCATGGAACTTCATGATAGGCAAGGAGAAGGTCAGCAGAGAAAAACACAACAACCTGATGAAATTATCACATATGCAAATGTGATGGAGGTCCTCTGTCACACGTGGAATACACCATGACACTCACTGACACTGACTGCTGTTGCTGACAAAAGTTTGTATGAATTTAAAGTGCATTAAGATGAATTCATCAATGAGGAGGTACTGAGCAAAGAGATGGCACCAGTGATCTGCTGGAAGCTGTGGACTGGATGGTTGCATCAGGAACACACCAGTGTACACCTGCCTCATTCTTACATACTTCCCCGAGCACCTGATACAGTGCACTGATGGAAACAGGGTATAGGAAGAGCTTTGATTTGCTGATTTTCCAGCTTGCCTGCCCTTCTGGGTCTTATCTTTAAATGCCACTTCTTTGAATTTAAAACAGAAGACATCATCTTTTCCCACAGACTTCACCTTTCTTGAGCACTGCTGGCTGTGTGTGACAAGGACATCAACTCTTGGACTCAGGAGCATAAAAATTTGGTGTGTGCTGTGATGCAGACTTCACTGTCTGAGCAGAACATGACTTAGACCATTGAGTTTTACTCTTTCTTTTGAATCTGAATTAGCTCATAAAATCACTTGTTCATGACCTGCTAGTGATTTTAATGACAAAAATCACTGACAATCCTAAATGCCACTAGTCAATGTCTGTTTTACATACTCAGCTATAAATTGCAATAGGAATAATTCCTTTTTCTCATGCTTCATGTTTCTCATTTTAAAAATGAAAGCTTCTTAGAGTCTTTGTGTTCCTATATGTGTGAACCTGGAATTATGTTCAATACAAGCATGAATAATACAAATTTTATCTACCACATGGAAGCAGGCAGTCAGCTGCTGATTTTTCCTGGTGTGCTGAGTAGTCCCTGATGTGGGATAAGCTTCTCTCCTATTGATAAAGACCTCATTTTCCCTCAAAAAATCTTCTCATGTGAGAGCCCAGCCTATATTTTTTCATTCCTCTCTTTCTTTTTAACCCAGGAGAGCTTGAGAACCAAAATATCATATTTTCTTAAGCTGAGTGAAGCTGACAGATCGCTAGGGAAGGGTTAAAGAAAAACAAACTCCCCTCAAGATGTTCCTGGAAAACCCAAGCAGATAAACACATGGGAAGCTCAGACAGCCAGCCTTCTGTTAAGTATGTGAGAGAAATTTCCCATCTTGAGGTAAGGAAGACAGAGGCACTGCTAAATTATGTTTCCCGTGAGTGTTACTAAAGCATACTTACACATATTATATGAGGTAGAAAATTAGTACTTTGAATTGTTATGGTTACATTTGCAGTAAAGTGTAAGTGTTTGCAGTTTTTCAGAAGTTTGCCTATGGTTCATCGTGCAGTTCACCCACTGAGAGGAAAATTTACTTGCTGTAAAATAGCAGAACAGATCAACAGCTACAAGGGAACGATTGCAAACCCTACCCAGAGTCCTGTGTCTGGAAGAGGTGATTATTCTAGAGATAAAAAGACTGAAATGAGAGCTCCGGGCTTCACATTTATCCACAGCTCACCTTTGGAAAGGTTTAGGCCTGATCCTCAGTGCACACTCAGCAGCAATTTTGGAGGTCTTGAACACACTGGCATCAGTCTCTGACCCTGGGGGTGTGAGTGTACTCCTGAATCAAGGCTCAGTGTTACAGCACAGCTTAAGTTCAGGATTTCTCTGATAGTGACAGGTGTCTCTAGCATTGTTAGAAAAGTTGTGGTACCCAGGTCTCAGAATTTTTTAGATCCATATATGTGTAACTATGTATATACTGAAATACTTTATTTATGTGTGTATCTATAGCTATGCATTTATATGCATATGTATATATATATAATGTATATAATGTATGTATATAATGCCATATACTTAATATATACTAAAATGCTATATACTCAATTTAGGTAGCCCCAGTACTGTGAGGAGTGGGAATAAGGCTGAGCTCTGGCAGCCCTGGGCAGTGGTGATATGAATTGCTCCCTTTTCTCTCTCTTAAATGTAGATAACGGAGGCACCTTCCACAGAGAGGCTGAGCACAGCCCAATAGCAATTGCAAGGGATTTTGAATTGGATAATCAGCTCTCATGCATGCAATAAATTACATGCTTTTTGTGTATCTACAGAGCACACATGTCAGGAAGGAAAAAAAAAAAAAAAGAAAATAAATTAAATCAAAATCTCTGGCTGAGGGAAAGTGTTTCCTAATTCTTAGTCCACACAGCAGAGACTGCTAACCCCATCCTCACCCTGACTCATGTGACCAAGGACTAATTCAGGGGAACCAAACATCTCCTGAGGGTTTGGCACTTTGTTGTCACTGAACAAGACACAGCACCACAAACTCATTTCAATCCCTGCTCTCTTTCCTGCCAAGGAAGGAAAGAAAGCAGAGGAGTTTTCTGGTACCTCTACTGCACCAGCAGCAGCATTCAGTCCCTTTCTTCAGTGCTGATCAATCATAAATGCTTTACCATTGCATCATAAACTAGGACAAAGCCCAGGAATGGTAAATTAAGGTGTCTAAGGCCACACTGAAGTCTGGATCACAACAGAGCAATTAATTTCTGTGACTCTAAATTCTCCTGATCCTTTTTTCCCCTAATTGCAGTCCTAAGTAAAATCACTTGAATATGTTGGGCTGTCAGGTAAGGTACATCGGTGTGCACATGTCCATGAGAATAAACTGCCATCAAATTGCCACTTTATTTTCAGTGCCCACACTGTGGGATGGAGTTTGGCATCACCATACAGCAATATATCAAAATATTCCATGGCAAAAAAAAAAGAAAGACAAAGCAAGAGCTTTGGCCTTTGAATTCTGAGGTCAGTCTGACTGAAAGCAGAGATCCAACCCTCAGCTCAGTCAATCTTTAACTTTGTTGGCTTGACTAGCAGTGGTTTTGTCCTTGATGAACATGGTGAGCACCCATTTCAGCCAAGCATTCAGAAAATGATTTTTCCCTTTCTGTTGCAATATTGTCTGCAAAGTTATATGCAATTACTTCAAAGGGAAATTTCTTTTCAGTGGTCAGTATGGGAACTGATTTCTTAAAATGAGTAAGGGCTTTTGTGTGGTAAATCTCTGTCTAGATTTACTAGTCATTTGCTCTTTGAAGACGGTCTACATATCCAGAGGCAGGACCACCTGAGTAATATCAACTAAACATACAGAGAAAAATCACCAAAAAAACCATTTAATTTTTGTCAGTGACTCATTAGAGTCTTTTAATTTGTAGGTGTAAGGCAAATGTGGAAGTGTTGAATTTGTCTGATGTCTGTTAAGCACTCACTCTTTACTGAATGTCATAAGAAGCCATGTATCCTGCATCAAATGCTGAAAACATTCAGAGCAGGATGCTCTATGGAGTGAAGTAAAATATAGAAGAGCAAGGCGAGAAGTCAGTACCTTATTTCCACAATTAAAAAAAAAAAAAGGGGGTCTGGAAATGTGCAAGAAACCACATTAAGGAGATAACAATGCCTGGGAGCAGAGAGGCAGTTTGAGGATAGAGGAGGGGTACTGAGTTCCACTGTTGCCAAGTATTCAGCAGAAAATGGCCCAAGATTGAGCAGGTCCTTTTATGGCAGTGGGAAGAGAGCAAAACCATCACAGGGAGAAGGAACAGAGATGAGGGGAATTGATTTAGCAGTTTTGCCTTCTTGGCTTTCTTCTTCTTGAACAAGCTACTTGTTCACCTCTAAACTCATCACCTACCACCACAAATGGTCACCTCATTAGGGCTTCTGCAATAAACACTGATGCTTTAAATTTAATCAGAACTTTTACATACAGCACGCTGAGGCTGCACCATTAGTTAAAAACAAAGGTCACCTTTTTCTCTTTGTTGTCTGCTAATATGATTTGGAATATTACTGCTTTGCAGCTATTACTGTTTACACTGGGTGATTGGCTAGACTCATTAAAGTGAATGAATGCCAGGAGATGACATCATTTACATTTAATTGTCTTGTTTCTCAACAAAGTCTATACAGTTCTTTTAATAAAGGGCAGGGGAAGATAAAGGCTACATTTGCATTACCTAAGCAGCTTTTGACAAGGGTCTAGGATGTTGTTGACATTAATTGTTTACAAATGAGATCATCAAATAAATTTTTTTTTGTTTTGCAATTGTTGCTTTTTTTCAGTAAGCTATAGTTTTTTAATTACTGTTATTACTCCTGAATGTTAATGAACAGATACTCAGTTTCAACTTACTAGCAGACTCTTTCCAGGATTCAGAACAACTGACACATGTTCAGCTTCCTCAAATTCCACTTGCTTGCTCAAATTCCTAACACACCAACTTCACTATAACCAGAACAAGACTTTAAACATAGCCATACGCTGCAGACTTTTGTGAATTGGGACATTCCAGCTTCAAAAATCATTTGGTCAATATTTTCTTGGAGAGTTGTCCATTTTTCTGTCTAAGAGTTACAGACAATGTAAATAAAACATGCAATATATTGCTGATTTTTCACCTTTTTTTCTAGTCCCATATTTGATTAAAAGACAAATTGTGTGATGGGCTGGTAGGTGCAGACATCATCATCCTTCCTCTTGTGACCTCACAGTAGAACTATGTCAGCCCTTGGCTGACAAATCTCCAGCTCCAAAGCTTCCCCATCATGTCTCAGTCACAGTTCATTTTTTCCTTTATTTTCTACCCCCAAAGTCCCTTGGGATTGCAGCTGTGCTAACTTCTTTTTACATTTACTCATCCAGCCCAAAATACTAACTTTATCCACAACTAAGCCAAACATGACATTGCCATCCGTGGTTCCTATTCCATATTTGATTTATAATTTTGTCTTCAAGGAGTTGTTCTGTGGGCAAAGATACCTCAGCCTATTTCCCTGTCCATGGTGAGGAGGGAAGTGCCTGGCCTTCTCCAGAGCAGGTCTGCAGAGTGTTTTGCTTTTTGGTGCACTGTGTCCAAGTATCTGTCCTGTATCCTCTCAGATGCTGCTGTTTGGCAAAGAAAGCTGGTATTAGATGTACACAAGGGAGAGAAGAAAATTCTAAAAATTTCTAAACTATTCAGACAGTGACACTGACAGCACAATCTGGGTTTGTGCGATGTCTAAGATCCAGATATATAAAGGATGGAGGGTGCCTATTTAACCCTAAACTTCCAGAAGGCAGGATGTGGTGATGGCAACCCCTCCTCCTCACCATCAACTGTAATGAGCTGGAGTCCAAAAGCCAGTCTGACCTGCTCACAAATATCTTGGATTTTGGATTTAGGTATCATAAGACATGTCTGAGTCCACTTTAGGTTTCCAAGGCGAGGGCGAGGGGCTGGTTGAGTAACACCAGTAAATTCTTTGCACCCTTTCCAAACTTCTCAAGTATTTTCTTTCAAATTTGAATATAAAGGAGGAAGAGCTTTCTTTCATCCTAAATTAAAAATTAAAAAAAAAAAAAAGGAGTGCAACTTTAAGTCTTATCCAGTCTCTGGAAGGGACCAGTCCACAATCATTTTGTGCACCAGCCCACAATCATTTTGTGTGCTTCCGTCCACAGACTTCATCTGCTCTGCTGAGAAGCCCAAGGCTATAATGGAATAACCTGCTGCTTACATCCATGCCTGTATTTAATGTAGGTGAGAATGCACTGGTTTGAAGCACTGTTTCTACCAAGATTATGAATGCCAATTTCTATTAAATTGGCAATAAGCATTTTGGACTTTATTCTGTGCTCCAACTTTACACTGGAGTAGATTCAGTAGAATTACACAGATTTACAGTCCGTATGAGACAACAAAAATCAATTATTTCATTTGTAACAGGAGCTAAATTCAATTATATATGTTGTATATTTTTATAATTTTTTCCCTGTTAAAGAACAAACAACAAAACCCTAATAAAATCTATTGTATTGTTTGTAACTGGTGAGTTAAACCAATTACCAGATTACCAAAGAGCTACTCCCAGTGGGCCTCTATATTTGGGGTAGTCTTAAAATAGCCCACCATTTCTTAGTGGGTATAATGAAACAGTGGCAAGAAAAATAAGCAGACTACTGCTTCACTTTTGTCTAATTACTCTGGCAGATGAAGGTGAAAAATTATTAGCCAGTAACATATGGGCTTGAGTTTGGAGAAGTTCCCAGCAAGATTCCTTTTTATTCCAGGCATATTTTATCATTTAATTTAAGGGCACTAATCCATGGGTGAAGCCTCTGCCTGCCACTCTGTCACTTGCTTTCTCACACTTATCAAACATATTTCTAATCTCAGTCGTGCTTTCTTCTGCTTCCTTGCAGTGCAAACAACCCCCTGGCCTGATGCTGATGACACTGATGGGTCAGGAGTTGCGCTGGGATGTGAGCCTGATCTTCACATGACAGCCATAAAACTGAGAATTTACTGTTTGGGTACACTAAGAGGGTTTAATAATGCTGATGGTATCTAGCAGTCCCATAATGAAGAGAAGATGTTCTTTGCTTCCTCTGAGAAACTCATTTTTCAGTGCTGTGAACAGGACTGTGTCCATACTGCTGTTACTTCAGCACTGAAGCAGCATTTCAACCTGCTAAATATAGGCAGTGTAGGAAGGCACACCCACACAAGCACCATTTTTCCACTTCTACTTTAGTCCCAACACTCCCCAGTTAGTTACATTTAGCTCATATTGGAGGTGCCCAAAATACTCACATTAAAACAAGAGCGTGTTCTCCTCAGGCAGCTCGTCAAGCCCACAAACAATAATTGCATCCCTTGCTGTAATAATGCACAACTTTGCATGTGCTTATTCAATTAATCCCCCAGCACTCTGCCTGTGCTGACTGCAGCTCCACAGCCAGCAGATAACAATGTCAAGAGTAAAGAGACAGAGTTTCAGTTTTCAAACACGGGAAACTTAATCCCTAATCTGGATGCTCCAAATTGCCACTTAGACATGTAAATGTCAATTTTATGCACCTAAGTGCCAATTTGAGTGTCCAAATGCCTGACTTGGACATCTCATTAAGGCACCCATTGGGTTATATTGCTTGTTTTACCTATCTGAGTGCACATTATGTGCTGTAAGCAATTATGGTCTGTACTATACAAGTAAATCAATTCATTCAAGTGGCTTTGCAGAAGAAAGTGATTTCAGCACAGCAGAAAATATTAAAAACAAGTAGCTCATCATGTGTCAGTGTCACACACACCTAGGTCCCTTCTCCATTCCCCATCACCCAGTGCCTGAGAGCCCCCATTTACTGTAATTTCTAAAAAGTATCTCAATCTGAGCATGGCCATTTGGGCCCCCTGCTCCTGCTGCTGCATTGCAATCTGCCTGCTGTGTTCCTTGAGTTCAGTGAATTATGTGGGGCACTCCTGAGCCAGCAAGGTGGGAGCTGAGCTGTGCCTCATACAGCCAGGGCTGCCAGGGAATCCAGACACTCCTCACTCCACACATTCCAGGGCACTAATGGACACCTTAAAATAGGACTCTGGGTGTCATTGTGTCCATCCTCCCTTTCAAAACAGTGTTTAATTGGCCTTGAGAAAATGAGACTAAATAATACCCACCATGCTTTTCCCTGAGATGCCTTAAAATGCTGTAGGCAGAAAAGCACAGGCCAAGGCTATTTTACCCCAACCTTTTCTGAGCAACAATGTCTAATATCTCTTTCACATCATAGCACAGATTGTAAAATGAGGTGCAATTTGCAGCTTTAAGAGGCTGAGGAAAAGAGCAGCCAAAAACTGGCAGTGCATTCTCTTAACAGGAAAGGACTGTCCAGTGTGTTATCAGTTTATTTTTCTCACTCTTTGCCTGACCAAAACGACCATTTCAAAATTTCTGAGGAAAAAGAAGGAGCACCTCAAAATTACTCCTGGAACAAGCCCATACTCTTTGTCTGGGGATTTGCTTGGTTTTAATGGGTAATTTTTTTGTCTTGACTGCTTTGTGCAGGCAGGGCATTGTTAAAGATGTGCTCACACAGTCACCCTCACAAAGAGGGTCGACATGGAAAATGAGGAACACTACCCAGTAGATGCGAGGCTGCTGTCAGTGCCAGGGACGCTGCTCTCAGTGCTGCAAACCCTCAGCTTTGTGAGGAAACTGCTCCAGCTCCTGCAGCTATGGGGCATGAATGTCCTGAGCACCTTCCAGCCCCTTGCTGGGCTTTGGGAAGGCTTTGAAGTGGGAGATCCCAGGCCACTGTTGATGTCTCCTAAGCTCCCAGTGATGCTTTGAATACCAAACCACATGTGGGCTAAAAGTGCTCAGTTCTGGGAGTTCACTGTTCTGACACCAAGCTCCTCTCATTAAGAGGACCCAGCCAACATTCTCTCAAATTTTCTGTTGCATCCAGACCCCAGATTGTGGGTCTGGTCCTGGAAGAGCACTGCATCTACTGGGAGGTTACTCCTGTGGAAATGGAGTGAGGAAATGAGCCAAACAAAAGGTTGAGTGGGCTTCCTAGCAGAGAAACCAGCACAGAGACAAAGAATTTGTGTCCACAGCCATGAAAGCGATCTGCAGCTCTCAGAATGCAGCAATGATCTCAGTACATTTTGGGAAAGGGAACCATGACAATTAGCATCTCTTCATAATACAGCTTCTAGGATTCTTCAGCAAAGTCCAGACAACGACAAGCCCATGCACAGCAAATTATAGCTGCTCATCCATACGTGATTAATTGCTATGTGCAAGTGATATGAGGGAATGTAACATATGTATTATATAAAGGAATACAAGGGACTCAAATTCCATGTCCATGCTTGTCAGCCAGTAAGTCTTTACATCACCTGATTTTTACTTCCTGCTGCACAGACCAAAAAGGAAAGCACAGTGAGTGAAGCACCATTCCCAAACCCTGTTTACTTCCTATCTTTCCTCAGACCTTTGGGGTCTTTGGCCATTAAAATTCTCTTCCTTGCATGTGCTCCTCCAGTACACATATGGAATCAATAGGATACAAATGGTGTGACCTATCAGAACAAACAGTTCAAACTCTCATTATCAGATATTTGTGGCAACCGATTTTTAGGTCAATACTCCGTGAAAGAATAGTGGAAAAAGGCTATGCAGAAAATTGAAGCTATTCTATTTTTTTAATTAAAAATTCTAAGTATAGAGAGAATAAACTTACATAGGAACCTCTTCTCTACCCAACACTCCCACCTACTAATATAGAACTGTGGACAGTTTCTTCACTGCAAGGAAAGATGAGATGATTCACATGCACTGAAATTACAATGGCAGAACACACTGTGTCTTTGTGTCCTTCCACTGTCACTGGAAGCAATAGAGAAGTAGAGCTCTACTGAGGTATTCTGCATAAAACAAAAAAATTCAGAAGTCTGTAACTGCTGGGGTGGGGAAAGGGTTTCTCCTCTTCAGTACTTTGTATTCAGAAGCAGATAATCAGGTGGGGCAGGTTACCAAAGGGAGCTGGCAAAACATATGCATCTTTTGCCAGCCAAAGTCTTGGCTTTCTGTGCATTTGTTATATTTTGTATATATTGTATATTTTGTATATATTGTTATATTTTACATTGTTATATTTTTATATTATATACTAAGAATGCATGCTTCTTCCTTCAAAATAAGGTTTAGCTTAGAGACCAATCTCAGGAGTCCTCAACCCTGAACAAATGGCCATAATCTCTCAGAGAGACTTCTACACAAAGTTTTATTATACTCAGATAACTCTGAACTCTTACAAAGAGAGGTCTGAATTTCTACAAATTTAACTTAGCAGTTCAAGTTTAATTACTAATAAGGTTCATGCTGGCACTAATAATGTTCATGAAGAAATTTCAGTGTGACATCATCTGGCATTTTCTTAAGTACTGTGGAGAATTTGGTAGTTGTTGTTATTTCTGCAAGGCTTGGCTGGGGAAACAAAGAACACCAGTAAGAAGTGGTAATAAAAATAGGTATTATAACAATTTCTAATAATTTTGAGCTACACAGGGCTTTTAGAAATTAATGTATAGAAAAGGATGAAATTATACATGAAACATATATGCAGAGGCTTTCAAACATACAAATGAATGTCAGTCCAGATCTCAGGGGCCAGAGCCCCTTTTCTCTTTGGAAAAACTGGACCACTCATTAATGTGTTCAAAGCCAAAAATTAGTCATTGAGTAAATTAAATTAAATCCATTTGAAATAGAATTAAAATGATGGAAAAGTGCTGAATATAGTTTTTGTAACAATTAGAGTTGCTCTACAAAAATTAATGAAAAGCTCCATCTTAATCAAGTCATAGTCCTGTCAGCATCCCTCTTTGTCATTCTCCATTGTCATTTAAATAGCTAATCTTTCTCTTTTCCTTGCCACAGTTTCTACCTTTCATATCAGCTAGAGTTGGTTTGCCTCCAAGTTCCATAATAGTTAATTTAAAAGTTAGGAAAACCACTTAATTTAGGCTTCCTGTGGCCGAAGGAAAGCAGATATACTCATCAGGAAGAAAAAAGATTCAAATGAGTTATACTATTTTTGTATAATTGTGGAAGATAGAGATCAAAACAGCCTCTTAGGTCAAATAGTTCAACTCTCTACTAGGGCAGACACATTTCCAACAGGAAGTTTTTGTGTTTTAACCAATCTAGATTTGAAGATCCCAAATAATGAGGATTTCATAACACTGCCAATTTACTCTGATTACTCCTTTCATAAACTGTATCCAAAAACATTTCTCCTTTTTGCTATTTTTTATTCTTTTTGTTCTTGTTGAAAATACTATAATGTTATTTATACTTTATATTATTATTATTTTAGCAGGAAACAGTCTGTGTGAATTATAAACATTGTGTTGGGTGAAAACATGCTTTCAAATGTGATCATTGGAGATTCCTGAGACATCCATCAACATATGTCACACCTCATAGATTCTTTACCTTTGCCCTCCATGACAGCCATTGAGGTATTCTGAGAGAGCTTTGTCACAAAAAAACCAATTGCATGAATGATCCAATTAATGGGGATCTCTCCAGGCTTCTATAGGAAACTAATCTGTGCTGACTTGCCACAGAAATATATGGATAAAAATAAAGCTACACACATGCTGACAACACATTGTCCAAGTTACCTTTATCCACAAGCTGGTAAGTTGGTGTTCTCTTTTAGGTACAAGAGTAAGGGAAGGATGCTGGAAGAAGGGACTGAGCCTTTCCAATAGTAATTAGAGATGTTCTTTAATAATTTTTCCCAAAATTTAAGGGGGGAAAAAAAGTTTTATCTGCTTTAGCTGAAATCTACCTAAAAATCATAAAGTATAAATAATGCACTTCCTAAAATATCCATAACACAGATGTTTTGATGCTTTGCTGGTGGAGGAGCAAGGCAAAAATGGGACAGGATTCCTAGCAAGGGGCCAGTCTCTCAGTGGAGGCAGAAAGGACACGAAAAAGGCTCTGCAGCCCCCACCAGAAAGTGAAGCAGACCAGCCCTTGCTCTCCTCATAACAAATACAGCAGGAAGTAAAAAGAGACAGAGAGCCTGGAGGTGAGATTAGTGTGTGGTGAGCACAGAGAGCCTGCCCAGACACACACACACCTTTCCAGGCTGCCCCTCATAGCATGGCAACAGCTGCTGGAGGATTCACAAGCACTTAGGGCAGGGCTGGGTTTTTTGCTGTGAGCAACACTCCTTTTTACTCCTTTATTTAAACTTGGGCAGGGGCAGTTCTTTGCATACAGATTAGATGTACTGTGTTTGTGCACTGATTGAAGCAGGGCTCCCTGGACACTGGTCTCACACAATAATGGTAAAACCAAGTAGATATTGCAACTGTCATATCCCCCAAATAAAAATCCAGCCCTTTCACAGCCCTTGCATTTTGTCAGAACTGCAATGTAAGCCTGAAGTCCAGAAGTCATTTCCTTACTGGAAAATAGTATTTCTACTCAGCAATGAAACTGATAAAAACCTGGCTTCAGGGAAATTCCAAAGTCTCTCCCATCTGAGATAATGTCTGCACAATACTCAAAATCAGAAAGGACCAAGTAGTTAATTCACACTACTCCTACTCACTCCACACCAAAGGACACCCACTGATGGCAACTGATACACACATACCAGTCTTGAGAAGTGAATGTTTTTAATGAGGACTGTGGTGCCTTTAAATAGATGATCCAGGTCTTTGAAAGTCACAGGAGTGGGCCAGATTAAACATCCTACTTGTAAGCAATATTTTTCTTAGCCAGAGGATGTAACAGACGTGTTAAAGTGCATTCATTATTGCAATGATTTTCAGCTGAGCACAATCTTGCTTTTTGCAGCCAGGATTTTTCATTTTCAGACACTGACCCCGCAATTTGCTGCTGATAGAAATAGCAAATTAATGCCTGTTTTCCTTGTAAAACTGATTAGTCAGGACAGCTGGAGACAACCCCATGGAATCATTTTGCTTGTTTCCAGTATAAAATCCAAGGAAAGAGCTCAAGGAGTTTCTGACGGGACCATTCTCAGTTATTTCCATCTTTCCCAGCACTGCACATTATCAGCTGTTTTTTCCAGTTTTCTTTCAATTTTTCCTTCAAACTCTTGCTTCTTTTTATTTGCTCTCTGGCCATAAAACTTTTCTTCCCTTTTCAGGGTGTTTCTTACGGAGAACTTGGTCAGATAAAGTTAAAACCTAGACAGTTTTCATCACAGTCACAACAATCCAGAGATAGATATGCAGCGTTATTGTCTCTCCTAGATGTGTCTGATTCTGAAAAATTCTACATGGGCTTCTGTGTTTTGTTCAAATGTATCCTTGTGATTTTTTTTCCCCTAGAAGTCTTTTATGTATTCAATTGATTTGTTATGCTTCAAAGATACGATTACAAACCCCTGAAAACTAACCAGTGAATATCAGTAATTTGAATCCGTGAAGCACATCAGTCAATACGTTCACTCTGAAACCCCCACAACATGCTCATAACATATCAGCTTCCTTCCAGATCAATATTTATAGTATCATTCAAACATTTATTATGATAGAACAGCAATGCTCAGGATCCAAATAAGAAGGGAAAAGAAAGCATTAAATGCAGGGCACACTTTAACAGTTTGCAGATCTCTGAGTTTTCACTCATTTGCTTTGCTTTGAGTTCAAACTGGAAGGCTCTGGTCCTTTCAACACAAGCTGGCAGAAGAGCTTCCTAAATCAAGATAGCAAACTCTGATCATTTCAATCCCCACACTCAGGCTGGGCTCCTGTGTGGTGCTGGTGGGTAAGGAGAGGCTGCACAACCACCCAGCTCTCCCCCAGCATCCCTGAATCTCTGTGACTGCCATGGCTCACTCCTGGCTGTGAGGAGTGCTCAACCTTGACACCGTTCCCCTCTCATCCTGGCTGTTCCCTGCTTCCCTGCATTCTCATACATCTTAGGATCCCAAAGCCATATTTAACCTATCTTTAACCTACTTATCCTACAGACAGGCCTTAATAGCACAAAGATGAGGGTGAAGGACAAGAACAGGGAGCACAGCACACTATGGAACAGGCCTCGATCCTGCCTCATCTCCTCATCACTCCCTCACCCCACCCTCAGCAGAGCTCTGACTTCAGTGTGAGTGAGGAAGCTGAACTGCTCGAAATTGGCCTTTTTTTTCCCTGTAGGCACACAGTTTGTGATAACTGGGAGTGGAGCTGGGCCAAGCCTCATCCCCAATGGGCACAGCTGTGAGAAGCAGGTAAGCAGCACTGACAGCAATGGTCCAGGTGCACTGACCAACCACAAAGGGATCAGAGGGCTCACAGGTGCAATGCATGAACCATGGCGGAGTATAAAAGGTTGGGCTAAAGAACAAGATGCTTGCAGGCTTCTGGAGTGATGTGACGTTACCCTGTATGGGCAGACACCTGAGGCCTTCTGAAGGGGTGTGGTGTTACTCTGGATGGGCAGATACCTGAAGTGGTGTGGTGTTACTCTGTATGGGTTGAAGCTTTCTGATATTGTATGATGATACTCTGTGTATCATGGCCATCTCAACTGTGATATTCCCCCACACTTTCTGTATGTGAAACCTGAGGCCTGGGAATTTTCAGTGGGAAGGATTAAACAGTGGCAAAGCTGTGAGTATCCAAATGCAGGCTCTAACAAGAGGAAGGCAGGCAGCATTAATTGGCTGTGCTACCAGCCTTGCCTATAGCATATCTCTCTGTTTACTGAGGGGTGATGTATAATTATGGTGGGTGATGCAGTCTGCTCACTAGCCAAAGCTATCGCAACTTGGCTGTCTGTACAGTGAGGGGAAGAGGTTCATAACTTCTAAATGTGACTGATAATGTGGTTTACATTTCCCACATTGTTAGCTCTTGCACACTGGGATTTCTGGCTGGTAGGGAATAGATAACATTTCTATTACTTTTTGGGCCTGGTTTTATGTCAGCCTGTAACAGTTGGTTGGCTTTGGATGAGTGGCATTAGCAGCATCCTGGCATTCTTTGTGTGTCTGGCACTTTTCTGGTTTTATTCCTGGACACTACACCAAAGATGTATGCTGGCATGTAGTCTTTACCTTTTACACATCAATGTATTTCTAAAAAGAGACATTGCAATATTCATAGCTGTTACTGCTGGGGAACCAAAGTAGATGCCAATTTCCAGAGAGTTTATAGTTATGAGGCAGTGGAAAGAATCCCTTTTATTTGACCTCTGATGTACTCACAATTGCAAACAACTTCAACTGCTCATGGAGTTCATGGATCCCATTTTAACAGTCTTCCATGGGGGAAGATGAAGTGGTTTCAGTGGCATTCCCCTATGTCAAGGGAGCTTTAAAAAAAGTGGTCTTCAGAGCAGTTACAAGAGTTTCAAAGCTGGTATACCCTTCTCTCTTAACAAAGAAGAGGGATTAGATTTAACTCAGGAAGCCTGCGTTCATTGCTTCTATTAGCAATCTGAACATGACAGGAGCTCAGAGAAAAGACACAATACAGCTGACACAGATGTTCTTCCTTGCTCTGTCCAAGATATGTTTTTGAGACTTGTCTTTCAAGACCACCTTTTGGCTGAAGAACTTAGAAGTAGACCCAGTTCTTTGCCTTAAAATAAATTCCAAGGCAAGTATTTTCTAGATTTGTGCCGTTAAATATAAATATTCCTGAAGGATGACTCCTGGAAAGGAATGCATTTTTTTTATATACAGACCTGGCCGAGCACAGAAAGGCAGACTGAAAGGGTGCTCAGGGATGCAGTCCCCACCTATTTCACATCATGTGACCCTTTGAAAACCTTAGGGGTTTTTTCTGTCTGTAATGATGAAGCCGTTTCAAAATCTGTTCGCTGAGTCGGTCAGTTACAATCTTCTGATCCCAAAGTGTGTTCCCATGTGGCTTATACCAAGAATCTCGTTCACCTTGAAAAGAGGTTTTCCCTCCTCATGCTGAACCCATAAATGCATCTGCACAGCAGCCACCACCATTCTTTGTGCCACTAAGATAAACAATCCAAGTGTGTTGCAGTGTGACGCAATTTCCTGTTTTAGCTATCCCAGTCCTTTCCCAGGTATGGCAATACCTTCTCCCTTCCCCTCCCCTTGCCCCCTTGCTAAGTGCTGTCTGTCAAGCTTGATGTTCCAGCAAGGGCGTCGTGTGTTTGGCTAAAGTTCAAAAGATGCTTCTCAGCCCTGGGGTCATTGGCCTGGCCAAGTGTCACTTGTCCCCTGAGACTCCCCCCCTCCCACCTGGTTGGTGCCATACCTGCCCCTTTCCTCCCCCTCCCCCCGAGCTTAAAAGGACACTGGGACCAGGCAGTTGAGATTCTGTTGGAGCTGTTACCAAGATTCAGAGATCTGTGACCACGGAATAAAACTCTGGATTAACCCTCCGGCAGAATCAGTCTCCTTTTCCTCTTCACCTCACCTAAAGCCTTTCCATCAGAGGTAAAACCTGAGTTCCTGCTCGCCTGGACTTGTTCCAAGTGCCAGCTGCAACACACAGCTAGCCAGGGGTGTCTCTGAGGTGAAACACCACAGCTGCCACCTTTGGTCAAGCAGCAAGGGTCAGACAAGCCCAGGCACATTCCATCCGGTAATATTGGGATCATATTCCAATCCAAGTGTTTTAGTCTCCTCTTATGTAGTAGGTGCTGCTTTTCCCAGCCCTGCTTCTTGCCTTCCCTGTCCCTCCAGCAGTCAGAAATCAACTCTCCTGATGGTGAGCATGCAATGCACAAGGGTTTTGCACAGCTCTGCTTGTGCCTCCCTCTCACTTCTAGAAACACTTCTGGCCCTTATATATTTAGAGTGAATTTGACCACTCTACTGCTGTATTATGGTAATATTCTGCACTCTTCTTTTTTGCCCCACAGTCATTTCCAAATTATGAACTCCTAATGTGCAGCAGAATTACTATTCCCTTATGCATGACCTTGATTTCAAGCCCTTGAATGTAATTCTGAGGCCAGTCCAGTTTCTGCATGCCAGTTCACTCCTTTTCTCCACTGAGAGTGCCTCCCAGCACCTTGGCCTCAGTAAGTTGGTTTGGTATTAGTTAATTTCCTAATAGTCCTGCCAAGCTCATTAATAAAAATAGTGAGCAGAATTAGCACCGGACCTTATCCTTGAGGAACTCTGCTAATTAATCTTCTTCAGCCTTATATTTCCCCTTTAACCCTCTCTGTTTCTCTCTCCCTGGAAGCCAGGTCCTACCATTTCTTTTTATTTCCCTGTGAATCCCCATCATGTTTGTTAATCTGTATTTCTCACATGATGGTACAACCAATACCCTTCCCTGGCTCAAGACAGACAAGATCTACAATATTATTTTAACAGAGAAAGTCATTGACTAGCCTGGTATGAGCTCCTATTTGACAAAATCAACGCACATTTTAATCCCCTTTTCCCTTGACATCTGCCTTTTAGATACTTTCAAAAACCATGTTGAAATTATGATCCAGTATTCAGAGCAGATAAATCCAAGTAATTTTCCAATATCTATCTCAAAATATCAGCAATACAGATGCTGCTGATGGTCACCTGGTGTGATCAGGCATATGCCAGGTTTGTTTGTCTTACTTGCACACAGACAGGAATGCAACATATAAATTCCAGTTCACTGAGGTGAGATGGAGAATACCTGTATTCTCTGCCTCTGTCTTCCCAAGAACCAGGCTTTGATAAATCTATGGCTTCATTTGGAAAAACAGCTTTGATTTTGTGGTATTAGTTTGGTGAGGTTTATTTATTTCTACTTTTTTGCAGCACAGCCAGACTTTGTACAAAACACTTGCTGTTCTGACCATGACCACCTTATGCACCCTCCCAAGGCCAAGTAGAAGCAGTTATGTTTCACTATTAGGAACCTCCTCTGCTTAAAATCTTATTTCTGATCGTGGAAGGTCTGAGGGTATCACTCAGAATATTCAAGACAAATTTAGGATAGAGAGTTGCAAAAAGGAGAATGTTTGCAATGGCATATTTGTTTTAAATGTTTGGTCTGTTTGAAACTGTAATGAGTTGGAAATGCCAGAAGCAGTTGATACAGATGAAAGACTGACAGGTTTCCTGCATCTGGACTAATTGTGGGAAGAGGCCAAGTGACCTGGGGGTGCCTCAGTGCTGGAGGTGGCAAAGCAGCCATGGGGCCACTGCTCCAAGAGCCAAGAGGAAATATTCACCTGCTCCTCTCCCCACTCTCCCAAGACACAGAGAAGCAGCAGTGCACTTAGGTAAATACCATCAGAGTTTCTTCACAGCCCTCTAGCTCTGCTTCACCTCCTTATCTTCCCAATTTCTCCTCTGGTAGAAGAGACAAGATCCTCTACTCCAACCTTAAGTTGCAAGTTCAGTTTTTGGTGTGCTGTCAGGAAGCCTTCAGCTATGCAGTTTTTCTGCTTCCAATCATGAAGTAAATGCAGTGCATCACATAGGAAGTATCCTGATTATTAATATGCATACACATATGGGTAAAGAAATAAAATTTTCATTTTTCATGTATAATTACACATACAGCGGTACATATATATGTGTAGATATATATGGTATTTCTGTTAGTAAAAGGAATTGTTGTAAATTTACCTCAGTGCACTTAATTTAAGCATCTCTTTATCTTCATAGACTAAATCCTAGTAAACACTAATTGGCAATGCCTGTCTTATCAGGAATAAACTAGTCCTATTGGGGAATAATTCTTTTCCAAGAAATTTTTTATAGTCAGGCTAGTAAAAATGAGTTAAATGTAATTTTGACTCATCTATAATAATCTGTTTATAGCTCTGATAGTTATTTCTGTTTTCCACGGAAGCAATCACTTGCTAGAAAGAACAGAACTGCAATCTTAATTTATCACATACATTTTTTGGTAGCAGCCAGAGGACTGCAGTAAATATTCCAGTCGGAACAAAGGTGCAAATAATCAATACATCTGTTCCATTTACACCAATAATGGCACAGAGTGAGATTTATGGGCCTCAGTATAAAGGAGGTGCACTACTCTGCTGATTACTCTTCAATTGCTGACATGCATTTGAGTTTCACTTGTGTGTAAATATGACAAGAGACAAACCATTCATAGAAAATGAACATACAACCAACACCCTCTCAGAGTTTTCCCCTCCTTTTTTTTTTTAATGAAATTCTCTTGGTTAAAAAAAGCCTTGTTTCCCTTCTATGGGAGGAAATTTCAATTAGTTGCCTGCCTACATTCCCACCCCGCATCAGACAGGCCTCATTTTAATTCAAACCTAGATGTATTGTTTGCTACTGTAAGGAATCATGGCTCGTGATGGCAAAGTTTGCCTCAGCTGTCTAAAATTGCTCAGAACATTAAGGGCTCTATTATCTAAATGCTGATTTGATTATCAATACTTTAATCTGAGAAAAAGAAAGACTGTCACTGCTTGGAAGCTGAGTAGGCTGACTGGAGAAAATTTATGATGAAGAGAGCCCTAAGAGCAGGGATCTGCTGAAAGGGAATAGAATTAAGAGCTTGTTAATGAAAATACTTTCTATAAACTCTCTTTTGACATCAGGTGCTACATTAAAAACCTATCAAGTCTCTAAAAATTAGGTCAGTAAGAGTATCAGACACACTTTGGAGGAATGGAGAACTCGTTCTCCATCTTTTCATGTACTGTTTCTTTCAGGTGTCAAGTCCAGGAATGTTTTCTTTTTGCCACAGAAAGGTAAAATGCTGTAAGATGAACAGCCATTCAAGGATGGCAGGCTGACAAGATGCCACTGAGCATTATGTGTTTGCATATGCTTTTATTTTCCTAGCAGCTGACAAACAGCAGTAAATAACTGCTGGGACAAGGGTGAAAATGGCCAATAGATTTATTCTGTTTAAGTCAATAAAATAATTTCTTATACATCAGGATGACATGATGCACATTGACAAGGTGCTCGAGGTGCTCCTCCTTCACATCTTCTAGGGTAATGCTCTACTCAGCATTTCCTGAGGTGAATTTGCCTTTATTGTTCCACCACACTTTCCCAAATTAAGACACTCATTAGCTGGCTTTGGAAATGTTAGCCCAAGGCTCAGTGATCCCTGGTGCAGAAAGACAAAGCTATATCAGGGTCTGTAGTGGTGTCAGTGACAAAGAACAGAGGAACAGGAGACAGTGCTTTGGGTGAAGACTGATGCCACATCCCAGTGGCCAAACCAAGTGGAGTGAGGCCCTGGTGAGCCAGGGCTGAAAAAATTATGGAAAGAAGGAATTTAAAATCTTGAGTTCTCTTTCCATACCTTTGTTGTCTCAGGTCTGCAAATAAGACTTCCAGGTGTCTTCTCTCTTCTCTCTGCCCCACACACACAGCTCACAAGGTGGGTAGGAGGGAAATACCTGAACAGCACAGCCTGCAGGAAGATGGTTGAGCAGGCAGATGTACTCCAGAAATGACTGTAGCCAAGTCACACCTGTGCTGTCATCAGCAAACCCCAGCAGGTGACATGACAGGGCTTGGTTATGGCTTGTGTTACAGTCCTAGGGCAACTCAGCAACCCCCAGTATAATCTAACAACCCTCAGTATAATCTAACTGAGTAGGAGGCAGGTGCCCAAATTTTCCTTTCATCCAAGCTGTGATACATCTAGGTGTGCACAGTAGCAGAACTATGAAGATGTTTCAGACAGTCCTGAGATTATAGGATTTAAAGTCCAGGAAAAGGGGCAGTCTGATGGTGCAGTCTTCCTGTACCTCCTTTGTACTCAACAGAGAAAAAGAATTATTCAGCTCATACTTCATCAGCTTCTATATGCACATTGTTAACAGTGGCAGTCTCCCATTGCTTAAAGAAAGCTGGAATAATTATATACAGTGACATATACTCAGAACTGTGCAAAAGAAGCCTAATTTAGATGACACTCAAATATTAGGAAATGTCAGATTTCTGGGCTCCCACAATTTTTTCTTCTGAATAAAGTAGTCCTAATGAAAGCATGTATCAGCTCAAAATACACATGAAGTTAAAGCTGTATGGCCAGCTGGATATTATGTCTGAGTCTCTTTCACTTAAATTTGAAAGCCTTTGATTTTGTGAAACTGCTTTGAAGACTTGGCTGGGAGGCCCTTTATCCCTGATGAGTCTGGACCCTGCCACTGGGTCCATTCCAAGCAAGTATCCACACACAGCGCACACTCCCAGCATGAGACTTCACTGAAAACATGCACTTTAAAAGCCCCAGTTTAGAGTTTACTAAATCCATTTCTAAATCCCTATCTCCCCCTTTTAGCTCTAAGAAGATCCTGCTTGTACAGATGTTGCTACGCTGTGTCCCAAAAGCAAATAAGAATACTTGCATAAAATGTCTGAAAAACATTTCACCTGTAGATATAGAATGAAACAGAGATGGTTCATCACTTTCCTGGTTCTTTACAGCAGCAATCAATACTGGCCATCTGAATATAACAATGGAAGAAAGGAATCTCATGGCATGGGGAAGCCAGAGGCACTGCTTTAGCTCAGTGCTCAGTCTCAGTCTTCCACGCTTTTGCCAGAGAGATTAGCCTGCCTCTGATCACAGTTTTGATAAGCCTGGCATGCCTTTTAGATTAATCAGCTCCCACTACAGATGTAACAGGCACCAATCAGGCACCAACAAATTATTTTCTGTGAAGTTATGCACAGTTCAGCTGTGGGTCCAGCTTGCCCCGCCAGAGCACTTAGACCTCCTTGGAGAAGACCAGGGCCTGAGCCTAATGTGATCTGTGCTGCCTGTGGAGCTGTAAACCAAATTTCTCAGGGAAAGAACATCTGATGATTGCTATCTGCAGAGTTACGTGCTGGCCAGCCTGATTAATATGAATGTAGTGGGATAGAGGAAGAGCCTCCCAACCTTTGAATATATTTATTCCTGAGCGAAGCGGAGTGTCGGACAAGAGCTCTCAGAAATGTAAAGGTTTATTGTCTCATAATGGAATAAAGGGATTCATTCAGAATAGGTCTGTAGCCACTTGTAAAATATTTCATTTTAATAATTTATACTAATGGAATAGATGATCTGTGGAGCGGGGGCACATGGGTTGCTCCTGGGCAGTTTTTGACAAGGCAAGTGTGGCTAGGGAGAACTGGGCTGGACTGTTATTTGCTTGTCTCTAGTGGACTTTTAGGATGTTAAAAAGAGAGAGAATAAGAACAAGCATCAGACAAAGCCTTTAATTCATCTACTCTTCATGTCACTGCAGAGTACTCATCAGACAACAGAGCTGATCAGCTCAGCAGGTTCCTAAAACATTCACAAGGAGAAAAAACTTCAGCTTTTATCTCTGTAATAAGTAATGAAACCTAATTTCCCTTTCTGACAAGAAAAAAATTAGCCTTCTTGTGTGAGCCCAGAAGGGCTCAGTAACAGAAACAATCACAGCTCCAAGAGGCATGCAGAGATTTAGGGGTCACAGATGCTGCTGTGGGTCTGAGTCTCAGAGCTGTGGCTGAAGAAAGAGCCAGATGTGATAGGCAAGAATTATGCAGGCAGCACAGAAAGAGGGTTGTATCTCTTTCCACACATGTGCTGTAAGTCTGTTATCTCCCTTTATCCATCTGAACAGTGTCTGTGATTGATATTTCTGACATGCAGCCCTGTCCAAAATCTGAGAAAAGACTTTGGGAACTCAGCATTGCCCAGGGATTCTTAACTGAGAGATTTGCAGAAATTTCTCAGTTCTGTTTCATCTGTCTCCTGTTTTATAAGCCCATCTGCTCTCTGACAGTATCACGCAGATTCCAGTGTCTCAGCAAGACACTTCCTTCAACCCTTCTCCAGGACTGCTAAGGCCACCTAAGAAAAGGCATCACATATGTATTTTTCAACTCTTTCTGTCAGTATCAATAAATCAGAATCAACAGAAGTTATTCTCATTTCTCTTCTCACCAAAAAAAAAAATCACACAGAAATTCCTGATTGACTGGTTCTATCTGACAGTGTAGAAAAACACAGAACTTTATCCTACCTTTGCCTCATTTTTAAACATCAAAACTTGACCTCTGCTTTCTGCCTACTTCCCCAGCTTTGCTTTTGTCAAGCTGCAAAGATTTTTCTTTCATAACAATTTACATATGTAATTACTACAAGTACTTCAGGAATTGTTTGCTAAAGGCTCCATGTAAATACTAATTATCAGTAATTAAAAATCCACAGCTATTAGGAAGACACTGATAGGGAGAAAATACTGCTTAGGAAGCAACTAACATTTGTCTAGGCAAAATTAAACATCAAATAACTTTCTATCTATGTAATTATACAATATGACTCATCATCTGCTGCATAAATGGAAGTGCAAGTGGGACAAAGGTGTCCCCACACGCACATTCACATGTACACTCCCCCAGCCTTCTCAAAAACTGTGCATCTTCAACATTGCACGCCAACTCCATTTTGGGAGCAGAGAACATTCAAAGGTCTCACAGAACAGTTGCAGAAATATAACAGCTGTGTTGAATGTTTTCCATGGCATCCTAAAATCTGGTGCTTCCATGATGAAGATATGCAAACTTAATTTTCCAGGTCATAAAATGCACTGGGATTCTCTGCTGTGTTAAGTTAGGGAAGTTATCCTGCATAAAGACTACAAATAAAATGCAGGAACAATTGGCATCTGCTTAATTTTTTTGCAAAAATATTTTTCACCCTCCTTGTTGTTTTTTGGTTTGTTTTTTTTTTAACTTTTGATATATATGTTCCCTCATTAACTGTGGTTCAGCATGCATGTTCTTGAAGTGGAATTTTGGCCTGTCTACAGATGTCAAAGGGCATTTTGTCATTGTTATAAGTGAAATTATATTTTCATTTTAGTGATTTATTACAGATTTCAGCAGGCTTTGAATCAGCCTTAGTCCATCTAAAGTTAATCAACTTTCTGAGCCTGGTGGGAAAAATAAGCAGGCAATCTATGTGGGTTAGCAGCAATCTCAAAGTTTGCTCAGTGCTGTACCTCCTCCAGATGGAGGGGGGAAAAACCATTAAGCAAGCAGACAGGCAGAGGGGCAGCAATTTTACAAGGGAACCAAAACAGATTTCTGCTCCCTGAGCACGGCTCCGTCTCCCTGACACCTGTCCTGGTAATGGGGCAGTGGGAACGTGCCTGGAGCACAGGGCTGCTGGTGGGGCTCACCTCTGATTAGGAGATGGGGCAGCTTAGAGAAAGCTTCTCATCCCATAATAATGCTCAGCCTTGGTGCTCTCAGTGCCTGCAGCCACATTGCCAAAGGCAGGAAAAGCCACGCAACTGGCTCCAGAATTCATTTTCAAGTATATTTCTATTTGCTCCTGTAAAGTTTATTTTTCCTTTCTGGCTCTGCCATTTTAGGCTCAGATTCAATTCAGGGAAACACTTCAATTATCTCTGGATCAGGCCCTCAGTTTGTATTGTGGCTGAGGCTTTGAAAATTGCTGCTATCGAAACTATCAGCAGACTCGCCTGTGCTATTTTGAGCTGGAGTGAAAAGGGCTTGATGGGACATTGAGCCATTCACAAACCACAAGTCAGGCAAGAATAACAGGACTTTCACTATCAGGTTTTAACTTTCAGCTTTCAAAGGGTTTCTCAGCCATCCCGTTCCCTCTCAGTGAGCTGCCAGAGCCAAACTGCCCTGAGCCTAAGGCCAAGGTATGGCAGAAAAGGGCTGATGTTTGTGCCGAGTCTGAATCTGTCTTGGCTTGGTTTGCTCCTATCAAGAGGACAGCACCAGCTTGGGGCTGGGGGATTTTCCTTCCTGGGATGTGAGGCTCACACCACACCAGCCTGGGGGGCAGCTTCAGTAAAACCCTGGTCTATCTGCCACCAACTGGTGATGAGAGACAGAAAAAAGTAGCGACCAACCCCTGTGTCTCTACAGAAATATAAAGCATGGGAACTCCCTGACATCTGGAAAAGCTTAGCTGTCATGCAGCTCCCTTAAACAGTGTTCCAGCATCTAAGTAGCAGTGGCTTCCTAAAGTCTGCCAATAACTAATGCTTTTGATCAATATTTTGTTAATTTATAGCATTTCCTCAATCTTAACCTGCCATTTTTATTCTTCTCTTTCATGCTTTTATTTCCCTTTTTTTCTTCTATTTTGCTTCAACAAGGCATGAAATCATTGTTTGTCAAAAGATAATCTGCCTGCTGCTATTTCTGTTGGTAACTAATAGTATTTTCTTCAGTCTTGTAGATTTCTGGGGAGACATGTAACTGGATTTGAGATCAGTCAGACCCATTGCTATGTTTGCAGATAACAATCAGGTACCCGCCAATGAGACCCTCTTGGCCTTATTTTCTTCTGTTTCAATTCCTGAAAAGGGTAAATGCGGCTTCCCAGACAGAAAGAGAGCCCTCCCTCCCACCAGTCCCTCTCCTCTCCAGCCTCAGCTGGTCTGCTATGGATGGAGAACGGGACAAAAAATACACATACATAGTGACAAACAAGGAGCAGTTTAAGATTTTAGTCACCCACCCACTTCTCATCGACCATCTTAGACCTCCTCCCAAAATGGATGCGGAGATTCAGATGACAAAGAGAAATACCAAAGGCAGTATGCTGTTGGGTGGTGCTGGTTATGTTTTGTCACTGAAGCTAAATATGTTTTAAATATGTTGGGGATAGAGGGATTTATCTGTGGGAACCAGAAGGAAATACCATCCTCTTCTTGTTCTCTATCTTACAGGTTAAAACACCACCTAAATGCAATGTAGAGGACCTGAGCTCAAAGCTCTCCTGTCTGTGGGAATCAGAACCTGCAGCATTCAGTTACAGCTGAGCCACTAGCAGGAGAAGAATTAGAACTTGGAAGGAAGGAATAGCAATATTTAATCAGCCCTGCCGAAGTAATTTGTAAGTAATTTGAAGTAATTTCATGTAACATAAAAAAACCCATTCATTATATATGTAAACAATGTATAAGTGTGTGGTAGCTGTTAGCATGAGCACAAAAGTTGAGAAGATCTGGAATCCTGCTTCAGTGTACACAACCCCATGGATAGTTATGATTGACTAAAAAAAAAGAGAAGTACCATGGTTCCAAGAACAAGAGTGAGATAAAAGTGCTTGTCATTCTCTGGTGAGTGGTGTATCATTGTAATGGCTTCTGAAAAATATCACCTCTTAGCTCTGCATGACAGTGAATCACTCAGGACAGCAGAAGGGTGGATTACACAGAAAGAAAGAGAAAAAATCCCCAAAGGTAGCAATCTCAGAAAGTTTTATAGTGGTATCCATCACACACACTGTGGGAACTTGCCGTGGTTTAAGAGGAAATAGGTTTTCTGGGATATGCTGTGGTCAGGCCAATAGGTGTTCAGATTTTAATATTGGCACCTGGTTTGGCCACTTGGGTATTGGATACGCCTCTGAGAACACAGGGGTTAAAAAGCAGAGCTCTCACGGGAGAGGGCCTCTTGGAGTTCCAGTCAGTGAAGAGTCCAGACCTTCCCCTGCCCGGCTGCCAGCTGGGCGTGGGAGGGGAAAGCCATGCGGCCGGCCGTGGGAGTGCAGTGGGGGGGGGGCGCAGTGAAAAGTCGTGGGAGTTCCAGGCAGGCAGAGCTTGAGATTTTAACCCTTTTCTTGATTAATGGAAACCTTGTGAATACTGATCCTCCTGGATCTGAATGAGAAGATAGAGATAGAGAGAAATGGAGCAGGAAATGGGCAAGTGTGATGCAGGTTTGTGAGAGAACTTGAGAAGAATCCTATGTGGCAGGAGATGATGGAGTGGCCTTTGGCTGGACAGAACCATTTTTCCTGTGACACAGAGACTGCATCCAGGGGGGAGGCGATGGCTCAGAACTGAGAGGGTTCAGTTTGGTGCCCCTCAGCCCCAGGGGGCAAACAAATCCGTGGGGGGACAGGATGTCCCCGAAGTGAGAGACTGTGCCCTTTTTGGAACTGGACAAAGCACCCTTAGAAAGGACAACCCTAGAAGCAGCTCTGGTCCATGTTCAGTGGTGAGAGCACTGGACATTGAAAGGAAGAGGTCACGAGGGCAGATGTTCTCCAGGCGGTGACACGAGTGACACGGAAACACACGAGGTTTCAATGGTGTTCCCCTGGGGAAGCCTATGGCACAAGAAGGACTCCTCTCCTCTTGATGAACTGAGAACTGATTGTCTAAAGTGGGGTGATGGACTGAGAGCTGGGTATTTGGGGGAAGGTTTGATTGTTTGTGGATAGATGTATTGTACTGGAGAAATTTGGGGGGAGGAGGAAATGTTTTTGCAAGGTTTTCATTTTCCATGCGTGTGTGTTCCTTTTTATTTATAGTTGTAGTGTAGTTAAAAAACTTTTCCTCTATTTCTAAGTAGAAGCCTGCTTTGCTTATTCCTCGTCACATCTCACAGCAGACACCAGGGAGAAGGTATTTTCATGGGGGCACTGGCATTGTGCCAGGGTCAAACCATGACATTACAGTTCGTAATTATGTCTGGTGAAAAGTTACCACCAAAGCATCCCTTGGAAAGTGGCCAAGCCCAGGGTGGACTGAGTGCTTGTCAGCAGGCCAGGGTGTGGCTTCTCCTCCAGGACCAAATGCGAGGCCACCTGCACTTGGTAGGGCAGAACATGGTCCAGGTGCTTTTCCTCCCACCCACTTTCCTTCCTTCATCTGATCCTTTCAGATCACTCAGACATATTCACAGCCCTCCTCCAACTCACCTCTCTTTTATTTTTCTTTGCTCTAATGTGGAAAGAAAACAGGTCTCCAAACCTCAAGAACTGCTTGTTGTCCTCTGATCAGCTTGGGCTGGGATGCCAAAGTGTATCACTTGCAGCAGTGGGAAGATCAAAAAGGCACCCCAAAATGTGGGCTATTTATTCCTGGGCTGTCATTCAGCTCTCTGAGCATTGCTAAAGCTAAACTGGAAAGGCAACAAAAACAGGTTTTCATTATTGTTTTTATTTCCAGCTTATTTCTGGATTTCAGAAACAGGAGTTCAGCTTTTCCAGTATCTTCAGATCATCTGGGTCTGCCAGAGACTGGCAAATCCCAGTAAGCAAGAGGCCAGAATTAATGAAGCTAAAACAGTTTTCAGTGTGATTTTATATTCAACTCAGGATCAGCTTCCTTTGTTTTGCCAAGAATCAGTGTGTGTGTGTGTGTGTGCCTGTGTGTGTTTGTGTACATTTATGTGTGTTTACCTCGTGGTGGTTTCACTGGTGGTAGGGATTGCAAATGTGCTTGTTCATTCCTCATGGTTGCACTGTACAAGTCAGATATAATTGATTTAAAAGGAAAAAGACTTGCCAAGAACAGTAGTAATGGCTTAGTGCTAAGTAAATTTAATGGAATATGCTTTGGCCAACAGCTGCATCTTTGAGAAGGAGGTGATTCACCTTCTCCCAGAAATAATCATCAGAAGCTAAGTAAGTGGCTGAGAAGCTAGTTTATGCACACAGAGGTTCAAAGGCCTGCAGTGCTAGCTAATAGAATCCAACAAGCTATCAGCTATCGAAAATCATGGCCAGCTGAGCTGGTGAGTCCCAGGAGGGTGAAGGAAAAAGGGGGAGAGAGAAAAATTCCTAAGGGCGGTTTTCTGTGTAGATTGAATATACACTTTTATTTTTTATTATTATGGGAAAGATAAAATGAAATAAAAGTGACAGAGACCGCCAGTTTTAGGTATTAAAATATTTAAAGAAAGAGTCATTAATATATTAGTCCAGAAAATATTATTTCATCTGGCAGAGATTAATACATTTCACAGATTCTAAGGCCAGAAAAGGCTATTAGGATCACCTAGATTAGGTTTAATATAATTCAGGTTCAGTAATAAATGCAGAGACCTGTTCTTCCAGGCAGGCAGCAAAGAGTAAGGTCATTCCCAAAGTATCTAAAAAGAAGCAGAGACAGTCACAGCTCTGCCAGCCAATTCTCCAGGAGAAGTGAGCAGAGTTTGCTTGGACACGCTGTTGTTTTATGGCCAGACCCGCAGCAGGGTCAGCTCTGCAGGGCTGTCCCAGCCGGCTGTGAGAGGACCAGAGGGGTCACCTTCCCTGCCATGGGCACACAGTGTTAAAAAAGGGACCACACTCCCGGTACTGAAGTGATTTCAGCGTTTGTTATAATAAAAAGAAAGGCCTAAAGCAGGAGCGCTCCCGTCGGGCTTGCTGCAGTGCCGGCGCTGGGGCTCCTTGGGCAGTGATGTCCCCCATTATGTCCCCGATGTTCCTGGGGGAGCGGTATGGATTCAGTGGGTCAGATGCCCCTTTTTATCCTGTTTTTTGTCACTTTGGATTGGTTTCTTTTTGGATCCTTCATTTGCATGAAGGTTTAAGGCTCTGGATTGGCCCATTACAGTTCTGTCCAGGCTGGCTCGTGGTGCGCCTAGGTGTGTTATGGTACATTGAGTCCCGTATTCCTTATAACTACCCTTCTAACCCCTTTTACAATACAACAACCAAACTAACATGCTTAACAATTACCAGCTATTTTACAACAGTTTCTAAACTATTTTTAACACACAGCACCTCGGCTCGGCTCTTCCCGGCAGTGGATTCCGCTCTCCCCTCTCCTCAGGCTGGTTTTAGGGTGCGTTTTGCAGAGCACAGCCCGCAAGCGCCCCGGGCCAGCTGCCGCCTCTGCCCCCTTGCAGAGCACACAGCTCAGTCCCCTTGCAGAGCACACATCCCTGGTCCCCTTGCAGGGCACACAGCTCAGTCCCCTTGCAGAGCACACATCCCTGGTCCCCTTGCAGGGCACACAGCTCCTGTCCCCTTGCAGAGCACACAGCTCCTGTCCCCCTGAGCCCCCGAGGGCTGCGAGCAGCTGGGCTGGCTCCTCCTGCAGCTCCTGAGCTCAAACCAGCGCTGCAGGGTGGTCCGGCTGCAACCAGCGGCTCCATCCCTGGAGGCTCCATCCCTGGCAGGGATGGGGAGCGAGTTCAGCGCTTCCCAAGGCTCCTGTGTTCCCAAAGCTCCTGTGTAGGAACCGCCCCAGCCGCTGCCTGCTGCACAAATGGGTCGATGGGACGCGGGCTCTTCCCTCCTGCACCTCCCCACCGCTGCAGAGACGCTCCGGGTGTTTTATTTCCGCACCAAACTTACACTGCTCACCTCAGGCTTAAGCAGAGGAGTGCGAGCATCTTTCAAAATTACTTTCTGGGTTGCTTGTTTGTTTTCTAAACATGCCTCCTGCTTTGGGAGAATAGATAAAGATTTTTAAAAACTCAGCGGCTGGGAAAGATGCCCTCATTATTAAGTTTTTTTAAAAAAAGTAAATATAAACCCAGAAATAATCACTTTTATTTTCACCACAAAAGATGTTTCAGCATTTGTGTTCTGCCCATAAAATCACTGCATTTACTATAAAGCCTCCTCTTCTTCCAAAGGTGACAAAAGGTTTCTTTGAAAAGCTTTTGTTCCTTGCTGGCACACCCGGCTGCAAAACCTGGGCTGGCCCCGAGCTGCAGGTACTGCTGGAAGTGTTTCCTCCTTTTGCCTGGGGGCAACAGAGAAAAAGAAAAGGAGACAGTGAGGCCACTTCTGAGCCTTGTGTGTTTGCATCTCACCCTTGTAAGAGAGCCCAGGTGACTTTGTTCTCCAGCTTCATTTGTATGCTTGTAGCCAGTCCTCCAGTGGATCTAAAAACCAATCATTCCTATTGATTTCGTTGTGAATTTGCCATGTGGAACAACAGTCAGAAGAAAAGATTGCCTTGTAGCTATAAGTGTAAAAAACCCCCAAACCTCTAAAAAACACCAGCAAAAAAAACCCAAAAAACAAAAAAACCCAAAAGTTAAAAAAGAACCCAGAACTCTTATTTGCATTAGGTAAGCATCTTGGCATATTAAAACCACCTCCAACTGAAAACTAAAAGAAAACCTATGTTTTGTCACCGAAGCTAAATATGTTTTTATTAGTTGTGGACATTGTTGATGTTATAATATATCTCATTCCAAATCATAACAGGTGAGTGATCTCTAAATTGCTGGTTCAAATGAGATAATACTCCATCATACTTTCCTTTGCAACACAAATCCACTAGCACAACGTAAATACAATCACTGGCTGGTAGAAAAGCTTCAAATACTATTTTAAATCCTGCAAGTATGGCTGGTGCTCAAATTGACAGCTCGGTGCTCTGTCATTTCCCCCCACCAATCTTATTATGGAAGTAAATGCCTCTATCTTATTTTACCCTCTTCCATACATGCTGCACTTAAAAGGACTTAAAGAATCTAGTAAATGGAAATATATGGTACAATGAACAGTTAAAAATGTCAATTGAATTAGTCGTTGTGTGATATCTTTTCAGCATACAATGTGAACACAAATGCTGCGTTTTATAGAGGTTTATGCATACGAGGAACATGAAGTGGAACAAATGAGATTTGAATTTTATTATTCTTTTATGGCATTGCATTGCAGATAGGTTTTTTTTTTAATTAGCTCCTATCTCAACACCTTTGGCAACTCTAAATAATTCAGAGAATCTTGTCTTTTGTTGTTTTTGCTGTTGTGGTTGCTTCTTCCACAGAGAAATAGCTTTTGCAAGTGGCAGGAAGTTTATCACCGAGTTTTAAAATGATCCTCCAATTACACAAGCAGCACACAAGGAGTGCAGTGTGGTCTCCTCAGAGTCTTAAACACAAATCAGCTGCCAGATGCACAGCGACAAATCTATCCCAAGCCCTAGGAGGTGTCAGGGTAAGTAAAACTTTGCTTCCCTTTTCATGAGGTTTCCACTAAGAAGAAAAGTCAACAGGAGGTCAGCTTGCTGGAGTGGAGCACAGGGAGCTGACTCCCCACCAGCCCCTCAGCTCACCCAAGGAAGGACAGGAGGGACCTGGTGCCCCTGCACAGCTGCGTCAACCTGTTGCTGCCTCCTGGCCTGGTGTCACACCTTTAGCAGTAAAACCCAAGCTGGATATGAAATAGGAGTGAAACCCATCATTCCCAGGACTTCAAAGCAACAGGCGGTATTTTATATCAAAATAAATAAACAAAAGCATGCAGACAGAATCTGGTGTTTATGCTACGTTGCATGGTGCAGGGAGGGGGAATAGTCCCTTTAAGCTCCTTTCTAGACAGCACATCCCCACACAACTTCTTTGTTGAGAAACTTCAGGGACACGGTGTCTTACAAGGATTCCCTGGGGCTTCCAGCCTCTCCCTCACTTCACAATGTGTGGGCAGGATACAGCTGTTCAGCTTCACTGCGTGGTCTTCTCAGCCAAACTGCTCACATAATGCAAAAATTACATCCCTCAAGGCACTATGGAAATTCATATCCTAACACAGTTTCAAATGCCTATTTATTTCACAGCCTAGTGAAAATATTACGTCTGCTTCAGTATCCACTGTTTCAAATGATACCACAGTGTTTCAGATTAAGTATGTGGGATTTCTTTTGTACCTAAAAAGGACAAGGAATTCCTTATTCTTTTCAGAGCAACAGAAAATAATGTTTTTGGGTTTTTTTATTTCCGTTAATTACAGTGACGCCAGCCTATCCCCCCCCTCCTCTTCCAGGTTTTTTCATGGCAAATTCAAACATCAGGAAATTTCTGAATTGCATAAATGGTTAATCTGAGGGTGTAGCCCAGATCAACAGAAAGGAGTATTTTAGGTCAAATACTGCACTATAGCCTGTTCACCTACTCCAGCTGAGTCCTCATTTGCAGAAGAAAAAAAAGCTGTCTACTGCTGTACATTATAAAACCAAAACCTGGTATTAAATGTTTAAAGCCATGGATTTGAGAAAGTTCTAACTCAAGCTTTCAGCAATTACATTACTTTGGAATAGTAGCCCATGTTTCCAGCATCCTTTTCAAGCCTGGGGAGAAAACACCAAAGGAGGAGCTCAGCTCAGGCAGTCTGGGGAACCTCTGTCCAACATCAGCCCTGCCTGGGCTCCTTGTGCAGCCTCAGGTCAGCCACATAAGGACACATCCCCAAACAGAGAGGCTCCCCCATGCTCGCACTGAATGCAGGTCCTGAACACACCCCTATGCTGAGGAGGGTTTGGGGAATAAGAGGTTGTTTGCTGCCAGTTCTATACATTCTGCCAATCTCTTTTGCTCATGTCAACTTTGAAATTTAGAAATATTGTTCATACATATCCTTTAGCTCAGTTGTGGAAGAAAAGGGAATTTGCCACCTTATGCAATGAGGAGTTTGGTAAAAAATGTGATTGCAAGCCCAGGCTGCATGAAATGGTCAAGCAGAGAATCCTGGCAAGGGCACCCTTTGTGAAACCCCAGATTTAATTCAATCCATCAGAATAACAAAAGAAAGAGGATAAGAGACTGATATTTTGACAGAATCTGCCTCTTCAGAGACAGCAGGTGCTGCCAAAATAGTAGGCTCTCTGATCTGTTTTCCTCTCTTTTTGTGATGGAAAGGGATGTTTAAACTCTACAGTTGCAATTGACCTAATGAGCCAAGGCTTCTTCCTGATAATTGACAATTTTCTTGATCTTCTTTCTTTTCAACACTCCCTCTCCCCAGATGCCCGTTCTTCCTTCGAATCTCTCTGTGGCCCCTAAGCTTAATTAGATCTTGCAGGTTCTTTTCCTGTGGTGTGTTCACCACTGCAGGTTTTGTTTCCACTCCAGTTTGCCTTTCCTTCAGGCTCCACCTGTAGTTCAAAGATGCTCTGCTGCTCTTTGCCATGGGCCCCTCACCTGAGCTGCCCTTTTATAGCAGTTGTAGCTGCTGCCCCTGTGCTCTGTGCACATCAAGGGGTACTGAAGGCAAAGAGAGAGCATGAAACAGTAACCCTGGGTTAAAACTAAGGTAGGAAGCTGGGCTTCATGATAAAATGCCAAGAGAAATGGGATTAACAGAGAAACATTAGCCAGGTCAGCTGAAGTGTATGCAAGGCATTACTTTTCTCACAGGCACAAAGACCTTGCCCAGAGCTGAAGTTTGGTTGTCTCTATGACTTATATCCTTTAATTCTCCTCCTGTTTAAACTTCCAAGTCAGGAATTTAGGGGTACAGGAAGCAGAGTGGATATTTGGCAATATTGGCTGCCCTGTGATTAAGCCATGGCACGGGATGATGAGCCAGAGGAAACCCAAGCCCAGCACCTGAGGCTAGGGCAGGCTGAGGGCGTCCAGATCCTGCTCCCAAAATTTTCTAGAGACTAGGACCAAGGCAGAAGTCTCTTCTCCCCCTTATGACAGCCTTACTCACTTGTCCAGAGTTGTACTTTCCATTGCTTGCTCTTCAAGGTGCCCAGTAACTGCTTTCTAACCTCCTGCAAAGTTTCCTAGCATCAGCATGTTATGAAAAGTTGGTTTTGAATTGTCAGCTCTCTGTAGCAGAGTTGTAGGTGTGTTTTGAGAATGCTTAGTTGAACTGAGGCCTGCGGGGAAGGGGATTTTGGAACTGAGAAGGCTGTGTTTCTGTAATTCCTACCAAACACAGATAGGAGGTAGACACCATCCTCTTGGCCAAGGTGCCAGTACTGATATTTACTCTGGAGTACAGCAAAAATAACCTACAATAGACTTTGCAGAATATTTACACTCTTTTTGATGGTATCTTGGGTTCTGACCTGTTTAGTTAGAGATCTGCTGGTTCATTGGGTTTGATTTGGGATGACAAAAGGTCTTCTTCCAGACTACACAGAATATCAGGCTTGGTACACACATCTGTGAGGAGGGAGGAAAGGAGGCTGTAGGCAGACCTCTCCATGGGAATGCTGAATAAAAGGTGGCACATTCTGAGGAGGACAGTGCTTAAAGCAAACCAAGTCAGACTTTAGACACAAAACTCCCTTGCCCCACAAGTCCTCAGCCTCTTACTAATATAATAAGATAGGGTTTGACACAGCAGCTTCCCTGCTGCAGACCCCAGCCAGGACAGCAGCTTGTCTGTGCTTTGGCAGTGTGGGCAGCTTCCCTTTTGGCTTCCTTTCCCTGGTGTACCCTGCGCTGCAGTTTTTGGCAGCACAAGTGGTAAGTGCAAAGCAAGCGGTGGGAATGAACTTTTAAAAGGGGGGGACACAGTAGCAGCTGCACTAGTTCTGACTATTTAAGAGCATTTCTCTAAAGCAAGGGGTCTCAGTAGCGGAGGATACATTAGCAGGTTCAGGGTACGGTGAGGAGAGAAAAGCAGCCTGTGCTGTATTTATCAGCTGCCATGCTGGTAACTAGCTTTGGCAGAGTGGCAGAATAAGTCAGGAGCCCAGGGAACAAAAGAGGCAGATTTCTTTCTGCAGTGTTTAGCTTCTGTATTTGCAGACTGTCTTGCCAAAGACACAAGAGGAGAGAGAGATGATGGCTGTGATAATCTGTATAGCAATTCAAGGCTTAGGGAAGCTGGATTCCAGTTCACCTGGGAGAGAGCAGGCACTTCCAGAGGGTGTGTGGAGAGCAAATACAGTGCCAGGTTTTGCTGGAAGCACACTGGGCATGGAGAGGCAATGAATTGTACAGCAGTGACACCTGCTTTAGAGGGGATAGCACTGGGGTATCACAGTGGCAGACTTTTAGCAGGGCTCTGGGCACACCCAGCTTTTCTAAATCCATTCAGCACAGCTCCTAACACAATTACCATAGCCACATTTTCCAGCCAATGCTATGTCAGGAGCCCTCTCTATATGGAGCTCTTTGGAAAATTGGCTCCTATTTTTTGGCAGTAATAGAAAGCTGAGCTGTTAGGAAAATGGGAGCTCTAAATGCTTGGATGACATTTCTCAGCATTGCTCACAAATAAGAGAACCTGTAAGCCACAAAGGCAGTGTCATCAGCCTTCTTTTAAGGATATCATCATCAGGCAGACTATTTGCTCTTCTTTTTTGTCCTGATGAGAACTATAAGACAAAGTTAGCAGTAGCAGAGTGACAGACCACGACACCATTCAGGTTAATATATCCCCTAGTTAATGCACAGCTATTATGTTAACAGAAACAGCACTGATGTGCATGTAAGTAGCAGTTAGGTGTAGTGCATGACTGTTCCTTTTAATGAAAGGATCACCAGGCAGTTATCTCCATCAGATTTTATTATGTGACATTGGATGAACAATTACATACTGTGCAATAAGCTAAGTGAGGTTTTAATCGCTGCTGCATTTATGGATGGTTTATCCTCACCTTTCACAGCCTCAGAAACCAATAACTGAAGCAAAACAAAGTTTACCAGCTCCTCTCAGAAACAAGTCATATGAGCATAATCAAATCCCAGGCATTACTAAAGCCTGGATTCCTAGGCTGATGAGGAGCTGAGAGACTTTCCATGTCAGATGAGGCTGAACAAGCCATATATTTTCTTTTTGACCAAATCTGAACAAAGGCTATAGGGTTTATGGTTAAGGCCAAATCATCACCTGAAGTAAATTACACCAAATTTGCAGCTTTCATTGCCTGCATGCCTCTTTTTATATTTATATTTATATTTATAAGACAATAGTAAGCTCCGTGATATCTTTAATGAAGCATAACTATTCTAAAGACATGATGTATCTAAGAATAGTTATGCAGAAATTATGCTAGATAAATGTCATACTGAAAAGGGAGAGCCCTATCTTAGACAGATACAAATTTTATGAAAAGATTCTCTTAGATATAAAGATTTGTTGAAATCCATAGGTACCTCAGTAGCAGAGCTGTGAACAAAACCTGCAGTCTCACCTTTTCTCTCTCCTTATTATACCACCATGGCTTTCAGGAGAGGCAAATGGGATGACAAGGAATGAGAAATGGTATTTAACAGAGTTCGCCCCCCCCTTTTTTTTTTTTTTCATTTTGCTAGAGTCCCACAGCTCTCATTAGGACTCTAATCCAGAATTTTCTTCATTCCAGAAAACTTGAAATAAGAGTTTTGAGTCATGAGTCTTTTGCATGCCCCTGATTTATTGATTTCCATGCTTCTGGCAATCAAGTGATGTCTTTCAACCTCAGTGTGTTCAGGAGGCAACCATTTGAAGTAAAAGACTTGGAGAAACACTACCAGGAAGCTAACTTTAATGATAATCCCTTTTCACTGCCGCCCTGTTTGTACACACAGGAATGCAAAGCTGCCCAATTTCATTTTATTTCAGACACAAAGGAAATAACATACTGTGATTCTCTATTTTTCCGAAAGGGAAGGCACGCTTGCAAAGTCTGCCTGCAGCAAACCTTGTCTACCTGTGGTCTGTTTCAGAAGAGTGGCTTTCAAGGGCGCTCACAGGCTGCCTCAGTCCAGACTTGGTGACTGAACTGCCTGCAGCAATATTTTGCCATTTTATTTGCCACCCTCAGCTGCAAATGCAAAGGAGCAGACACGCCTCAGATAAAACTCACCGCAAACATTCAGAGAAGGCAATCACTCTGATCTGACCCACAAAAGAGAGAGAAAATGCACATATCCCATGAATTTGCAGGCATCCAGGCGCTGCTCCTCGCAGCTGCACAGCTGTCCTTCACACATGAAAGAAACAGGTCCGGCTACCAAACATCTCTTTCAGCTTTTCCTTCTGTACAGCTCTGTTCAGGTTTCTCCAAACCACAGCCCTGCACAGCACTGCAGCTGCCTGCCCCAGCTCCTCAGCAGCTGTAACCCAACCTGGCTCCATGGATTTCAAATGCCTTTTCCACCCACTGGAAAACCCATCGGCAAGTTGAAAGCACTTCCCTCTCCTCCCTCCCCGCCTACCACACAAACACACACAGACACATCCACGTACATGGTGAATGGAATGAGTCCAAAACGTTTTTCTCAACTCTGGTAGCAATATTTCCCCCCCCCCCACCTCCAAACTAGCTTGGAAGGAAAACTTTGAAAGCTTTCCAAAGCAAATGTTCCTGGGGCAAGAGGGATGAGTATAAAAAACAGCTAGAGCTTAGTTCTGCAAGAGCTTCTTACACGGAGACCTGAGGCAAACATCCATTTCTCCTTTTCTTTCCCTCCTGCAACAAATCTGTATTGTACACAGCAGTGCATCCTTCTGCCAGACACTCATCATTGCTGCCAGGTCCCTGAGGATGTGGCAGCTTCTGCCAGGGAAGGGGAAATGTGCTGGTCTTACATTGTTAATAGCGACTCTCCCGCAGAGATTTGGGGAAAGATACCCATTTTCCTTAACTCATGTGGTTTGCTGAGGAGCAGCTGGGACAGGCAAAAAAAGCATCTCCTTCCTGGGTATATGTGTGTGAAAACTGGGAAAACCAGAGAGAAATGTTCCTATCTTGGAGTAATTAGGATAAGAATATAAAAGTGGAGAGATGAAGGAGGTGAAATCTTTGGCCCCTGTTTTGTCCTTTTGTTGAGCCTTGAAGTGCTTATACCAAAGAGCTTCTGATTTTCAGAATTTCACAATAGTAACCCTCTCAGATGAGAAAACATCATTAAAGTGGGAATGATTGCGTGATAGGATGGGGCTAAAAGGGGTCAAAAGATAACAAATATTTCTGTTTTGATTTGGCTAGCCCTACCTTTGCTCTGGAAATTGTGTAGCTTTCCACTAGAGGAACTGCAGCTGGGCTCGGTGAGGCGAACACGCAACAGAGAGCTCAGGGTGAGACCTTGGACTTTGGTCACTCCATCATCTACTGCAAATTCAGAGCAGTGCTCTCTGAGCAAGTAGTGCTCAGAGTTCTGTGTGACTCCCTAATCACCACCCAGGGCACAAATAGAGCCATTTTCTGAGTTTAGGGGGCTCTGGTACCAGGATGATCCCATGTTAACACATGTAAAATATTCAACAGATGGAGTCTCTCAGTGCTTTTGCAATACAAACCACCATAAGACTATTAATGAGGCACTATCTTTTAAATTAATCTTTCCAGCATAAAGCTGGCGGTGATGGGCTATTAATACATCTCAGATAACCATATTATCTGAGCATCTTCTGTTCAAATCAAACTCATGCAAAGTTTTTAGCTGATTTCATCATCCTGTTGCCTCTTTTCCTTCTGTGACACTTTAACACTTCTTGGCATATAGGCTGCTTTTCTTGCAAAAATTTTGTTGCAGTCAATTTTTAAAATTGCTTTTTCAATTGGATTTGAAAGATGCAAGTCTGATGAAGGGAAAAAAGCTCCTTTGACTAGATACAGTTGTGACTAGGTGCTAATAATCCCCAAAAACACTTAGATGAATTGTAAATTTATAGGTAGGATTTTGATGATGTTTGCTTTTTAATTTCTACATTCATAATGCTCTTCACACAATGAATAAATGCAACAATACTTGTGGAAGATGATGTCCTGTTGAAATTCTGGCCATCTGTAAGGCTGGCTTTATCTATGACTGATTCCTTTCCTTTGTAAGCAACCCTGGGATATCCAGATTCACCAAGTTGTCATTTTCCTTCCAAGCATACAACAAATTTGTAATATACCATAGGCTGACTTTATTAGATTAATTAAAGAAACCTATTAATTTCCAAGTAAATGAAAAATATTTTTAATCATTGCCTGTGAACCACTTAGCACATTAACTTGTCCCTCTGAAATCATTTACTTAAGTGTGCCCTCAGTTTGCTTAATCCATAACTGGTCAATAGTATATTAATATTACAGTCTCATTTTGGATCTAAGCATGTCTGAGCCTATTAAACTGTCACCCCAGATTTACTTGGAGGGAAAAATTATCTGCATTCAGAGATAGAAGGAGAAAAGTATTAAAGTGAATCAAGCACTAATGAAATTAATCATAATCATCGTAAGTACTTTCAACTGCTGTCACCCAGTGGGAGATGCTGCTGCAGGAAAATTCTTACAGCTCTATTCTTTTTGTGGTTGAGCTTTGGAGCCCTCTCAGCTTTTGCTTGTTCCAAAGAAACTGATAACACTCTGATGATCATTTAGAAACATGCCTTTATTTTTTCTTTTTTTTTTTTTAATCTAAGGATCAACCTTAGAGACAACCTTGAAATACAAGCTACTTCATGGAAAGCTTGTTGTAGTGAACTAGTTTAATGTAGGTCAGACCTACCCCAGTTAGTGTTATAATTCATTCAAACTGGGAGACTCCATCTCTTGCTGTTTACTTTTTTTACTGCACTGCTTGTGAAGATAATGTGTAAAATTTACAGGTCCAAGACAATAGGAAAGAGAAAATCAGGAGAAAAATTATCTATGTCCCTGCAGTGCAAGATACATAGATATGTAGAGATATATATATATATATATATATATATTTTTTTATATATATATAGAGAGAGACAGAGATCTACACATATATATAAATTTTTTTAGATATATAGAGCCAGATACTGAGCTGTACAAATCAGAATATAAAACTATGCAGTTTTACATCAGTGATGTAAGCTCATCCGTTACAGCACTCCTCTTCATGCAAATCTTTTGTAATCCTTTAATAATACTTGAATTCAAAAATGTCTTTTTTTTTCCTTCCAGTTGCTGTAGTGACAAGACATTAATGTGTATCTTGTTTAATACTATGAAACTTTTGAAGGGCTCCCCCACGTATCTTCTTTGAATTCTCCAGTTGTCTACAAACTCCAGTGTTGTATGGATTAAACTTCTGATGAAGAGGAACATGACAATGGGAAAGACAAAAAATAGCAGCAGATCAAAAGAAGTTATCTCTAAAAACAAATTCAGCGCTATCCACAACTAAGTAACATTTGACATTTAAAAAATATTTGATCAGTGTTTTGACTTACAGAACTGCTTTAGGGGCACTGTGATGTGTAAATTAAATTCAAATGAAGGTTAAATATAGTTCTCTGAGAAAGACTGCACAGTTTAAATTACCTAATTATTTGGACAAAATCTCTTCTGTAATTAAATGTATACAAAAGAATGTGTCTTTTTACTAAGTACATTCAGAGAGGAGATGTTTATCAGCAAATGGTAACTTCCTCTTGAAGATTGTAAAGATACTGTCATCACTCAGAGCTGTGTAGGGAGGAAAGTTAGTGCTTGCATTTGTCAGAGCTCAGCTGAGGTTGAATGAAGTGAGACAGAGCATGCCTGTATTTTGCTGTGTGCAGCCTCCAAGTCCTGATCTAGCCTTTTAATACAAGCCTTGCTTTAACTTCTTGTCTAGAGTTCATGCCTGTGCAGGAAGGGATTGGCTGTAGCCAGCCAATGTGCCCAGCCAGTGCTCTGGTCATGAAAAGAGCAGGTAATTTGTTGAATCCACGTCTCTGGGATGCCCAGGACTGGATTTCTGCCTTGCATCCAGCTCAGACCCTCTAATTCTGCAAGTGTTCCCAGGCTTTGGAAGAATGAATGACTGCTGGAGTGAGTTACAGCCCATGTGAGTAAAGGGGTGAGAGTCTGGATCACTGAGGTTTGTTTAGTCTATTTTTAAATGTGTTGAGTGAGGGGATTTTTACCATCTTTCTGTGGGAGACTCCTCCTAAGCCTAGCAGATGTCAACAGCAGGATATCTTTTACATGATACTGTGTGTGAACTTTCTCTTCATGTTGTCCATTCCTGTTCAGTTTTATTTTTATTTGTGTACACCCATCAATATTTACACTCTGTGATATTTCTGTTTCTTTTTGCAGAGCCGTTGCTCAGTCCCACAAACTGCAGCTCTTTCATTCTATTTTTGGTGTCAGTCCATCTGCCTCCTTTCTGCTTTGGGAGGTCACCCTTCTCACCCTTTTCTTCCTCCTCCCAGTTTGCCAATTCTGTTCAAATCTGTTGTGTGTGGCTGACAGACAGAAATGTCAGCCTTGCTTAGGGCTCAGAGCCCTATGTCACCAATTTAACATTGCAGTATAGACACAATACACTTGGATTGTTCAATTACTGCTCATGAACCAAAATCTCACTCTCCAAAGGGCTGGAAATTAGGTCTGCACAGTATGCCTAAGCTTCACAATGCCATTCCCTGCAGTAAAGATGTGATATGGAATAGAGCTCTGGAAAATAAAATAATAAGCAAGCTCATATTGCTTAAAATTCTGAATTTTCCAATATGTACCTGGAATTATGCAAATTTCCTGTGGTTTCCCAGGTTGGAAATATTTCCCTGCATATCTGGTCCCCAGTCGTAATATCTGCCACAATTACATTAGGGAAGAAATTGCATACTCATTAGAAAAAGCACACTGGTGCACAAAACTTTTGTCTGGGAGGCCCAGAGCATCTGAACTGCATGTGGGAAGAATGTTTGGATTTCACATGTGACAAGAAGAGATTTTTCAAAGTGAGTGGGAAATTAAAGGCAGCTCAAGAAATTTTCCTACAAGTCATGGTACAATCCACTCTTTTCATTCAAATTCATTCTGCAGAACATGAGCTTACTTAAAGAAAGAGGAGGAGAGAGAAAAAAAAAAGGATTTATTGCTAATAGTCATAAAAGGAAACCATAAATCTACCAGGGCCCTGCAGTGAGTCTAATAGTGAGTAAGAACAAATGCAATCAATATGAATGTATTCATTTATTCTGTCTCAGCCACAATCAGTATGCATGGTATCTCAATGTTGAATAGGAAGGCACAGCTTTTGCCCCAGTGAGTTTAAAATAATTCAACAGAACTCCTGCTGAGTTTTGATTGAATAATAAGTTTGGCTCTAGCTAGAGAAAAATGTGAGGACAAGGAAAATGCTGGCAGGGAGCAAACTTGGGAGCCAGCATTTCTAGGACAGGGATGGGTTCAGGAAGGCACAGGAAGAACAGAGGGGTTAGGGATGACTTTGAGCGAGAAAGACAGAAGTTCTGCAGTTATTTCTCTGGCTAGTGGAAAAGGTCCCTTTTGAAGAACAAAAGGGAAGCTGACCCTAACCTTGGTGCAGCACATTCCCATTATTCATTTACTGTGTCATTTGTAATTGCCTCCATAGCTCCTGTCCCATGGCTACGTGTGCCCAGAGGGGATGAAGCAGCACCACCAGAGCTGCCAGGGCAGAGAAGGAGGAGACACAGACCCCATGGAAATCTGGAAGTGGACTGGCTCCCAGCCTCACACCCCAGGCAAATATGCTTTTACAGAGGAGGCACGGACGTGGCAGAGGAGGCCTCCACTTTGCTTCCTGCCACTAAGGCTGCTGAGCAAGCAGCCTGTTGCATCCTCCGCTGGCTTTAATTTGCAAATAGCCTTAAAGCGTTGCAGAACACAGCATGGGAATTTCTTTTTAATGATGGTAACAAAGGTTGGGCTGTCTGTGTAAATCTTGCAATGTAATCACTGAACAACCACAGGGTACACAAAATGTCATGTAGGAACAAAGAGGTCACCCTGAGCAGAGGAGGGAATGAAAGCAGAGAAAAGGATTCATATTCCCTGCACAAAGCCTCTGCACTGTCCTTTCTGGACACTGAGCCTATCTGGGCAAAATTAAAAACCCAAACAAATAAATAGAACTGTTTCACATGCTCTTGAATTTACCTGCCAGAGCAGTGGCTGTGTTCTTTAATTACCCAAACAGACAGCCTGAAAGGAGTTCAAAGAGCAGTTCTGTATCTAGCTTCTACTGAAATTCAGGGGGGCTGGCCATTTAGCTACTCTCTGTGTTGAAGGCCCACCCACAAGCACGCCAGACAATGCTTCCCCATGTCCCCTCTCTTTTCCTGGGGAGAACCTGAAAAATGCCTCTTGATGAGCTCTCCAGAACTAATCACCATACACTGCTTACCTATTCACTTTCCAGGCTGGTGATGTTATGGTTATTATAGTGTCCTGTCACGCCTTCAGTTTGTTAGACTCCTAATGAGAAGACCTAATTCCTTCCCTGGCTGTTTGGGAGGCTTGGCCAGTGGTGCTGTGTAAATGAAGAAGATGGTTATTACTAGGATCATGATTATGTTTCATTAGTAATAACAAGGAACTCTTGTCAGGTATGGCATATATACAGGAAATGAGAAAAATACCTACTTAAAAAGAAGGTTAAGGAAACTGGTGTTTCATCAAATGAGAGGAGAGATTTGCATGTGAAACAGAACATGATGAGCTTGGCAAAAAAAAATCCTTACTATTACTAACTCCAATTTAAAATTTGTTTAATTTAGCTATGCATTTTAGCCCAAGGAGCACTTCTTCCTGCAAGCATGCAGGCAAGGTCATTAATTCCTCACGGAAATACTTGGAGGAAGGGAAGGGTGAGCACATAAATTGGGTGATTCATGTTCCAATGAGAACTCCACTCCCCTGAGTGAGAGGAGGGCTCAAGGAGAGAGCTCCTTTCCATTGGCCGCAGAGGCCAATGACTAAGGAAGCAAGTAAGAGACCAGGCAAGTTAAGGATGGTCTTTTCCTACTTCAACCTCACAGCTTTTAGCAGTCAGTGGTTTTTTTGGCTCCCTGAAGAGGCCCAGATGGCACCTGGACACAACAGTGCTGGTGATACCACAGAAGGATCTGCCTCACCTTTCTGATTGCTCATGAGCTGTGCTGTACCAGTGCTTCTGGGCCAGATGCAAATGTATTTCAGACAGCAAAGACGGGGGAAAAAGAGATGCTAGTCCCCTGTCAGGTACAGTTAGGTCATGTTTAACTGGTGATAGTGACCCAGTTATCTCCTCACAAGGGATGTGCAGGCCACAACTATTTACAACATGACACAACAAATACTTTCAAACAGAAATTTGCTCACAGCAGCTTGCTTTCAAAGAATGTTTTTCTTCAAGAACTGATTCTTTGCAGCTCATGGAGCAAGACTTAAGCCGCAAAAACCTGTTTATGCCAGGGGAAACCCCTTAGCATCTGCAAGGGGCTGTTGTAAAGCCTTTTCTAAACAACAAGCTACTGAAATCAATATTTATCAAAAACCAATTTGGACACGATCCCATTCCTTGGATTTCCAGCACAGCAACAAGATGTGAGTCAGAGAAGTGCTGCTGTGTCCCGCTTAAACATGGATGGAGGAACCCAGCAGAACAACAAACAAGCCAAAACAGCCATGTATTGTATCTGTTTATTGTTTTACATTCTGACATTCATCCAAAACTCTCATTGGGATCCATCTATGTCCCAAATATGGTCTGACTTACTTTTCCAGAGAAAACCAGGAAACTCATTATCTTTAGAAGATACAAACCTGCACTTGAACATAAACCTAAAAAAAACCCCATATTATGTCCTGTACTGGAAGGTAATTTTTGCAAAATATTGCAATAGATGATGCTTCTCGAATGTTCTTGTTTGCTCACAGTCTGTTCATAGGACACCTCAGGTATCTGAACAGAGAAATAGCTCTGCTTCATGTCATCTGCAAAGCCTTGGAGGAAAATCATGGGAAGGGAGGAATAGGAAGATAAAATTTACAAGGAGTAGCAAGAACAGCATAGGAATTTTTTTAATTAGTCAGACAAATTAAAACATAAAAGAAACACTGGATACAGTTTATTCTTATTTTTACAACTGGCTATAGCTTTAACCTTAGCAATTCAGATCTTGTACAATGGCACCTGCACAAACAGCTGAAGTTCCCTTGTGTAAGAACCACTGGATACAGCAGTGAATTTGCTTGAACTTCCTTTCACAGTCAGCATGGTCTAACAAAGGAATGGTTAATGATTTCTGCTAAATAATGGAAAGCTTCAGACATACAGCAGTGCAGGATGCTCCTTGCTCTCCCTTTGTCCAGGCACACACCTTAAACCTTGCACAATCTAGAATCTAATTTGGGAGCAGGGGTGGTTTGAGGCCTGTATGGGAGTGGCAGTGAAGAGAAACTCATTTATTTTGCCAGGCTGTGGAGTAGACCACATGGATTATCTTCTTATTTACATCTACTCTTCAGCTAGTGTTTGTGTTCAAAAAACTTAATATGCCCTATACCAAAAGATTGCATGCAGTTGGCTTGATGCACATCAACTTGAAATGCTGGGAGGCATCCCAGTGTAATAAATCTAATAGTTTGTATATAGGGTAGCACCCAATAAAAGTCCCCAAAACCCAATGAAGTTGTACATTATAGAATTGCTATGTTGCCTATATTTTTTGGTTTCATTTCTTTGTTGGGTTTTTTCACTTGGGGTTTTTTTCTGGTGGGTGGGTTTTTTTGGGGGGTTTCGTTTTGGTTTGGGGTTTTTTTGGGGTTTTTTGTTTTGGTTTTTTTAGTGTGGAAAAAAGGTAGAACATTTCTGTACTTGATTAAGACCTGTTGCTAGAGATTTATTGCCAAGGGTTGCACTCTGTATTTGATATTAACCTCTCAGATCACAGCAAGCAGCTTTTGAAGTTGGCTGGGGACTGGAGAAAAGTTCTTCTTCGTCAGGGGACACTCCGCGCCTGCCTCCTTCCGAGGGGAGGCTGAGGGCAGAGGGGGCAGTGGGAAGGTCACTCTGTTCTGCCTGCCACACCATGCAGTAAATATTAACTGGAGGTGATTATTGAATACAAAGAGTTCTTATAAGCCCTACAGCTTGTCTGTATCTCATTAGATAACTGAAGAAAAGCAGGGTTAGAAAGAATAACTCTGCCAGACGAAATCTTGTCTGTTCCATTCCTAGCTGTGCTGCAAAGAGAATGAAGTGATTTAAGGGCTTTAAATGATCTGATTTAGGGCCTTAGTTTTCCCTCCTTTTCTGATTCCCAGTAGCCCTGCTCTGAAACCGTGTTGCCAGGTCCTCCATAAGAAGCAATTGTTTTTTCTCCCTGCTGGAGAGTGTTTTCCTATCAGGAGTGCAGGGTGATGCCACCTCTGCCAGGAGGGGACAATGGAGCAATTCCCTTCAGTCCCACTTGCCAGGTGAAAGGAGTCTTGCACACTCTTCCCCACAGGGCAAAACCTGGCTGCTGCAGCTGGACCTGAAAGAGAAAATGAAGTTTCTGGGGTTTCTATTTCCCTGATTTAATTTCCCTATTCAAACAAACAAACAAACAAACAAACAAACAAACAAACAAACAAGAAAGAAAAAGAAAAAAAAGGGAAGTATAAAAGAGAAACGTGTTCAGTAAAAGAGGTTGGAATCAGACCATGGATTTCATACCAGCACAGTCTTCCCAAACAGACCTGCAGCTTTATTTTTAGCATTATTAGGTTAAGGGCAAAAAGACAAAATTCACATTTTACTGCAGTTTCAGTAATGAATGTGCAGGAAAATGGGACTGTACTGACAACTCTTTTAATTATATTACTTTAAATGCTGGAACAAATAATCAAAGAAACTATTTATAAGGATCTAGAAGATAAGGAGGAGATGAGTAACAGCCAGCGTGGATTTGTCAAGAGCAAATTTTGTCACACCAATGCAATTTCCTTGCCCCACAGGGTAATAGACCTTGCAGACATGGAAGAAGCAGTAGATGTGATATATCTTGAGTACAGTAACTTTCCTGACATTGTCTCATATAACATTCTGAGAAATAAGAGAAAAAAATGTGGACTCGGTGAAACCTACTAGAAAGTGAGTGCAAAACAGATTAGAAAACCATTGTGAAGAGAATAATTATTCATGGTTCACTGTCAAGGGCTGCATCAAGTGGGCTCCGCAGAGGTCTCTCTCAGCCTGATACCATTCATTGGGAATGAACCAGAAGGGATTGTGGTGCTATCAAACTGCACATTGTCTGCTCCAGGAAAGGACTAGCGCGCCAGGACTGGAAAAATAGGATGCAAATCAAGCAAAGCCACCATTATACTATACAATGACCCAGCAGTAGAAGTTAGGAGTAATTGATTTGGTACTACAGCATTCTAGGTAAAAATCTGTGTGTTATAGCTAGTCAGAAGATAAACATAAAAACTGAAGAAATTTTTTCCCCCTTTACTCAACGCGTTTAAGCCCTCAGGTCATTTCATCCAACTAGGTTTTGGCCACTTAACTTGAAGGAACATGTAGGCTAATGAGGTCCAAATAGTCCAAATATGAGCAACAAAAACAATGAATAATCTGGGCATCTGGCAGAAAGAGCTGGGCCTGCACAGTCTAGAGAAAGAAAGATTAAAACACAGCAATGGTCTTTGTAAGTGATCTTTTTAGAGTCTCTTCCCTGTGATCACTATGAAGAGGACAAGAAACAAATGTTTTGTGATTTAGGAAGAGAGTTTGATTGTAGACATTCATTAAAAAAATCTAGTGTTATAATGGAATGGGTTCCTTGGGGATGCTGTGGAGTCTCCACCACTGAGAGAACATCCACATCCAACCTGATGCTCTTCTAGAGTAGCAATGGACTAGATGACCTCTAGAGATTTCCTTCCAATCCACTTTTGTATAATGGCATGAATTCTATGAATACCACAATCTATTCGTATTTAATAAATTAAACTGAAAGGGAGAAAAAAATCCCTTAAACCCAGAGCTAGGTCTGAAAACACTTAAATGTAGTAATAAGCCATAAATTTACTTTCACTCCCTAAGGTGATTTTATTGCCACAAAGACTAACATCCCAGAAGTCTCCTCTAATAGTTAAGTAACTACAACACACTGGCAGGTTCTTTGATTCATATTCTAGAAGGAGTTTATGTTTATGGAAAACAATTGGTTGCATCAGAAATACAGGTTAGGTCAATCTTCTGAGCTCTGCATGTCTCCAAAATGTTTCTAAATCCTCATAAGTCTTAAAAAGGAAAAACCTAACTCCAGTCTAGTCTTGAAGGGCACTTTAAGTTATTTTAGTCCTATTCCTGTGCCCACTGCTTCTCACAATAACATTTCAATACCCAATGACAAAAATGAAGGCAGAGATGATGCAGACAAGTTGCATGTTACCTCATCAGCTAATCAGAGAGCAACCACAAACTTTGCCCATTTTCAGACACCCATATTTTATGTAAAGCAGAAGGTACTTTAACTATAAGTTGATGGAAGGGACCCTGAGGGGTTTCCTTTCTGTACTGTGAGTACAACAGAGAAAAAGAAAAACTTTCTAATTAAAATCTTCTTGCGAAAGTGTGGTTTCAAGGAAAAGAATAATTATTGCTGTGAAATGTCATACCAGTAAAGCAATTCAAGTTATCAACCAGGTTTTTAATTTTCTTTTTGCATCGCTGAGCAGATTCCATAATACATTTTGATATAAATGCCTGGGTTTCATTCTTTTTCACTTGGGTTCACTACGGTGTTTTAGGGAATGAGTCCTCTTGCTCATTTTGATGAGCAAAACCTGGTGGAGGGAAATAAAAACCACCAACTACTTTCTATCTGGAGTGAAACTAAGCTATTCACTCGAGTTTGAGCTTCAGAGGAAGTAAGGTCTGAATGAGCAGCCTTTGTCAAAGCCTGTACCCCAGCTGTTCATGGGGTTCACACAAGTCACTTTGGTTCAGAGCAACCTGAAGGGGACAATGCAAGCCCTGCTTTACTACCACAGGGTATAAAGTGGTATCAAATAATGAATCCAAATATTTCCCTTCTGAACTCAGCCCAAAGCACTTTAAAAGTTTTCTAATATAAAATAATATACCATGAAGTGGAAATCTTTATGATATTTTGTCATTTTAAGCTGTGGTAATATATTTTCCCTGGGAAAATATAACTCTGCACTCATTGTGTGCTTTTTTGTTTTCTGTTTAATCTGTGAGGCATATCTGAAAGGAATTTTTGCCTATAATTCTATAAAATTTACTCTAAACCACTGCTTATGCTCTACTGATCACAACTCTGGTTTAAGGATTGGCTCCTATTTTTCAATCTTCTCTTCACTGCCCTTTTGCTCTATTAGAATATGAGGACTAAAAGGAAAAAATTTTGCACATTTAACACTTTGTTTCCCGTGGACTGTGGGATTTTGTTATCTTACATGGGCAAACAGGAAATCATACAGCTGGAATGACAGATTTAGTAAATCCAATGGATAGAAAGAGGTGCAGGGGCTGATATTTTTGCTCTTTACTGTTTTTTAGAGTAATCTGCTATGTTTCAGATGTGACAGTTATGGCAAAAAAAGAACAAGGACAAGGAATAACAGTTTTAAACTAAAAGAGGGCAAATTTAGATTAGAAATTAGGTAGAATTTCTTTCCTGTGATGGTGATGAAACACTGGAACAGGTTGCCCAGAGAAGTTGTGGATGGTCCATCTCTGGAAGGATTCAAGACAGGTTGGATGGGGCCCTGAGGAACTTGGTTTGGTGGAAAGTGTCCCTGCCCATGGCAGGGGTGTTGGAATGAGATGATTTTTAAGGTCCCTTCCAATACAGGGACCATTCTGTGATTCTAGGAAGAAGGAGGCTTGATCCTCAGCCAGTGTACATTTATTTAACTGTGAAATCCTGAATTATGGTCTACACACCTTTATGTCAGGCCAGACTTAATCATGGCTCTAGACCATAACCTTTGGCCATTGCACTCCACTGGCCACTGGTTCTAATGGGTGCTTAAAAATTAGACTGATTGAAGAAGCCTCATGTCATTTAATTCAGCTTCTGCAGGAAACGGCTTCACTTGTTTTCAGCCCAAATGATGTCTAAATTCATTTCCAAAAGTGATTTTAAAGCAAAAAGTATGACAATTGCATCAAGGCTAAATTGGGCCCTGCGCTTGCAATCACTTAGCATTTTCCCAGGTACAAAAGTGTGTAATTACATCAGCTGCTAAGAGGATGGCATTCCTTGTCAAAGTTTACAGTCAGTGGAAGCTACCTCTATTGGGATATTTTAAAAGCTCAAAAATCATAGGGAAAATCCATGCTTCATCCATGCTTGAATAGGGTACAGGTGGAGAAGCAATGTTTAAAGGATGTCCTGAGAAGAAGTGAGTGGACTTTTAGGTCCTCTGTGTCTAACAACAGAGCCCCTACACAGGCTGCAGTCCTTGCAAGGTGGAGGAAAGAAAAGAAAGGTAAAAACTGATGAGGAAAGCAGAGTCAGAAAGAGCTGTGAGCTTTGAGCAGGACATTCAGTGGTCTAAGTTAATGCCTGGGAGCTCCTCTCTGCATGGGCCAAGAACAAACCAGATGTCTGAAATACCCAGCCAGAGGCAAACTAAGAATATCTGGAGTCCCTCTGCCTTGGAAGTAAACATGACTTTAAACATGAAAACATAGAACAGAGTACAGCTATTTGTAGGAAATCAAAATTAAATGAAACAGGATGAACTTCCATGAAATAGCAAGAAAACAAAGAAGACAAAGCAAACAAACAGGAATGTAAGGGAAGCACAGTCAGTATTTGTAACAGAGTCATTAACCATGCTTTGTACTTCTGAATGCCCTTTATTTGCTGGCCTCAGAGTCTGCAAACATTAAGGATTTGTCTAGAGAGGCTGTGGTGGTAGATGATTTATTTATTCTGCTGTCACTTTTGTCTCTGCTTATCCTTCTGCAGTGTCAAGTCCATTTACACTCTCTGTGGGTGTAGTGTGCTGTGGCATGTGTGTATAGATGTGGAATCAAAGCAGGGCTGTTCCAGAGCAGCCCCATCCACAAGCAAACGTGCTCTGTGTGCACAGCTCACACAAGGAGCCCCCACACCAAGCACTGCACACCCCACAGACCCAGCAAGGACAAACCAGAGGCACCACCACCACCAACTCCTGCCCCACCCAGGGGTCCACCAAGACCATTCCTCAGGAGCATCCGCTGAGCTGCGTGGGGAATCAGGGAAAAATCTGCCTAAATCCCTGCCAACGGAAGCTACCAAGTTCTGTAAGTCTTTGGGTCTTTTGAAAAGTCTCTGCTTGGTGCCTGGCATTGTGGCTTTGATGCGGTTGGGATACACACCTGGGGAGTTCTCCTAGCTTTTACTTCCCCATTTTAAAAGATATTATTTAATAACACCTGAGCATTAGGTGTTGCCACAAGGATTGTTTGTACAAAACAGTGATCTAGAAAAGAACAATTTTTAAGTGGTATCCAAAAAATCCTTCTTTTGTGTTGACTCTTTTTTCTCCTTTTGTGATGAGTTTAGTGTATGTGAGAAGTGCTTGGAAGTCCTGTTTTCTTAAAACAAAGGTGGAGGAAATCAAATGTTGCTGTAGTGGTACAGTCAATTCCAACACGTAGCAAAAGCCTTGTCACTTTACATTTTACACACACTGATGAGACACAGGTTGAGAGATCTGTGTCTAAATGGCTTCATGGTGATAAGAGGGTCACACATGAAAGTGGCCCCTTTCCCTGCAAGACAGCATGTTCTCCCAGGAGATAATCAGGATTTTCTTCCTGAAACAGTGGATCTCTCTGCTTAACTGCCTCTCACACACAGAAAGGCCGGGGACACATTCTTTAGATTTGATTGTTGTGAGAGCTCAGAAATATTGTGGGGGTCTAGGAGACCTGGTGCATAGGAACCAGTACTTGGAGTTTCCATTCTGCCACTGCTTTTATATTTGTGCTTTCTCTCCAAAGCTGATGGATTCATTATGCAGCAGCACCTGCACAGGCATTTTGCAGCTGCCACAGCAGAAAATGTACATATATTACATTGTCCCTGAACTAACTGAGCTGCACTTACTGCTTCCTTGCCACACAGGGGAAGACAACAGACCTGCTTTGCCCAGCACGTTTCTTACACAGAGATGGGGCTTTGTTAATAAGCCAAGCCCAGTATTTTAACAACTGTGAGGTGAAGGGTTGAAGCAGTAATATGCCTTAAGGTCATGTGGCACACGGTCATATTTTAATTACCACTGCCTGAGGCTCTCTCCACAGGTATGTTTCCTTCCTGCATAAAACATGAACCTGGGAGTGATTGCAGAACACACTGTCAAATAGTCTGTGACTCCAACAGGATGTACACTGTACCAGACTTTAATCCAAGGGCAAATTTTATTTCAGTGTTTTATCTTGAAGGCTCAGAGAGGTGAGAGAAAGAAACACTTTTCTATTGGTAAACTAATAATATTTAGTAACACAAGATACATCATATGTTCTAGAGATCTTTCATTTCCTTAATAAATACCCAAGCACAGCAAGCTCTCAACACCAATATCCTTTCAATAAAAGGTAACCTTATATGGTCACTACATGATGCATGATTTATAAGATGTCATGTTAAAGTAAACTCAAACTCACCAAACACACTAAGGAAAGGAAATGGTTGTCTGGCTCCATATGGTGTTTTCATGTTTCTATTAAAACCAGACTATTCAAACACTGTGGATACCAGCACAGGTTTCAGCTCTAAAGGAAGGATAAAGAGAGTCTTATCCATACCATCTGTATCAATAGCATAAAAATTGCTGGCAACACATGAATGTGGTTAAAACATTCAGGGTCATCTTACTGTTGGGGATTAAAGACATTGCTCCCACAGACTGGTTTGCTCAAAGAGCTATCATGAAAGTGAATCACTGAAACCCTTTGCCAGCCAAATATCACAGAAAAAAAGAAGAGAGATAGTTGAGCTGAAAAGACCATTTCTTTTGATACAACCTCCTTTAAAGTAGGATGTAGCACTGCAGAAGTTGAAACCTAATCTTCACTATAATGCTTGACACTTAAATCCAAGGTCCAGATTTTTGTCAAGTCACGCTATTCTGACTGAAGATCTTGTCATGCCTCTGCAAACATCTTCAATCTACAAATTTATCCTGCACCTTAAATTAATAAAAACATTCCTCATTTATTATGGATGACCATAAAGAGAAATCTAGGACACTGGAATAATTTTTCACCAGCTGTTCCCCCATTCTCCCTCCCAGGTGGATCCTAGAAAACACATTCCTACAACAGGCTACTGCAAGGATTCCCAAGGTCAGCCCCTGCCAGGCTCCGCCCAGACACCAGCAAAAGAAACCTGATGGAAACAGAAGGTACCTGAATTATAATTTTCCTTCCCTACAGAGGGCAACCCTTCACCACTGCCGTGAGCGAGGGGCCACCACACATCTCAGTTCAGGCCCAGGAACACACTACATCCCCTCAGCATAATGAAGTCAAAGAGGGGAACACATTTCAATGTGTGTCACAGCAGGTCAGTGCACTCGCTGGGTGTGCTGCACAAAGCTCACATAGTTGTCTTTTAGTTATTTTTAAATCCACTACCAAACCATACTGCTGTAAAGCCCAGCTGATCTGAGAACCTGCAATAAACTCCGTGATATAGAAGACCTCACAGATTTTGTAGGGGAGGGCACATCCCCTGCATTTTCAAGATGCTCTTTTCACTGCACCTTACCTACTTAACTACCTTAATGCTTTGAAGCATTTCACTCTGCTTGGATATTAATGTATTTACCATGTACTTTTGACTCGACAAGAGTTTTGGTTCATTCACTTCTATGGTCATTAGCCTTATGCATCTACCACTATTTCTCCTTTATTAACAAAAGTGCCTTCAAGAACTTGTGCTAATGAGAATGGCAGAGACACAGAAAACACTCTCAGTTCTTTGAACCTCACTCACATCGTATCACAAGGCTAATAGTGCCACTACTCCACTTCAATTTTTAATATTACGACCGCTGGAGCCAGTAGTACTTAATGACTTAAACACCTCACCTCCCTCTTCTCTCCCTCTGTTAAAAACTCAGCACACAGCAGCTTTCCTTTGAGTTACAAACTCCATCCATGGGGTTTGTGTATAATGCTGCAAATGGTTTGCATTTCACTTTTTATGTACAGGACCCAATCCCTGCTGAGTCAGAGCTACCAGTGGAGCCCAGGGGGCAAAAAACTCCTCCTTCATCATTCCCCTCTACAGGACACAGGCATGAGAGCTGCACTGGTACATATATAAGGGACTGAGGAACAGGTTCCTGACTGCAGCAGGCACAGTCCTCCCAGCTGCTTTCTTATCAGGTTGAGGAACTTCCATCCAGCTTTTCAACTCCTACAAATTTCCTGGGCTGTAATTTTGGGGTTGCATGTGCCACCAGGGAAGCCACCAGGGAAGATGAGGCCCTTCATTTTCCTGATGGTGATTCATGTAAAGGGATGTACCAGGAAGAAGGGCATACACTGGCTCGATTGCCAGCACAATTTCTCAGGTAATTACTGTGACAGTGGTGAGGCACTGCCATGGCCTGCCCAGAGAAGCTGTGGATGCCCTATCCCTGGAGGTGCTTGAAGCAAGGTACAGTGAAGATTTAAGCAACCTGGTTTGGTGACAGGTGCCCCTGCCCATGGCAGCAGGGATTGGAACTAGATGATTGTTGAGGTGCATTCCAACCCAAACCACTCTATGATTATATGAGTTAGCTGTTCCACGGGCTGACTAACAGGCATGGCATTTCAGGTGGGCTTCCCCCCCGCCCCAGGATATTGATTATGGCTGTTTGCTGCTTTGGAGTGATTTTGTCTATGGGTTGTTCCTGCAAGAGTACTTGGGGCAGGGGAGTTTCTTGTAAAAGCAAGTTGCATAAATGACAACAAAAATTTCTACTTGCTGCTGACATGGGTCCCTTTATCATTTGTTCATGACTGAAACTGAGTGTAGTGTGAGCTCCACTTGTACTGTGCTCACCCACCTAGGATTCAAGTTGCTCTAATACATTTCAGCACAAATTAACATGTTCAAGTGAACTTCAGGCCAATTTCACTGTAGTGACACAGAAATAAAGTGACTGAAGCATCTGCCAAGAGTCTCAAGCACAGGGCAGCAGTATGCACAAGCATTTGAAAGACTTTTAAAGAAGAATATTCTTCCTTAGGTTATTATCTTGCTATTTACTATGCTGGAACCAAGATTAAAATGCTTTAGTGTTTACTGAGGCAGCATATATGGGATCTAACAGCATGTTATTTTGTGCACACTGTTTAACATTCTTTATTGCTCCAACTCATAAGGTTTATTTGAAATCAGTGGAGGAATTCATCCCATCCACCATTTACTCAGCCATTATCAGCTACTGCAAAAGTGCCGTGTGGAGAATAAACACCAGTTATTTATGAGCTTTTGCAAGCATGCAAACTCCTGATAGAAAATTATGTTTTTAAGATCCATTATTATTTATGGCATCTGTGTGTCACTGGATGCAGTTCTGTTCTGTATGGAGGTTGCTCCGGAGGCAAACTTGCTCCTGGAAAGAACAGTGGCTACCTGCTTTGATTTGACTTTCAGGATGGTTATGCTTGATTCCAGCTTCCCTTTCTCTCTCTCACACCCCCATCCAAGAAAAAGTCCTTCTTTTGCTGGTAGCTACAGTGAGTGTGGAGCTGATGAGAATGAAACTCCACCTCGTGTTTTGATCAAACCTCAGTCAAGTCGATGGGAAGTTTTCCTGTCAGAGGGGGGGACTGATGATGGAAGAGTTTACCCAAATGAAATTTCCAACATGGAATCCCCATAAAACAATAGGCAGACATTGGTCAGGAATCACTGAGATGGCAGGTGCACAGATGTGGGAGTGCCATTCTGTGGCTCTTGAGCCACTCCACGTGGGAACATCGTTTGGCTCAGTTTGAGTCACAGACCAATGCCAACCTACAGGCAATTCCTGGCTGTCAGCTGAGTGAAGGAAACTCCTCTAAATTCTCCAGCTAAATACAGGAGAGTGCTGTATGTTTTTCCAATATTTCCACTTATTCCACGTGCTTTGTTTATGTTTGATGCATTAACACAATTTCCATTCTCCTCCTCCACCTTTATGAAATTTTTCCTGGTCTTGTTACTGAGCTAGAGACAGGGGTGCATGTAATAGTGGTTGCTTCAGATTGGCAATTGCATTGGAAATGTTTAGTGCAGCTTCATGTTTCATCTTCCCAGAACCACGGTGACACTTTGTCTGGAATACCTGGTTTGCATCACATCTCTGAGTGTGTATTCCCAGGTTTGATTATCTGAGCTCTCAGAGGAAATAAATGCCAAGAGCTATGTACCTTTGCTAACTGGCATTCTTATGCTGGTTTTGCATAATCAAGCAGCACCTTTCATCCTATAATATATTTAAAATATCTTTTAGACAAACCCAATCTGATGAGGCTGATGCTGCAGCAGCAGGGAGTGTGCATGGTACATTGGGCTTTATAATAATGGTTTAGATCTCGCTACAGCATGTAGCACACATAAGCTTTGAAGCATAAAAATCATAAATGATTAACCTACTTGATTTCACATAAATGATAGAAATATGCTCTCCATGGTTTATTTTATTGTCTAAAAACAAAGGCGTTGTGTGACCATGTGATATTGTCTTTTTATGGTCTTTAGCGATTCTACTCCATTTTGTTTTAACTGCCAATTTTTCACTGTATTAATTGCTAATTATTATATATTTGTATACATGACACTTCAATTATCATCATGTGATCGTAACTGTTTGGATAGAATATTGTCTCATCTCTATGAGCTCTTTCCACTAGAAAGAAATTGCATCCAAACAATTTTCTTTCTTATTTTTATTAAAAATATTTTTCAAATAAGAAAGAATCTTACTAAAACATCTAGCTTGCAAGAAAACATGAAGAATCTTTATAAGAAAAACTAAACCAGCATTTGTTTTACTTTTTAATAAGCAGCATTTGAGCTCAAAATTTGAGGGAAGATCTCTGAAAAGAAAAAAAGTTAATTCAAATCAATATAGACATTTCCAATATCATTTAAAAGAGCAAACAACACTTCCCAAGAGCTTCTCTGAGATCTACAGCCATCTTAAAAAAAAAAAACAGTGTACATTTTTATATTTACCTATCATAAAATTAGGTTCATTATCTCATAGCCTTGCCAGGTGAAAAAAGCAGGTGCAACTTGCTTAAAGAGAGCTGAGACAACCAGGAGACTCTGGAGACAACCCCAAAACATATCCCCAGTGTCACATACACATGAGCCCATCCAGAGAAATTATGGCAGTGCCACCTACTAAACACATCCAGTCATGCATTGATATACCTGAGCCTCATCTGCAGGCATGATCTAAAATATGCATCTCTCCTGCAAAACTGAGAGGCAAAGATAAATTCCCCCACTTTGTTTGAAATGCTGTTTTCTTGACCTCTGGGATATAGAAAGATTTATATAAATAGAATTTCTCTTTCTGCTTGCTTCCCTGTCCTGGAGAAATATGTATAAATAAGAGATCAAAGATCCTGTACAAACATTTACTATGAAGCTGACAGGCTGCAAAAGCAGAGCTTCTTCCTCTGTGTCTCAGAGAACAATGACTCAGTAAACCCCTGGGACTTTGCAGAGCTGCTTCCTCCCCTAGACTATAGCCTGGGAGGGAGGCCTTTCTTAATTTCATTTCCTTTCAGTGGTGCCTTTGAAAATGTAAATAAGTCAGAATGATGAGGTGTTAAATGGTTTATATTAGATGCAGTGAGATATTTTTGCAGCCTATTTGGAATTACATGGTGCTGTCTCTACCCTGATCTTGTCCTTCGGGAGGCTGCTGAGTTCCCATTTGGCAGTAAAGATGGAAGACTTGCAAACTTTATCTTTGGCCACCACCTCAAAAACCCCCAAAAACTTTTGTTTCTTTGTTTGTTTGTTTTTCACTTAAGATCCTATCAGATAACATGGCATTTCCTCCTTTATCCTTATTTTGTTTTGTTTGAATGTCTCATCAGTTACCTCCCACCATCCCAGCTCACTCTGCAGATTCCACTGAGCAAATAAGGTCCAGCAGGAAGATATTGATGGCTTTATCAGCATGAAATACTCACAATGCATCACCTGCATGCTTAGGAGTGTAATGCTGACAATAAATATGATAATAGTTGTCACACATCAGTGAGAGAAATGTTTTGCTTCCAAAGCACTGAATAAATTGCATTTTCCTTTATTTATTCAGTGCAATAGATGGCACAAAGATGGTAGAACCAACCAACCATTTTGACATGTTTACAAGGCTTTTAAATCATGAAATGGATTATTGCAGTGCTGAAAGTATTTGCCAAATGCATTTTATGCACAGCACATTCTGCTTGAAGAGGCAGGTTTTTAATTTACATTTGCTAGAAACACCCCTGACAAGGAAGGATTGTGCGTCAAAGACACCTTTAGTCACAAACACAGTAACCTGCATTGATACCTCTGATCTGCTTCCCACACAACAGAGAGGAGGCCTGAGAGAAGGAATATTCAGATGCCCATCAATCACTTTATTGGCTGTAACCTGGTTTAAACTCAATCTACAATAACTTCAAGCACAGCCCAGCTGTTTCTCTTGAGTGGGTTCACAAATACACCCAGTGGTGTGTTTAGATCCATAGATCCCAACTAAAGAGCATTCTTTAATGGTCCTTCACCAATTCTAAAATCTGGGTTTAGTAAAACAAATCCATACCCACTTGAGCCTAAAGTCACAAAGTGATAAATATTTCCTGCAACAAGTTTCACACTTGTTTAATTTCCCACTCAGTCTCAGGTACAACCAATAAGAATAAAATCAGGCTTTCATGACTGAGAAATGATTGCAAAAGTCCCATGGACCAGGCCCATCTTACTTAGGGCATACATTTTATCTCACCAAACCTGAACTGTCTGAAAGTGAAGTTGTGCTAAGATCATCCATGCTCCTTGCAAAGAAAGGAAACAGGTTTGTGCAGGAGGGAAATCAATGCTGTGATCAGCAAACTTTAAAAGAAGAGTTTTCCTTCAAGCATTTCTTTTATCACTTCCACTTCTGGACCCAGTAAACCAGATCTTCAGCAGCTGTAAGCCAAACTCATTTCAGCTGATTTAGAGCAGCTGATAGTCTGGTCAAAACTTCTAAATCAGCATTTTGGCTACCTGGCTGTCCCAAACAAGGTGTTCAAAAATGGCAGCCGTTAACATAAATGTGAATTTTTTAAGGAATTAAGAAGCAGAAGACAAACCTAGTAAGAAATAAAGGGTACATTGTAAGCTGTTTGAAGCCTCGTTTTTCATGTAGATTATAGTTACAGGCTAAATAAGCATGGCATTCTGCCAACAGAAGAGCTACGGCTTTACAAAACTGTGTTGGTTTTATATAGAACAAAAAACCCAAAAATGTCAGAGCACCTTGTAACAGGGGGAAATAATAAGATCAAAATGCAATGGAATAAAGAACTGAAACCCTATAAAACTTGTTATAAAATGAACCAAGAGAAATGGAATACTAGAGATAGGTCAAAAAATTAGAAAAAATAGCTAGTTCTTTGTTCCCTGGCACCAGAAATTAATAACGTGCACATATTTAATGTTCCCTAAGTTTAGACATGGTACTGTTCCCATTGAATTAAGCATGTATACATTATTAACATACATCAAACTACATTAAAGTAACATGAATGGTTTGATTTTTAATCCACAAATGCCTGGCAGTAATGTATCCTCACATCAAGATAGTAAGTGATCAGAAACCTTGCCTCAAGTTTCTATTTCTGCTGAGTAGTGTTACATCCTCCACATGATTTCAGGGCACATTAAAATGAATTTCTCCTCTAAATATCTATGGGATTTTGTGTATTTGCTTGGCCTTGGGCTTCAGGGAAAGGAGAAACAGCACCATGAGAACTACTTGGGGCAATCTTAGAAACCACAGGCCATTGGCAGGACAGAGAAAAACAGCCCTGAGCAGCGCCAGGGGCTGCTGAAGATTTTTCTTCGCCCAACATTTTATGCAGCAGAGCAGAGCACATTTAGAAACCCAGTGCTTCGTGCAGTCTGTGTGCTCTGCTGCCTGTGCACAGAGCCCTTGTGCTAAATGGTCTCAAGAGAGCATTATTTGTGTGTGCACTGTGCATCAATTATTTGTGTGTGCACTGTGTATCCCCTATTTGTGTATGCACTGTGTATCCCCTATTTGTGTGTGCATTGTACATCAATTATTTGTATGTGCACTGTGTATCCCCTATTTGTGTGTGCTTTGTGTATCCCCTATTTGTGTGTGCACTGTGTATCCATTCAGGTTCCAGCTTTACTGGGCTACATGAAGGCACATGGAGCAATTTTCTCCTCCCATCCCTTTTCTCCATGAATTCCCCATATCAGCACCACTTCCTGCATGCTCCCTTTCACAGCAGAAGACACTGGGCACTCCATGGCTGTTTCCTGTCCCAGACCTGTTTTATAAATCATTCTGAGGTATCCTTTTGTTGCTGTGAAGACGCATGTACCCAATGCTCTGAAGATCTCTCTTCTCCATTTGCTTGGTTGCATTTGGTACAAGTCAGACACTGTTTCATGCTGCTCTACCTGCCAGGCTGCAGACTGTGGGTCACTATCTTTATTTAGCCTGTTCAGGACTGATCACAAACAGAAAAAACTTCCTTCCATTACAAGGAAAAATGTACAGGAGTAAATGTACAGGAGTGTTCTGATGAGGGCTTTTTTCATCTCAGTGTGTAACGAAGTTCAAGAAACATGTAGAAAAATCTTCTAAAACAAGAAATGTCATAAATTACTGAATTGCTTTAATCTGATTTCTATAAGAATGAAGGCTTATTTAATTATGTCATCTCTATTTGTGTGCAAGAATTTGTCTTTTCCTCACATTGAACCTATCAGACTCAAAATCTGAGCAAATTTGCCTAAGAGGTAAGGACTTCAAGAATGTGCTTTCACAGGTATGATGAGAAAAGTTAGACAGATAAAGAAAGATGCCTTTCATGCATTCACTGAAGAAATGACAGAAATAATAGTTAAATTCCTACTAAACTGTAGAGAGCACTGAAGTGAAAACAGCTTTTGGTATTTTCCTACAACAAAGGGATTTTCTCTAGGTGATCATCTGAAAAACAGCAGAGAATTCATCATAAAGCTGCAGGAAACCATGCTTTATCACTCCTTCTCAAGAAACTGCTTATTGTCTGCTCAGAGAAATGGCAGAAATAAAGGATTCCAGCAAAATAATACATTCCTTATACTAATTTAGAATATTGCACAAGGGAATCATTTTGCAAGTTTCCATCTACTGAAACAATAGCACAGTTGGAAAATACAAAAGCTACAAGCTGCTATTCACAAACTGTTTTTTAGCTTTAGTGTTGGCTTGCAGTATCCAGATGTAAAGCTTATCATAACCCCCCCTTGGTGCAAAGTAGCACAGCTTCAAGAAAATTGGTATGACTGCACTTGCCTGTATTAAGCAAGGCCTTTAGTTTGAGATATTTTGTAAGAAATCCATGGAACAGTATGAGCAGAAGATCCCTGACCTGCTGGAACTCAGTATTAATGACTTCTTTTGCTTTAAAAGTTATGATTAAAAAACTAAGAACATCCACCTTAAAAATGAAAACAGGAAGAAAATAAAAAACAAAAAAAACCAAATAAGATAATGCCACATTGCAGAAAAAGTAGAAAATATTTTGCATTCTGCTTCTCCTAGTATCTCCCTATAAGGACAAAGGTGATGATTGTCCAAAACCTTAGTTTCTCCTCAACAGCTTCTTGGAGCAACTGAGAATGAACTCCTTATGTACATTCCTTCAAGTTTTGATTCAGCATAGATGCCTGGTTTTCCATTGTTTTTAATCTTCTTCCCCCTTGGATGCACATTTCTTTTCCTTGCCTTGTATGTTATACCTTGAAGAATTCATTCCTTTTTATGGAGACCATTAAACTTTCCCTTCAGCGGCATACCCAGGCCACAGAGATGGCAGCAGCCACCTGAGGCAATCTGTTGTGTCTGGTGCTGCCTCAGGAAGGAAGCTGGGGAAGATGTCTTGAGGTTCCTTCTTGCTTCACATTTCTGTCATTTGCACTCTTTCTTTCTTGGTGCTGATTTCTTTTATTTGGCCATAGATTACATGATCCCAAATTCAGCAACACTCTTCAGTATATGTCCATCCTGTCTAAAAAAGTAGTCAGGAATTAACTTGGCTCCCACTGGAACGATTTGTTGAGCATCTCAATAAAGGCTTTTGTCTGAGTTCTGCCTTTTCCGCCTGTTCCTTCAGAGTGTCTCCCACATCAGTATCAGTTTGCATGTCCGACCTTCTGGATGATCTTGTTCCCAGTCACTCTCCAGCTCCCCCATTCCTCAGATCTCCTTCCTTCATTGTTTACATTGCAGGATTGTTTATTGATCCCCTGAACTGCTCCAGCTGTGTTCTCACTGTCCAGATCCAGCTGATCCCGTACTCAGAGCCTACAGGTCAGGGATTCGTGCAGCTCCAGCTGATACACCTCTACCAAGCTCTCCTTCCAGCTGTGTCCTCTTCCACTGCTCCTAACAACAGCTTTGGTCATTGGTGCCCAAGAGGAAAAGGGAATTTCAACCCAAATGTAAGCAAACAGTAGGAAGGCCAGGAAAGGGGCAGTAAAAGCCTGAGGACCAAAAACTGAGTACTGGGGTCCAGGTTCCTCTGTAAAGATGCAGGGGAATAGGGAGCAACTCCATAGACCTCCCCCTGTCTACAGCAATGGGTGGAAATGGTTCAAGTGCACATAAGGACCAAACTGACCAAATTTAACAGCTTGAAGATCTCTCAATGAGACATAAATACCAAGAAAACGGGTAGGTTCTTTTGAAGAAGATCTTGAAAGATCTTTTCTGCTTTGAGATTTTTTTTCTTTCCAAAAAGTTTAACATGCTATGAACTCAAATCTAGTAATAATAAATAATACTCCTGTCCTGCAACATTACATTATAAGTATGCCAGTGAAGTTTTTGTGGTTCGTTTTGTGACACAAGGAAATAAGATTTATGTTTCAAAAGGTAGGAAGGGCAAGGGCACTATTGATTATTGTTATAATAATGAGGCTTGTGCTTGCAGATTTAATCTGTTTGTGATGCACAACAAAGACTTACTGAAGAAGAGCCTATGTCTGGCATAAATCCAAGGACATTAAACTGGCTCTAGGGAAGACTGAAATCTAGAAATAATTTGCAGAATTTTGGGCTTGATTTTGCTGCACCTGTGGGTTTAAGTTAAATAATTATAATTAGATTTTTTTATTGTGTGGTATGTTTGTTTTTCATTAATATGAGAACAATTGGTGATCTTTATTGCTAGCAAAATTGGGCTCCTAATAGCAAAACAGCAGGAAGATGATAACATGTTATACTAAGCAACTGATTTACCCTTCTTCATGCAGGCCAATTTATTGTAATTAAAAGTTGCCACTTCAGCACAAGGGTCAAAGACTAGGGCTTGTATAATCATTTTCTAAAGAAACACTGAAGAGACACAAGAAAAAGATCTCTGCTCCCACCATCATTTGTTCTGCTTTGCACAGTTAGCAAAGCTTGTTGCTGAAATGCCTAATTTGCATACATACAAGGAAATTAATTTTGATCTCTGTTACAGGCTTGTTACTCCATCCCAGAGTAAATAAAAGCTGCTTTATATAACTAACAGTTGAGCTGAGTCCTGAGTCCTGCAAGACCTTCTCTGTGTACATTTAAAGTCAGTTGACCTATTCACATTAAAGAGGATGGTACAGACCAGGTCATACAGAATTGGCTTCACAATTTATAGAAATGTCATAAGTACTCTGCTTGGGTTTACTCCTCATCTTCAGGGTAACTACCTTACCCTGGGTATGCCAAAATTTAGGGCTTGTTGTGGTGAACTCTGCTCATAGCATGCTCCTGTTAGGCTGGAGCTCTGGCTTTTTCACTCTGTAATTTGTGCTTGTCCTCCTGATACACATTTTCTTGATTTTAGTTTGTCTTTAGTACTTCTTAACTTTGCCCAAGAAACAGTTTAGTGCCAAATTCTAAGAGAACTAAAATGCACTAAACACCAGACACCCAGGTGGGCAGGTGCAGTACTTTCTCCTCTGGAAATAACAATGGCACATGGATTAGCTGTGAGGTATAATTCATTTGAAGTCAATGGGCAGCTGAGCCAAATAAGGCTGCCAAGTTCTTATTTTCCACTTAATGCTGAGGAGGATGAAAGGGAAAACAGTGACCTAAACTAATTATATAGGCGGGTTCAAAAATTTGCAGGCTCAGGGAGCGCATGAAATATGCAGTCTACCTGCAACAGGCAAGCAAAGACAGCATGAATCAGTTTAGGATAAATCTTCAAAATCATCACCTCAGTGAACTGCAGCAGCCAAAAATAACAAGCAAATTGTGGGCATCATTGACTAAAAGACAAAGGAAATAATTTTACTGCTACAGAGACCCAGGGTGAACCTTCATACCAAGTGTGAGATGATGCAACTGGTGCAGACCTGAGTCTCCAGAAGGATGTGATGAAATGAGGAAAAAGGAAATAGGCAGGCAAATGGTCAAGGGAGAGGAGGAAAAGGCTGGGACTCAGAACTTGTGCAGGGAAAGGCTGAGCGGGGCATAATTGAGGATTTCAGTAACAAAGGGGTGGGTGAGGCAAGTGCAGGCTCTGTTCACTGATACTGCAGAATGAGGGCAAGGGGACATTCAGGGAAAACAACAGGGAATCAGTACAAAAGAGAAGGAGGACAGCAAGGGGATCTTTGCACTGTGGCAGGGAACTCATCAAACCTGCTACCAAAGAGGGTGTGGACACAGAGGTGTCAGCACGGTCAGAGAGAGATTAGAAGAATTTATGGACTACAGGCAGGTCCCTGAGTGGATACGAAAACATCTAGGCAAGGTCATACCTCCTGATCTCCCTAACAGAATAAATCTGGAAGAGGAGAAGCAGGGGGCAGAATGAAGAATGTTACAGGCTCCAGTGCTCACCCCAGCAGAATCTTCAACCTCTGCTGCTGGAGAAACAGCCTCAGGTGAGATAAACTGCAGCTCAGATCTATTTCTTATATACCTAAAAATCAACTAAAAAGACACAAGAACAACAGTCTATGGTGTTGATTTGATCCCACTAGAGAGGAAGTGGTAACTGCCAAAGTCTGAGCCAGAGCTGGAAATGCAAAGGAAAACAAAATATTCTTGTTATTTGCAACAAAAACAACAAAAAACCCCCCAAAATAGAAGTTAAAAAGGCTGCAGCTGGAACTGAGATTTACTATGTCAGCCACAAAAGGGTAAGACATATAAAGCCTGTATAAAGGACAATATTTCCAGAAGACATGGTGCTACCATGTAAAGCACTACATACAGCTTTCTTCAATTTTAGTAAAAAAAAAAAAAAAAAAAAAGCATCTCTCCAGAGAACAGAGAGTCTAAATTAGGAACTGAAACTAAAAAAGTGTGTGCTGGTCAGCCCAGCCAAAGAAAGCCTGAGAGGAAAGATAATTTGTTCTCTGTAAACGTATTAGTGAGGTAAATGTCAGAGGAGGAAGATGAGGTAATTAAGCTAAAGGAAAATGTTGTCACAAGAATTAATGAGCAGAGACTAACCAGAAATGTCCTCAGGGTGGACTTGATAATTTTCAGAAGATTTCAGTTCTGGAAGAGCTTTCTGTTTGGAGCAGGAGGAGGAAAACAAGTGGTTTTGAGCTGCTCCTTGTTCAGCCTGAGAAAGAAGCAACTCCTCAATAGCAGAGGACACTTGATGGCTCAAAAGATCACTTTGCCACGTCCCTTGCTCTCAGTGTCCCTTAATTGCTGAGCACAGACATCAAATAAGAGTGGTGGGTCACCTGGGGTTTCTCGTGTCAGGGACCTTGAGGAAGGGGAGAAGCAGCTGCCCATTGTTTTTCATGGCCCCACCACCAGGCCAGCAGCACCTAATGATCAGCAGGGTCAAAGGGTGCCTGTGTGAGGCTTTGAAAGGCTCTCCTGTTGCACCCTAAGATGGGTCTCATTAGCAGGGCACTGCAGCACGTGGTGAGGATGTCAAAGGCACTGGACACTGCATTGTTCACCTGCTCTGGACCCAAGGCCACAATTATATTATTGAAGACCTGCATTGTATTTTCCTCTGACCATTTCACTGTTGTCCTTTCTTCTGTTTGAAGAGGTTCTTCACTCACATCCTGCTTTCTATTCTGTGTTTCTGCTTTTCTTCCTTCTCTATCCTCTTTTACCTGGACCATTCCCTCTGCTCTTTTTCTCCCTGCTGCTTCTACATGCAGAGGTAAGCAGAGATGCGATAAGGCAAAGTAAAACTGCACCCAGCTTCAGTCATAACTTTCCTAAGCCTTTGCATGTCAAGAAACAGAGGGAGAGAAACAGGTGGGGAATCTGCTGGCATGTTCTTTAAGCTTTCAGTGTTAAAAAAAGAAAGTGGAATGTTTTCTGTATGTGGAATGTTTTCTGAATTTTTCTGAATTTTTTAAATTAGGGTAATTAAAACTTCACTGCTTTCCCCTGTGTTACCTGGAATGCTGAATAAAATCATCAGGGTTTCAAGCTTTTCCCAATAAAGCTGATTCCTAGCTATTTTAAACACTCTCCAGGCAACAGTTTAACATTGCATCTCTACTCCTTTTTCCCTCCATGAAGTTTTCATATTTCCAAGTCACTGCTCAGAGCCCTGTGATTACTGCTGTTTAAATATAGTCTAACACAGAACATTTAAAATCTACAGGACCATAATCAACTAAACCCACACAACAATGCTTTGAATAGCAGAGAGGTAAGAAATAATGGAAAGACCACAAATATATAACTAAGCTAATATTAAAAGCTTAAGAAACCTATTTAATGTTACAGCCAAAAGCCAAGAAAGCTGAGTTTTCCCTGCTGATGTGTCAGCTTTTCCAATATTCCTGCAACCTGTACTCTTACAGTCGCAAGAATGTCATCTCTACAATTCTGCCCAAGGTGTCACTGGAAACAGAAGATGTGGGGAACATATTCCAGCTGACTGGAGAGTTGTCTCCCTGCAGCCCTATCTGCCTTGCTGCTCAGGGCAGGAAATGAATGGCCCTGAGTGATGTAATGTATCTGTCACTGATGCAACTTATCAAAATAAATGGAGAGGTGAAACTTGGGGTGCATGCAGTCAGAAAAAAAAGGAAGGAAATATTGACGTGCAGGCATTGCCAATCCCCCCCAGCTCCTAATAAAAAGCAGTATTAGCATAGGTGTTATTGGATGTATGGATCTAAAAAAAGAAGAACCTTTTACAGTCAGTAAGTAAAGCAGATAATGGAAAATTACCAACAGGATAGAAAGCCAATTTCTTTTGCCTGACTTCACAGAGGAACAGATCTGTGATGCAGCTGTTTTCAGCTCTCTGTCAAATTGCAAACCTGAAGTTGTCATACCTTTAACAATAAAGAGAATAAAAGCCTTTTAAACTCTACTTAAAGTGTCAAGGCCTCACTCCCCACAGCCACCCCACCTTTAAATCAACAGTAAAGGGTTCACTGATTTCCAGGGTAATGGGTATTTGCTCTTATTTGAATGTGACATTAACATGGATATACTGTTCTCAGGAGAACTGACTGCTAGGGGCCAGAGCTGGACATTGATTTCACACCAAATTCCCCATTGATCAGCCATGGTAGGAAGTCTATTCATTGAACTGATAGCAGGATACAGCTATACTGTATTTGCTTTCCTTTTAATATACAGCTTCAACAGCAAGCCATGCATGAATTTAATAAAAGAAGATAATAATCTATCCATTCTATGAGCAATAGACTGGACCTGGGTGGTTATCAGACCTGCTGCTATAAATCATGTCACATAAGAGACCTATTTTAGTTTTACCAATGAAAAAAAAAATTCCTCTGTTTGAAATATATAGAACCTCTGCTTCTCACTCACATTCAGTAAATTGATAATTGTATTCAGTTATGGTTTATCAATGTAAGACCATCAGCAGAAGAGAATCAAACCTATTGTGCTGTTAGAAAACAAGCATTTGAAGGCAACTAAGTAGCTCTAAACAGTGAATTGAAGTATCTATAGTATCTGTTGCAATTATCCCTAGTTGTTCAACATGCTCTTTCAGTGCTGCTTCCTATTCAGGGCTGGAGGTTTTGCTAAGGTCACCCTATGAAACAATGAAAGGAGATGCTTTGAATATGCTAATGCCTTCTGTTGGAAGAGAGAAAATGAACTGATGTGAAAGGCATTGACAACCATAAGGCAAACAGAATGGGTGGTACAATTGTAGGCAGAGTGCTGTGTCTGTGTCTCAATCTGGGAGTAGATCCTTGACAATCATTTTCTGCTAGACACTTGTTTGAAAATGACAGAAGGGAGGCAAAATGAATTGCATGCATAATGCTTTTCAAGTAGAAAATATCTGTACTTATAAGACCTAGGCAGAAAGTTACTTTTGTAGGCACAGAACTGGGTTGAACTCAGCTCTTTCTCTTCATTAAGGGAGCATCATTAAAGCCAAGAAAGGGACTCTGAGTGCCGACTAGCACAAATTAGATCAAGAGCTGAGCTGGCACCTGTGGACAGTGCTGCCTTGCAGATACCATTCTCCTTCCATGGCACAAAGGGATAGCATAGCTGTTCTCACGAGCATAATTAAACATTTTGGTAAATTCTATCATTCTTCTTTCTCCTTTACCAGCTCCTGTGGAGAGAATGAAGGGTTTGCTTTCTACCATACCTGACCTAGCAAATGGTCCATGGCTTTTTGCCATGAGTCTCTCAGAACAGAGCAGGATGATATCAGATGGTTGCTAAAAGAATTGAGAAGCCTAAGGGCTGCCTGCTGTTATCCCAGGGCATGGCCTTCCAGCACCTCCAAAGTAACAAGAGTGGCATGGAAACCTGATTGAGTTAACAAGCTCTGCTGAGCTATCTAAAGTGACAGGTGAACAAGGTGAAAGAAAATAAATTTTCTAATTTTCTCTTAATCATAGCATTATAGCAACCCTTTATGATCATTTCAGTAATTTAAAATCCAGCAATACAGTAGGAAATAAAAATATTTGGGAAATAATTTCAAACTCACTCATACATTCACTTATTCACCCGTGTTTAGCTGGTGAGAAAAAGCCAGGCTGCTGTTGGTTGCATGCAGTTCATTCCCCAATGAGCAAAAAAGTATAGAAGCTGCTAATACCATAAAAACAAGTAATGACAAGACATCAGAAATGCTGTAGGATGGAGGGCACAGAAACTGGGGCAAGCTTGCCAATCCCTTACCTGGGATAGTTTCATGAATAGCTGAGACTTGAAGAAAGGTGAGGTAGGACTCTGGGCTTTACTCCATGCTGAATGAGAGATCCAGAAGCTTTGTCAAGGCATTTTTGGAAAATATTAAATTGAAGGAATCTGAAGGCAGCCTCTGAAAGTCCCACCACTGAGCCGGGGTGATTGGGTAGGGCAGAGCAGAGATCAGCAGTACCATGGGTGGACAGTTCAGAGGACAGTGAAGGAAAATCCTCTAAATGAAACTTGAGACAGAGAAAACCTTGGGGATAGAAGTAGGGGGGAAGGGGGTTTTTGTTGTACAGAACACAGACACAGTTGCTTGTACAATATAAATGTTTGCTTGAGGCCAACATGTGGCAGCAGCATGGCCTGATACCTGTGTCAGACACAATCAAAAGACAGTTTAAATCAAGCTGTGTCCTTAGCAACACAAGAGCTTTCATCTGCCCAGCTATATGAGAATTCCCCCCAAGATTCACAGTACTTCAGACTGGAAGCATGGCTTGACCATCCCTGCTGTTACATTTTATTCAACTACTAAACCAAACACCTTGTTGTAATTGTCTAAGAAATAACTCAGCTAAAACAGTGATGCTCGTAAGATCTTTAACCCTGGATGGAAAAATTTTGGGAAATGGAGAATCTCTGTTCCAGAAACGTATTCCAACATTTAATCTTGCAGATAGCTAAAAAAAATTATATTTTATCTAAATTCATCTATCTTCAGTTTCCAGCAATTGATTCTTCTAGGGCTTTTCTTAGATTGGTTAAAGGGTTCTTCAGTACCTTCATTTTCTCCTTGTGAGGGTACTTAGACACTGCAGTGAAGTCACTTCTCCCACTCTGGTAAGATTCAGCCTATGAAGATCTGTTATTATAAAAAGCCTGACTGGAAAGACAAACTGTGTTCTCTTAGGTCTTCAGAATACAGGGATATTCTTTTTCCCCACTATAAAATAAAATGGAATTGCTGTAACCTGCAATTCTAAAAGCAATATTTTTTACTATTTACTCCCAAATTATAGGTGATAAATTTAATGTTTGATAGCATTAAACCTATCAGCAATATCTAAATACATAAGAGATTTCTTTTATCATACCTTCCCTTCAATGACTGTCAGTCAAGATGAGCTTTCTGTGCATCAAATTGACACCATTTTTTAGCTATGCAAAAAACCATAACACTCTTCATTTGCTGACTGAAGAGACTAAGGTACAATGTGATAGTTCAACAGTGGCAGGAATTTAATAGCAAACCTCCCATACATGTGGCTTCCTGCAACAAAATTTGGTCTAAATCCCATCCCTGTTAGTCCTTCTCCCATCACATTTTGTACCTTAACCTGTGCTGTCTTTACTTATGTTTTCCTATGAAATAATTTTAAATTTTTTATAGTTAGAGATTATTTCTAGGAGAAAAAAAAAGAAAAACAAGTTTAATGCAAAAACCTGGAATTTAGACATATGCCTTCTATGAGCATAATTGAGAATGTAAGGAGAAAATTGAAATAACCTGCATTTCCATTTTTCAGTGGTTTGGGGTTTTTTCTCCCCAAGACTATTATTTTGCCTGGAAAGTACCTCTATCCATATCTAAAAAGAAGTAGGAGTGTAGAATATTAAATAGTTTCACCAGCTCACAAAATATTTTGGAAAACTCCCGCCAATATATTTTCTGAATTTTCAGAACTCTTGAAAATTCATTTTGCCACTCAAAATCCAACAGGGAAGCATAAAATCAAATTAAAGGACTGAAACTCTGTTCTGAGCATGGAAATAGACCAATAGCTAAATTGTTTTTCTCATGGTTTCCAGCAACTGCAAATTCCTAATCACTGTTGTCAAATTAAAGTACTAGAGCTTTAGAATGACTAAATCCCAAATGACTTCATCATTGACCTTTAAACTGCAGTGTAGAATAGGAAATAATACTACACAATAGGAACTGATAAATATCAAAATGTCTCTTTAAAGAAAGAGACATTTTTGCTGTTGATAATTGAGGTGACTTATTATGTGATCTAAACACAAAACCAAGTTAGTGCCTAAAAGCTTTTCCTATTCACTTGGCAAAATTATCCTGAATAATAAACAAGTCACAACATTTTCACTGCTGTGACATTTCAGCTGGGGGAAGAAAAGTAAAACGTAAACTGTATTAATATCCATATTCTACATCTAGTGAAACAAAATCAGCCAGATTTAGGCAGAAGAAAAGCTCCTAATTTTAGACTCAGATCCATACCTAAATGTATCGAAGGATTTCTTCTCTATTTTTTTCCAAACCATAAATCTTTAAAGTAAAACAAAATAACTCTATAATAGCATGAATAAACCCATTTTCTCCAATATTCATCCATAGAAAGCATCCCTACCAGAAGCCACAGTAGCCAGTGATATCAAAGACATGGACAGAAAAAAGATTTGTAGAAAGAAGATAGACAAGATTTTCCAAAAGCATGGAACAGGAGATGAGAAACAGCTGCACCATAGAGAACACCAGACCAGGTCTGTGAGATGCTGGAGTGTGGAGCTATTTTTTTGGTATGATGGAGAATGAGCTCAGGACAATGCATTTTACTATTGGATATTTGGGTTCTCCCTGCACCACAAACCAGGATAAATGTTCCTAAGTCATTGAAACCCACAGGAATTACACGACTGAAGCTTGAACACTGCTTTTTGCTGCTAGACTTTTTCAGTCTGCTGCTACCTTGAGGACACAGTCCTGGATCCATGCTGCTGTTGTCTTCTGTTGGTGCACAGCCTAACCCAGAAAATCAGAATTTTCCTAGTTCTTAGGAGCCTAAAAAATCAGATTGATGTTTGATTCCCTGCTCATGGCAGGAGTTCTGGACCTAGATGATGTTAAAGTCCCTTCCAACCCAAACCATTCCATCATTCTATAATTTAAAGCTTGCCATATTTGATAGGAATTTAGTACCTGGGTGCTTTTGAATATCATCCTTGGTACTTCTATATCTTTGTATTTCAAAATGTATTTTAAAAACCTTGTTCAATTAAAAAAACCCAGGAGTTTAAATGATCCCTCAAAATAAGTGTTCAGAGGAATCTGTAATCATGGAATAGACCTGTTACCCAAAGTTCTCCAGGTCCTGGGCCACAATATCTGAAATACAACGACATCTGCTTCTGCCTGACAAGGTCTTGTCCTAAAACATCTCCCTTTCTGAAGTGACTGAGCTGCAGACATTAGTTGTGCCTCTGGCAGTTTGTCAGTTCCTCCTCAAGACAAAGTGAAGTTCTGTGGCAAAGGGCTGTGAAGAACTGCCTTGTACCATTATAGACAGCTCTGCCTCTCCGCTTAAAAATCAGAAACCCTTCCCCAGCTCCAGTGACTTGTAGCTCTGGTACACTTGCAGAGTAGAGCTTATTTCATGATTAAAGAGCTGATATAAAACACAATCATGGGATCCCTTAAAGTAAGACTAATATATGTTTCCTACTGTGTAGCTATTTTCCTTGTAGAAAGTATCATTTTATCAAAATAAGTTTCAGATAATACCAACCACTGACCACATTTCATAGTTCATGGTATATGAACTGAACCTGAGGTGCACATTATTCATCTTCTACTTCTTGTGTGTTGGTCCATTTCGATGATTAATACATCTCATTCCTCAAAATTTTCTGTATTTTTAAAAACCTTACATTACAGCCCCCTGCTTTCTCCAGGAGAATTTAGTACATTATTATTGCAGGGATGGCTAATATAACTTTTAAATGTCACTGAAGACATGGTTCAGGTTTTGCATCATGAGACCTACAGGATTATAGCTGGACTTAGCAAAAATCACATTGCAATTTTCAGATATAGTAACTGCAGCCAACGGAAATAGGTGAATGGGGGTTTCAGGTTGAGGGAAAAATTGCCAGAGAGTGGAAGTGCTTGAAAACTTCTCTGAAAGTCATGTGTCTCAACAGCCAGAGTTTCTGAGCTTCTCCCACTGTATAAATATCATGTGTGAAAACCAAAACATTACTTTTCCAAGTGACCACCATGAAAAGCTGGGTTTAAGTCTCCCAACTCTGTTTCTCAGGAAAAATGTCTTGGTCAGACTACACTGATTTAACTGCTAATGAGGGTAGCAGTCAGTGGATGGGTGGGTGCCAAAAGAACAGAAGAAATGGAGAAAATAAATGAAAAACACTTGAAGAAGGAACTTGTCAAAGAGTACCTTTTATAGAGCACCTCCTTTTAATTATTCTACAGAAAGCAATCAGGTTTGGACTCATCTTTTATATTCAACCTATATTAAGTCTTTCATTTTCCTCACTGACTTAAAGCAATGTTCTTTATTCTTCCCACTTCAAATGAAATATCCACATCATTTGTTAATGCAGGTTGTTGGTTGTCAAAGCGTGTAAGGGTCCTTCAGTTTTGGGCAACTCAAAGAGCCTTAGGCTTCAATCCATGAGATGTAATAAGGCAAACTGTAATATACAAGCCATGAACAGGCTCATCCATGGAAAAAAGGTTTCACTTTCTAAGGCTTATATAGCTCAGGGTAAATTAAACTAAAATCCCGTCTGACATAGCTTGAAAGTAATTCTTATTCATTGGAAATTAGATGGTAGCAGGGAAAAAGACTCACCTTATTTTATATAAATATAAGAATTTCCTCTAAAGTGGTTTTGATTTTTGTCCTGGGGGAAAGGAGGGAAAGGAGTTATAGAGGAATCTTATTCTACATCTTGTTCTTTGTGTGCTCGTGTTCCTATTTTTCTCCTTGTAATTTAGGGAGGAGAAAAAATGTTCCTTAACAACCCTTACACTAACTTCACCACCCTGATCTCAAAGGATAAACCAGGTATTCACAGTTTCCTGTTCCTGTTTCTACTTTCATGTTGCAAATCTAAGGAAAGAAATTTCATAAATGAAAAAAATCCCATACATCCTGAGAAAAAATTCAGCTCTAAAAGCATTTCTATGCTATGATTTTTGTATGTATTTTTTACCTGTTTGTCAAAGAAAGACAAAGTTTTTTCTAGACATCTGTGCTTATGTGTAAAGCCATCTCCAAGTTCTCCTACTTAGGTTGAAAAAAATCTCCCATGGTATATTATTATTATTCCCAAGCCATCATAAAGATTTGTCTAGTTGTTGAACAAAAAAAGGAAATTCCCTGAGAACCAGCTCTTCCCAAAAGTCTCAGCAGTATAGTGCCGCCCCATATTGCATCCAACATGCACAAAATACATATAATCCCTTATATCATATCATATATAGTAAGATGTAGGTTTCCAAAATGAGAAAAAAAGTCGAAGCTCAGGTAAAAGTGCGAATAGTTTTGAACTATCTATGCAACAAATCCCAGTTTTAAATACTGTTGAACTGGGAAAAGAATAAGTCTTTAAGGAGCTAGCTCTAGAGCATACTGACAGAACAAGTTTCAAAGTATACAACAAGTATTGAACTGGTTGAAAGACATATTAGCAATTACATTTACAGAAAAAATACCATTTATTGGAAATGAGCTGGTTTTGTTCATGTTTACTTGACCCTAACTGAAATTCTCTGGAAAGAGAATAGTGTCAAAACTGGGATAGCCCAGTCAGACAAGGACTAACAAAGCAATGTGTACAGTAACATCTCTGGCTTAGAAGTGTGACTGTGCTAGAGGCAGTCAGCCTCCCAAGCTTTTGCTGAAGTTTTTGTGATGCATCTCAATATTCAGAGCCCAGAGCCAGCAGCCCCCTCCCCTGCCTGGCTGGGACAGCGCTGGCCTGGGCCAGCCGGATGAACATCTGACTTCACTCCAAACTCAGAAGAGCAGAGATCCTGCCACTTCAGCACTATTTGAAAGACTGTTACCACCCTCTGAAGACATGCCACAAAGTCAGGTTTTGATTTAGAAGATGTTTTTTATCACAGAACAGCATCTCCTGGCCAGCAAACTGAGCCCGCAGTCAAGAACTACACAGAGAAATGTGTCTGTGTGCTCAGAGCGTGCTCCTCAGTAGTTAGGCACACATGAATCTGTGAAAGACTGTAAATATTCCCCAGAATCAAGTGCTAGAGCGGTGAGAGAGTGGGCTACACCCCGCTGAGTTCATTCACATGAATAATCCCAGGGCTTTCTGTCAAACTGTGTCAATAAGGCAAACAAGTCTTGGCCTGTCCCAAACATTGTTCGTTGCAGATTGCAACACAGCAAATGTAATTATGTGAGAGAAAGGCAGCAGGAGCAATTCCTAAAGGCAGGACATCATTAAGATTTCATAACAAGCACATTTTCCCAAGGGATCCAGAGGAAACGAGAGCCATGGTTTTCCTTAGGCCAGACTCTATGTTTGGCTTCATACATCCAAGTGCATTTTTAATTGCAGCATTCACTTGAAAGACATAAAGTTCCTCAGGAAGTGAGCAGGATTTGGAGCAGGTCCTAAAATAATGCCCAGTCCCTCATCTTACACAACATGGAAAGACGAAAAGAAGAAAAATCCCAGTATGGGACTACATGACAATTTGGCTTTGGAGAACTACCATGTGCATTTTTCTCTGGATAATAGAGAAATAAATGTCTGCATTGCAAGTGGAGGCAATTGTTGTGTGTTTTGTTGATCAGGGAATCATCAGTGAGAAGAACCAAGTTTATAGGACAACCTGAAACAAGTCAAGAAGCGTTAAAAGTAAAAGAAATAAAAGATGGCTAAGGAGCTTTATATATCCAGTAGAAATGGGAAGAGGTGCTGGTTGGACTTGGATTCAGATTCTTTATAAGATCAAGAATCAACAGAATTCCTTGCCTTAACATTGCAGCAAACTCTTTATCATAGGTTGAAAATGGTGCTCAAGGCACCTAGTCACATCTTGGCTTGGGGGAAGTCAACACCTACACTCAGCCCAGATTTCTTTGGGTTTTTTAGTCTGGTGAAAACTGAATTATGCATTTAGAAAAAAATCACATGCCAACTGGCCTTAATTAAAAGGGAGTGCTTCCAAAATTACTCCATGAAGTAAATTTCCTGATGGAAATTTCCTGATGGAAAAGAAGAACTTGAGAAAATTGCCCCATTATTTGTCTGTGTTTGAGTAACTAAAATCATTCTCACATCAGAACATTAACATCACCACTCTGGCACCTGAGCTGATATGCAACAGGGAAAATCAAACTTGTAGCTGTGTATGAAACTGTGTAAGTAGTTTTATAAACACACACACCCATATACTATAAATATAGAGGAACAAATAAGAAGGTCCCAGGACCTACAGCCAAACTCTTATCTGATAAAAAGGGACCATTTCTACTGGATTCAATGTGAGAGAACTCCTGTGTGTGGATTTTACCAAGCTCTGTTAGGTTGCAGTACTTTTTTTGAATTGCTCTACTTCAAAATTTAATCAAATCCACTCCTTTGTGACGATAATACACTGCTTCATAATAATGAAGCTTAATGAACAGAATTAAAAGTTGATTAATTGTAAGCACAGTTAAACACAGAAATGCTTTTCTTCTTTGCCATAAAATCTGTCTACTGTTAAAAACTCATCACTTGCTGTCTTCTCTGACTCTGGATTTTTAAACAGCTTTTATGGGCTTTTCAGTTCCTGCCTGCAATTCAAATCCATCTTTTTTTTTTGTCCTCCTTGGCCCTTCATGCTCCTGGCCTTCCACTTTGCTTTAGCTAAAGACAAAAGGGCAGATGAAGTTCAGAAAATCTGTGATACTCATCTGTCATTGCCACAACCTTTTTCACATGGTTTAAGAGAGCTTGCAGTGTAAGAGCAGGGGAAGGCATTGTCCCACAGCAGCAGAGACCCAGGTAGAGACACTCCCTCCACTGCCTCCTCCTGCTCATTAGCTGATCTTCCGGGAGCACCGTGCTGCCTTACAAATGGTGAGATCTCAGTTCCACCCTCAGCACATTCCCAACCTCTAAACATCAGGAAAGTAAAAGAGGGTACTTCACATCAGATGGAGCAAGGAGACAAAAAGATGAGGGATGTAAAATATTGAAAGGAGAGGATGGAAATTGACTTTGCCCGGGGAAAATAATGCTGAAAAAAATAATGTTGGGAGTTTCATGCTGCATTATGTGCATATTTTTTCATCTGATTTTGTCTTCACTCAGTGACCTTACCTAGATAATGTTTCGCTCTCAGTCTTACAAATGCCAGTGCAGACAAGGTTTCCTCAGAAATGTATTGAGCAGACACATCCTTCAAAAAATGCTGCTGGAAGACATCCCAATGTACTTACATGCAGAAAAGTTAAAGGCAAATACTGAGTCCTCTTGAACCCTTGGGAAATCCTTATCTGAGATATACTACTTGTTGAATACTAACTTCATTTGGCTAATTTGACATTATATTTTTAGGGTCCTAAGTCACTTGACCAATAAGGAAAGGGACTACTTTTCCATTGTACGCAGAAATCAGGAACTATATGCTCTACTGGCTTTTTCCTAAGAAGGAACCATAATTTTAAAAACTATTTCCATCTCTAGACACATGAAGAAGTATTAATTCTAAGTAAAATATTTTGATTTTCTACTTATCAGGCCTTCACACATATGCCAAGATTCAAAAATAACCAAAAAGTTAATTAGAACTTTGAAATATTTTCGTTTAAAGTTGTGTATGAAAAATATAGATTTCTGAGAGAATATGCAGTACATGTATGTATTTCTCAAAGGTCTAGAAAATAGGCAGATGATACCAAGTCTTATCAAAAATATAAATGCAGTGTGTCAAGTGAAAAATAATAGTGATTAACTTAACAGCATCTTGGGTATGTATCTTTTATAATACGTGATGTATTGGGAGTGTGGTTTACTCAGGTTACAGAATTAAAACAGTAGGAGGTCTAATCTGAATTAATATACAGGTTGACTGGGAAATATTGATAGATTTAAGTATGATTCCTTGTAATATGCTGTTTTATACATCTACAGTTTGGTCGATGGGAAAACGAGCAGCATGGTCTAAAATTACACAGTATTCCTGAAAGACATTTAACAGGAGTTTAGGAGGAAGCACAACACAGAAATTGCTTCCATTAATTCAGACCACAGCTCATGTGGCGTATGAAATTGCTGTGATTTTCCTCACTGTGCACTGTGTCTTTAAAAGTCTGAGAGGTGCCTGCCACTTTTCAAGACAGATTTGATGAGATGTGCTGTGCCATCCACTGCAAATTTCCCTTTGCTGCTGTTTTGTTGCTTTTATCACCAAAAACACATCTCCCAGCAAGGACAAGCAGACCGCAGCAGTGGAAAAGCCAAGTTTATCCAACAAGGATGATGCAGCTGCCATGTCAGGGCCTCTGTGGATTTTGGGTACAGATACCATGAAAACTGTGGCACTGACTTTGTGGATTTTGGGTATAGATACTATGAAAAATAGTATCTATACCTCAACCACCAGAGGAGCCCATCCAGTGTAGGAGACCCCAGTCAACTCACTGGTATCTCATTCCAGAATCACAGAATCATTTACATTTAGCATCTTTTACATTTAGTTGTAAAAGTTCTCTAAGATCATTCTCTAAGACCTCAAAGGGTCCAACCCTTGACCTTTCACTAAGTGAAACTATGGTTTCCTGAAACTTCTGTCCAAACCTCTCCATTCCCTTTCCTCTCTAATGCCTGTAAAACACATTTTGCACCTATAAGCCTTCGGAGGATGTAAGTCTTCAGCTCTGAAGGGTGGTTACCTTGCTGGTTACCTTGTAGGTGGGTTACTTGGCACAGAACAGTGCTGAAACTCTTTCCATGCCATTGATCCCATTCCTTCCACAGTTCAAATGCAGGGTAACAGCACTCACCCACTCCTTGGTACAGAATCCCAAAAGGACTTAAAAATCAGACTCCTAAAGTGACATGGCAGCAGAACAGTCATTATTCTGTAAAAAGCTTTTTATCTTTTGGTAACAAAAGAACATACAGACAGCCATGAGCCCTCGTTGGCCTCAGAGTGCCAGGTGACTACACCAAGTTATGGCCAATCTGCAGCTATAGAGAAATACTGCAAATTTGCACCAGCAAAATGTCCTGTTCAACATTAGAGAGCCTGGCTGAGTGTTTCCTGGTAGCTCCTCATGCTTGTGAGTGCCACTGCTATTTGGAGGGGAAAATGAAAGCCTGTTAAGTGCACAGGTAAAATGACAAGCACCTTACTGTTCTCTAAAAACCCTCCTGATTGCATATCACTCACTTTAAATTCTGATTAGAAGAAGGCATTGAGAATCTCAGCTGGGAATACAAAAGGATAAATGGACTTAGCTAAATGCACAAACTGCCAGGGTGAGCAGCATTCATTTCAGAGCAAACTACTAGGACAGCCACTATCCAGATATGAATATATGGTCTCACACTGCATCATTTAAAATGAAGCACTGCAAAATTGGTTTTTTTAAGAAAACCACCTCTCATGCAAATATAAGTTCTCTATGTAAAACTAATGTTATTGACATAAAGCAGTAGGGGCAGCACTATTTATAACCTTGGAAATGGGAAAATAAAAACACACAAGGGAAACTTGGAAGGATAGTCAGTATGGAAAGGCTAAAATCAGGAGGACATAGTGAGTCCTGTCTTGGCATGACTTTGGAAATACCTGGCTAGAGGTTACAATTAAGGCTAAAGCAGAGTGGAGGACTGGCCAGGGACAAAACAGACTAAGGTAGGATATGGTCACATTAATAATCAGTATGAATGGACTACCTGCCATTTTTCATTTTCAGATGGTTTTCATCAGTTGTCTGCAGAGACAGAAGAGCAAATCTTCCATGCCAACATGGAAAAATTTATTAGCAAGTATGAGCTGGGGCAAAAAATGAAGCCAAGACTGTTACTAAGGGAAGCAACTGAAGGGGAGGATAAGAAAAGTAAATATTGAATTCCTACACAAGGTCTTGAAGGTAAGAAGAAATGAAGATTATCTTCTTAAATTTTCAGAATTTGCAACAGGACTTAAGTGTTTTATTAGTGAAGGGTAGAATAATGCTCCCCATGATGCCATTAATCATTTAGGATATCCTGGAGCAAGTGCTTCTGCATACTCAATTCTTGATCTCAATTTCTTTCTGTCATTTTGTTCCTGCACCAGCAGCCCAGCTGTATTTGGTGTTCATTGTCATTTTCCAGCAGTAAGCTAATGGCACTGCTATAAAACAACAAGCAGCTGGTGGCACAGCACAAGCAAGTATTATCCAACATGAATTATGAATGGCATGGAAGTACTAAGAAAAAATTAACAAAGTATATGTCATAATGTGTCCCAGCTCTTCTCCCATCCCCAGCTGCCAAACCAACTCTGAATGCTGCCTAAGCAAAGGAAGCACAGAGCTCTGGCTTGGTTTGGATGCCTCACCACAGGTTGTGTAGCTGTGTTCTGTCACACACTCTGCTTGGGAGCAGGCAGAAGAGAGGAGAGATCTGCACCCAGCACTGTGTAGTCCCTGGGCTATTCTGCAGTAACAAGTGAACCATTCAGGGTTGCCCTACACAAACTGCCCTGCCAGGCAAACACTGGTAAAATGTGAGGCAGTGCTCCTGGGGAAGGATGGAAAGACAAATCTGAATCCATCAGCAGCATGGAACAGGAATGGGACATGACAGGCAGGTTGCAGTACAGTCACAATCTGTACCTGAGACTGTGGCTTCAGCAGAGGTTTGGTTCATGATGAAACTCACTGGAAGGCAGAAACTCAATGTTCAGCTGTAAAATGGTGTGAGGAATGGAAGAGGGCTGGCTGCTTTAGTGCTGGTAACTGCCACAGGGAGGAGACAAGAAATCCTTGTCTCAATATATTGTTGAAATAAGGATGAGATAATGTCTGTGTCTACCAATGATACTGGGGGGAAGCTCAATATATAAAACAGCATCTGCAAGGCCAATGCACCTGGTGATTTCTTGGAAAGATCCTATATTTTCATTTTATAAAGGAATACATATATGAAGTAAGAGCTCAAGGAATGTATGGTTTGTTCCTGGATAATGGGATTTTTCAAGATATATAGAGTTGTTTGTTTCTTGTTAAAATGAAATCCTGTTTCAGAAAGATGGTGAGGATTCAGCACTGCATTGATATAGTCAGAACACATCCCTAGTAAAGGATTTAAAAAATGGAGCCTTTAAGTCACACACTGAGGCCTTCATCCTGCAAAGGTTCATGAAGTCACTTGCCTTTAAGCTTTCAGTTAGTCCCACTGATGTCAATGCACTTGTCTTCATGGATAAAGTTATATTCCATGGGTCTCAATAGATCACAGCCTGCAAATACAGTATCACAGTATCATTTATATATACAAATGGTAAAGGGATTCCCTGTTCACATATTTAGTTGGCCAAGTCCAATTAGCAGATACTTTATTCAACCACATTTTGATGTGAATGAAGTCTTTTACTTACACACATCTTAAAAAAAAACCCTTATTTATAATTGGAGATGAAAAAAGGACTGCTATTTTATTTGGTAGCCAGTAAATGGTTTCCTAGGAGAAGTGAGGATGGGTTGTTTTCAGTTGACCAAGTATAAAATTACCTGCTGTAAAAATTCTCTCCGTGATCCAGCATGGAGCTGTAGAGGAGTGCTGCTACCTTCATCTGTAAATGCAGGAGTTCCTGAATGTAGAAGGAAATGTGGGTACCCCTCCATTCCACAGGAGATATTAGTACAAGCTCAGAAATCTTCACAAAAACAAAGCAGAGCTTGTAGATAGCATGAGGTTCCCACTAATTCTAGCACAGTTCTTGTCATTATTATTATTGGACCACTGGTGTACCCAGAAGTCAGGGAATCTCAATATCCACACAGCCTCATTGAATATTAATGCCAGAACCCTTACAATAGTGGCTAATAATGCAGCTTTTCTCTGCCATGTGAATTACACATCAATATTAATGAAGCCTTTGTTAACATTCCGTGTTCTTTCCTTTCTGTGTCTCTGCCAGGATTTTGGACTGGTTTATGCCAACAACACAGACTTACATGTCAACCCTGAGCAGGTCCCAGACATTTCAGAAAGGGCTTGTTTTTGCAAATGTGCATTTGAATTAAGAGGTATGCCACATCAAGGTTGCTTTAAATTGACGGCTGTTCAGTTCTGCTCCCCTGCACAGGACAGATGTCACTTTATATGTTTGCATATCCTAAAAGTAACACACAGAGGGCTGTCTTTTATTTCAAAATGTTATTACAGCAGCCTTTGTATAAAAATTAACACAATCATTCACAATCATACATGGCTCTCCTTCTTCCCAGCATCAGATGTATCAAGAAAAGGCAATGGTTCTGTGATTGGAAACAGAGATGTACATTTTCTTAAGAGCCCATGGTACAGTTCACACTGAGTTCTGCTATTATAAACAGGAAACTATTCCAGTGCTTTGAACCTTCATATGAAATTTAAATGTAATTGCCAGAAGCATTACCTTATTAATAAGAGTAGAAAAGCATCATTACTAATTATCGTGAGCTTAATTTGCATTTTCTAAACATTTACATTATCTAATCTAACTATGTAACAGCTGCTTGCATGATTTCCAACTCAGCTCTTTTCCAAAACGAGTACCCAACACCAGTAAATAATAAATGTTGCTGTGGACTTCTCCCATCATATGTAGGAGTTCCAAAAAGGAGTTCCAAAGGAGTTCCATCAGCCACAGAAGCAATGCATTTTTTAATGAATACCAAACCACTTCATTTCAGCCCAGCTGATCAACCATGTGGAATGCTCTATATCAACTGATCCTGTTTCAGAGGTAGATCCTACAAGATATCTGCAACAAATTACCTCTTTGAAAGAAGGATTCAATTGGTTTGCACTAATCTAATTTAGAGAAGGCCAGAATAAAATCATACTTGGACTTAATCTCATCTGAATACAAACAGTACAGAAATGGTGTTGATAAGTAGCTGATGTAATGCTCCAACACACCATGGGGCTTTTGTACTGATCCCACTCCCTTTGAGGAGAACTCTCGACAATTCCCAATGCTCTCTCTTGGATTAAGACTTGAAATTGCATGTTTAGCATAGAAGATCTGGAACTTAATGGCACAAGATTAAGAAAAGAAAGAAAAAATAAAAAAAAGAAAAGAAAAAGCAGGCTATTTGCAACAATTGTCATCTAATGGTAGTGACCAGCTCCTAGATAGATCCAATATGCTCAACACAGGATCCTGGTGAGAAAGGGAATAAATATTCTACTTATCACAGTAGATATGCAAGGCAGCCAACACAGACCCAACCCTGACCAAAGTATGGGGTATGTCTACTCTTAAAAATTTTATTTTTCTCAGCTCAGGTTGAAAGTGGTCTGAGATTGATGCTAGCAATCATCAAAAGCAAATTAAACCAGTAGTGTTGGTTTTTTCTTCCTTCAAAGTAAGCATTCCAGATTTTGGTGACTTCAAGAGAAAATGTCATTTTGAGCTGTGCCATCAAGTCCACTGCAGCAAAGAATGGAGCCCATTTTATAGGACAGGATACCTTTTAATTCCTGTATCTAGAATAATTGGTCTTTAAGGCATCACATTTCATTTACAGACACATCTATTTTCTGATTTATTGTGTAGACTTAAGTTAATTCAGCCATTTCACTATATCTGTAAAATTGTGATGACAATCCATGCCCCATAGGAAGCTTAAGGTTGAATTCACTAATATTTGCAAAAACACTCTGAAATGCTGCAATTCAGATACAATATGAATGTAAAATCTCATTGTGCCATGCCTACTATCTTTAAATTCATCTTCTTTACCTGGAAATACAGTTTTTTCTAAGGGGAGATATATTTTTTTCTTACTCAATACCAGAGAAATAACTAGGTGAATATGTAGGGAGTAATTTTAAATTAAAATAACTGCAAATTGAGCTTGGAGAACTTAAAATTTGCAATATGTTCTGATCATCTTGGACAGGAAACAAAAATAAATGGATGAAAAGAAAATTAGGTACAGAGGTGCACAGATTAATCAAATTAAGGAAGTAGAAAGGATCTGTAGATCATAACATCCAGCCTTACAAAACTGGTTTGTTGGCAAGTGGCTTTCTGGTTATTCACAGTTCTGTTGCCTTCACAAAATATACCAAGAACGTAAACTCAGGTAAATGGTTGATATTTGTAAGTCTGGAGATCACGTGTGTGAAACCATTGCCCACTAAAACCCTCTTCAGTCTCTGAGCATTCTTATTTCTTCACACCTTTGAAAATAAATGTCTCAGCTACCATAAGAACATTTCCATGTTTGGATTATTTTGTCCCCAGATTAACGTAAAGTTTCCTGGATGATTTGAAATTTTCTGATGTTTCACATCAAAACCCTGGAATGAAGAAAACCTGAAGGTTGGCTCCTCAGGCAACAGGAAGAATGGAAGCAAAAACCCTCATCTCTGTAGTTCAGAAAGGAAAACCCATAAAATTTGTCATTTACTGTAGGTGGAATTTAGTGAGTTCCCCTCTGTGTGAAGAGAGCATGGTTTCTGATAAGAGGCACTGTTTTGGCATTAACAGCTGTCCAAACCCACTTCCAGCTATAAGCTCTTTATAAATGTTCGTCTTCTGGGAGTGCTCACATCTGAAACCTGTATTTTACCTTTGATTTGATTCCAGTAGCTGTCTGGAAGTACAAACCCAGCAGGCTGACTTCCTACTTTATGATGATTTCACATATTTAAAGTATGCCCCTGGAGGAAAAAGGATTCATGGATTAAGGTGTTTACCCTACTTCATTTTCTATTTTCATGGCCTCAAACAGAAAGCAGAATTTCATGATAAACAAACCCCAACATGGGCTAAAACAATTCCCACTTATTATTCACAGCAGAGGTAAAACAGGATTTCAAAGGCTGAAAGATGCCCTCAATTTGCATCCTGTTTCATTTGTCACTAAATCTGTTTGCTGTTGGGAAGGCATTTGCCATTCTGTTCTATTAGTCATTCTGTTAAAGCAAGACTTGTAATTAACACTTGTAATAATTAGGCATTGGTTTGGTTTGGTTTGGAATCAACCTCTGTGTTTTAATTAAATCTCAGGAATTGACAAAAATGGATATAGGTTTTTGTTTGGCCAAATGATTAAGTGGCATTTTTTCCTCTGCTTTTTTGTAGAAGCCATGCTATTTTCTACTCTGAGCGGGAATGTTTCATTGTGGACTTAAATGAACAGTTTACAAATAATTACTTTTTCTGTTTTTAATGTTAATGGAAAATGTGTTCTAAAAACAAATCACTACTCTCACACAGAATGCTTCTCTCAATGGACATATTATCTTTATGACAACACTAGGTCAGCCAAAAGTACCATATATTACAGATGATTTATCCTTTATTGGGAAATGGGGAAAAAATATCCTCACACTGGGCTCAACCTATCCCAGTAAACCTGTTACACAAACAGTTTGTCCACTAGCAAACAGAAAAGCCAACCTGCCATGACAGATTCCAATTATAAGAAAAATATATCTTAAACAAATGAAACCCTTGTGTACCCAGTGGCACAATTCAATAATTGCAAAGACGATTGCACCATCTGTGCTTCAAATTTATGGCCTTATCACGTACAGTCAGACCTTTCTAAAGTAGCTTGTCAGAGGAGCAGGACTTGACAGGAAAGAGCTGAGTGAGTGTGTGCCTGATTTAAGGATCTTGCAAAATTTTTGCAACACTGTTTTGCTGATCAGAAGGAGAAAATTACTGGTAAAAACTAAGATGAAACTAAGTAATGTGCTGTAGAAATGTGATATACAGTTATGCCATTTCCTATGGATACATCTTTCCCAAGTAGCAACTAGTTTGAAAATCTGTGTGATTTAAAAGAGCCAGTTCCCCACAGAAGAAAGCCAGAGCAGCAGAGCCAGTCAAGATTTTACAGCAAGTTTATACTCCTAGATTCATTACAGACCATTTTAAGTGACTCTGTGGTGGAGATATGAAACCCACATAGAAATCTGAAGGAAAGGTGTTCATCATTTAGAGAGACTGTTCTGCAATGTCAGGAAGGAGTCCATTTACTTCCCTCACCTCTACCCCCAAAAAGAGAGATTAAATGCTATTATTTCATACACATTCAACTGTTCCTTGTCAAGTAATTTTAACTCAGAAGTTATAAATATGCCAATGGATTAAAGGACACAGAGGGGACAGCAGAACAATGACACAGCAAGCTAATCTGCCCAGACAGAAATTAATAAAGGCCATTCAAATTCACTGGAAAAAGATAAAGCAAGTAAAGAGATGTCCTAGCATCCACTGCAAATAGTTTACAGATAAGTAATGAGTATAACTATTACAGGGAGACGTGTTTTAAAATCTTCACTTGGCTGAGTTTGATGCCAACTCCTTTGACTTCTCTCAGGAGAGTTATGGATGAAATGGAGCTTTTAAAGGTAAGGAAAAGAGAAGAGACTGTGATAAAACTGGGGACAGAAGAAAAAGGATAAAACCAAAAAATAAAATAGAAGTGGAGAAAATACAAGAAAGTTAAAATCCTGATAAAATGTACTGAAAAAATAGATACACCAAACTGGAGATAAGAAGAATGAGGGAAAAGAGCTCAGAGTCTGAGATAAAGCAATGAGGAGAGAGAGATGGGCAGAAAAATGTGCTTTGGATAAGACAGGAAAAGACACAGAAGACAAAGCATTGTATTAACACTGATGGCATTCCCATACCCAAAAAAGTTCACAATCCCAATTTTGAAATCAGTGAAATAGAAGGAAAAAAAAAGAAAGAAAGAAAAATTTGCACTCATTTAACAGGTTTTTAAAATTAATAGAAGTCAAGTTACAAACAACATGCCTCATAAATATCATCTTTTCACAGCATGCAATTCCTGTCCTAAGGGAAGTAAGAACATTACTCATATTGGTTTTCCTTGGCAGACTGAGGCATTTAGCAGGGAGAAGGCTTGCCAGTGTCTTGCAGTAGTGAGAAAAATGGGACTTTTTGCTAACAAGTCCCAGTCCAGATGCCGCCAGAAAGCCTTGGCTGGGACTCACCAAGAGGATATCATTCTTACACAAACTCTTATCTGGAAGGGAGAGAGAAAACCACTAGACAGTCCATGTGAAAGTGAACCCACCCAAAGGTGGAAATTACATAATGCTTTCTAGCATTAGGCTGGTCCCATTTAGGCCTTAATCCCATTTAGGATGGAGAAATTTAAAAAAAAATGCCAGAACTGTGGAATGAATAGACCTAAGCTTGCTTCCTTGCTTGCCCTCTCCAGCCGAGAAGCTTGGGCAGTTATTTCTCATTTGTCTGTGCTTCTGGGGACAGATTCTTTTTGACAACTGTTCCTTACTTTCACAGAGATAGTCTGGATTTCTGAGCTTTCCCTCCCTCAATTAGACAACCATAGTCTTCTTCATGGATGAGGTCATTTTTTAAATCAGTTTTTTCTCCCTAAAGAACAAGCCTGTTTTATTATGTATGAGAAAATGAAGAAGCCTTCAAAAACTGCAGGAGGCTGACAGGAGAGGGTGGCTTTTATATTATCTGAAGTCCCACATATAAAATAAACCTCCCAGTGGCTTCATTAGGAGCTGGATTTCAGCTAAGGTTCATCTCTGCTTTACATTTTCTACCTCCCAGTTTCTCCTTACTTGTTGTTTGATACCTGGACACCCAATCACCCAGTTCAGCTAAACCTCAAATGAAATCACTGTCCTAAAAGTGCACTGAGAAATATAAGCACATAAATACACACACACACCAAAAAAAACCAAAAACAAAACAAACAAACATACCAAAAAAAACCAACCCCACCACCAATGATCAAAGACTCATACTCATTGTATAAAACTCATTGAAGTTTTATATATATGTGTTTTGTAAGAACTCATGCGTGGTATCCCCAAGGTTCTGCCCACAAGGGGATGAATTTGATGAGACTTTTTTAAAGTGCCTTTAAAGCACTTTTGGAGGATGCCCTAAAAGAGCTGCAACTCTGCATGTCCAATGTAGCTACAGCAAGAGGCAGCAATTTTTCAGTCCCTGGGTATGAATTAGGTTTCATACAAGCAGGAGAAGAAGTGATTGTGATCATAAAATCAGAGCCTGGGACAGAGCGTCACGAATGTCACCTGTGCCACCATCTGGGGCTTGGCAAAGAAAGGCACACAGAAATGGAGGCTGAAATCCTCTCCCTACATTTAACATTTTCAGTTAAAGCACTAAGCAAAATGTTTTAGGGGATGAAGTTTAGTATTGGATTTAGTGTTGCAAAATATACCCATTTTATCCTCACTAGCAGTATTTTGCAGGTACACCCTTCCCATAATCATATGCCTACCTGTGTTACAGTATGAATTTGAGATGCTTTAAATAACTTTTCGCACTCCCAATTGGGAAGAAACTTTTGGAAACCTGAGCTAATCATAGCATGCTCTTCCAAAACACAAGAAGGCTCTTTGAAATGACTCATATTTTAATAGCTCCTTTGTTTCAAATCAGCTGCAAGATTCTTTGTTGCTTTAACAATAAATATACTAGGGAGGAATTAAAGTCCTTTTTCTCTTTCTATCCTTATAGATGCCAGCCCACAGTTTGTCACCACACAGGCTACAGAAGTGAGGGCATTTCTCACGTCCTTGCCTGAGCTGTCCTCTGGGACACACGGACATGGTTGGTGTTTTTCAATATTCTGAATTATTTTTTCTTTGTGGGTTTTTTTTGTAATATTACTTTTGATTTATATACCAAACCAAAAAGTTATTTCAAAGTAAAATCATGAATGTTTTCTTTTCAAAAACTGTCACACTAGATTAATTTTGTGAATTTGGAAAATTCTTTTAAAATAGGATGCTTTCCTATTTTAGGAAAGAGTCACTTCTTTCCGATAAGCAAAGAACTGACATTAAAGTAATCAAAAAAAATAAAAACACCACGTCAAGAAAGAGCTTTTTGCCAGATGAAAAAGGCAGTAAAGAAGGATAGGAGTAAACCCTGCATCATCTTGGGATGTAACAAAGGGAAGGAAGGAAAGAAGGGAGGAGGAATCTCCAAAACTTGCCCAAGTAATGAATTCCAGGGGAAGAGCTAGTAAAGCATGTTAATGAATAGCCAGATGTTTCAAAAGCCAGGAAATCTCCTCTTCCTCTCAATTTCAGACTAGAGTGAACTCCCTTTCTTGCTCTCAGTTCTTTGATACACATTGGAAACTCACTCAGATGCTTTTTGAGGGCCTCTTGAAATGTTTACTAAAACCAAGGGAAAAAAACACACAAATCTTTGCACCATTTGGGTTTGGAACAGTCTTCAAGCATTGCTGTCCCAAGATTCATGCCACACTTCAGTTTGCTCTGAGATGTGACACCACATTTTCCACTACAAGAAGCCTGCCTTTCTAGTGGCCTTTTCAATTATATACAGAATAAACTGTTCTTCTACCTATTGAGCAAAGTTTTCAAAAGATTTAAGACAGTGTCCAGAATTCAGCCAGTCAGTTACTTTTCCAAATGAAAACCCTTTTCCACCCTGCCATTTGGGTTTTGTTTAAGTTCTGACTTCAGCAAGCCTGTTCAGCTGAACAGATCCCTACATGTTTTCAGATCAGGGTCTCCATTTACAGCAAGACAGCAGTCTGAGGAATTAGCATTTCCTCATCCTCTTCTAACGTTCAGCAGACAAGATGGGTCTGTAGTATAACATGTCAGAGAACTACAAAGTCCCTTTGGACAAGCCTCTGTGAGAATTAGATCCTCAGGATCATTTGACAAGTGTTGTTCCTTTTCCTTTGTTCCTCCTGTTGTCCTCCATGGCAGGTAGAAAATGAGCAATTAGAAGGATCTGATGTCTTCCTGTATTCAATAAAAAGAGATGTGGAAGAGGCTGTCATTGTGTCAACCCATTTCATCATCACTGCCTTAAAGAGGCTTTCTCATCTCCCACCCCAGCTATTAAAGGGGCAGAAACTAATTTCCTCTACAATTTCTGTGGCCAGGCCTAAGCAGCTTAAAGAGCAGTCTTGTGAGTGTGCTCAGAAGTTCCACAGCTTCTGCTGGGAAAGGAGTTCACATAAATTAGAGCTCGTTGAGCATTATTACAGCTTGTTGCCTATGGTATTTCCTCCCCCCAGGGTAAAGGAAATAATCTTGATTAATGACACCCAAAAAAAAATCATTTTTCTCTTTAATTCACTAATTGGTTAATCTTTTATGACATCAAAGAAGGCTGCAGCATTAACAAAAAAATAGTCAATGCAAAAGCCAGATTTCCTGTGCATTTGCCATGTATGCTTTGTTTCCTGATGTAATTCCTAACTGAAAAGGAATGAAAAATTGAAATCTCCAGTTTACATGAGAAATGGCAGTTTTGAGCTCCCTATCAGACACCTCATTTTCTCTACATTAGTCACAATCAGACAGACAAGGCTCTGTCTTGTTGAGCTACATTTAGCAGTCTGTCTGAACTGCAAATTTAGATGACATCCAAATTACACAGACTCAGCCACTAGGTTACACTAATGCAAAGTAGGAGAAAAAGAATCAAGACTATTGATTTTTTTTGGTTCTTTCTCTGTCATATTCCCTTAAAGGCATTTACCAAGGCTTTTAAGATCTTCAGCGTTTTCACAAAGGAACAAATTACGTGCAAATAAGACTGCCTTAATCTATTCTTCCCTGCTTAGATTGTTCCCTCTGTACAGTCATTATGTGTTTTTCACGCTGCTGCTGCAGTTTACTTGATCCACTTTCATGCACCATGTGGTCAATATATATGTGGGAGAGTAACTGTGGAAAAGCACATCTCTTGCACCTGCCTATGATAATCAAAACCTTTTTGCTAATTCCCTGCAATCCAAACACATCACACATCTCTCTGCTCCTCCTTGCAGCTGTTTCATCAATTTGAAGCCATATTCTGCAGAACACTCTTCTGATCACATTGCCATTCTCAGACAACTTGATTTTTGCAATGAATATTTACAGGATGTTCACAACCATGTCACTAATAGGAGAAGCAAAGACCACATATTCTACTGACAAATAGAGCTGATTTCCAAAGTATTGAACCTTCACAACTCTGTCAAAGCCTAACAGCCCTGTTCACTCTGACTCATGTTAACATGACTCCACTGAAGCCACTCAGAGTAGCTCTACTGAACTCTTGCAGTGAGATAATTGGCCAGTGTGAATTTCTAAACACCACTGAAGGCAATAAATGCACATATTCTTTTCTGCCTGCCAGTCTTTGCAGGGAAGCTGCAATCCTGCCCAAAAGTATTTAACTGAGAAAGAAGCTCTTAGAAAACACACTCCTTGGAGCAGGCTGTCCCCTCAGTGCAGGTACTACACCTTGCACAGTGGGCCAAAGACCAAAGTTTTTAGATGCTATGGACAGTATTAAAAGAATAACAACATCAGAGCTTTCGAGTTCTCCCTTCTTTGAACTGAGAGAACTAGGAAGAGCTTTTTCTAGCTGATCTCACTAAGCAGCTGTATGGGCTTTTTTAGGCATAGTTAGCAAACTACAAACTCATTAAGCACTACATATGGTACTGTCACTTTCCATGAAATCCGAGGCTCACATACTTTCCTCCTAGGCTGTGCACATGCTTCCTGTCGGGCTGAACGTGTGCTCCATCAGGCACTAATGTGCCCCTTATGCATTGCCATTTGTGTTTGTTTGGTTTTGTTTTCCATGGGCTCCTGGGCTTCTGACATTTCAGCCTTCAAAATTACATGGCCTGGATTTTTTCCCTGTATCTATGGAAAGAAATTAATTCATTTGCCCTTGTTTTTTTTACTTACTGGAGGACCCCATCATGCCTTTTCTGTTCCACCTCACATGCAGGCAAAAAACTGAGCTTCGTGCTGGCTTTTGGTGGGTTTTTCCCCATGAAAATTGAAGGTTTTGTGGAAGTGAGTTTCCACAGGCAGGTAAATTTGACCAAACACTTGTTTAGTCCTTTTTTTCCCTGCAGGAAGACAAATCAGTTTGTAAAGCACTAACAAATGTCTCATTTATCATTCCAAGGCAGGCTAGCACATTTTTCTTCCACTCTCTTATAAAGCAGAGACAATTCCACCCTTAAGATTTACATTTCCCTAATTTTTTTTCTGACCTTTCCATACTAGAATTTTACTTCAGGCCTCTCCCTTTGCTGAACCTGATGGAACAAAATTTAGGCAAAGCCTTAAAATTCCTTCAGGTTTATCTCTCTTCCTTCCTTTTTTTTACTTCCACCTCTCACAATCTTTTAACTATTTTCCATTCCCACTGATTTTTTCCCCTTCTAGACCTCGTTCAAATCACAGAAGCAGCAGTTTAAGGTATCTGCAATTTCCTATGTTCCTTTTTAATCAACACTACAAGTTTATAGCATTGCTATGGGCTTATAGCATCACTGAGTCACTGAAAGATAATACAAAGATTGAGTAGAATTTGAATGAGGCCTAAAAAATTAATTTGAATTACAGAAACGTGGATGTTCGTCCTCTGAACATTTCTCTTTTCCAATCACTTTAGTCTGTCTATTTCCATTAAAACAAAATTTGTGAACCTGGCACAGACAGATGAAGAGGACAGAGATGATTCAAGGTCTAGAAATGGAATAAAATAAGGCACCTTCAGCAAGTGGGAAAAGAAAATAGAATGAAAGAGTTGACTGTGTTCACAGGACTACTGCAAGGTGAGTGGTTTAAGACTCCTTTTTGATTTAAAACATAATGCACCACACTATCAATTGCCACCACCACACTTGTAGTTAATTAAATGATGGGAAACAACCCCACCCTGCCACAGAGAGAAAAAAATCAGCTGCCAGCCAGAGAACCTTTCCTCTGTGGATGGGCAGCAATTTGGAGCTGCAGTTTGTCACCCCATGGGGACATCAGAGGCAAACCTTGCTTGGCTCCATTGCAGGTAGGGCATTCCACACCCCCTGGTATGGAGGCAAGTGTCACAAAGGGAAGAAAAGGGCATTTAATGAGCTGCTGTTAAGGATGACAGTAGTTTCTAGCACACCATTTTGGAAGAGAGGATAACCCACAGCAAATCCATTTCACGTCCAGCTTAACACAATGCCAGCCATAGCTGGGGCATTTAATAGCTGTGGCTGTGGCAGTTTGATGGGAGTTCCACTCTACCCTCATCTGCTTAGTGCCAAAGTCACTGAGAAACCTCTGCTTCTGTGCCAGAGGCCCACAGCAGGAGTTTAACTCCTGCTGACTCATGGAAAAATGCCTCAAGTCTCCTTCTTTTTTTTTTTTTTTACAATAGTTTCTCAGCTTTCAGACAACATTCAATTTTATACTTCCAAAGCTCATTGATAAAAATAAGTGTATACCAATACATGTTCTGTAGAGGTTATTAAATATCATTATCCTCTTTTTCAGTGGAGACAGCAACATACAGAAAGTCGAAGTGATTCTCTATATGCCAGAGGTTCAAAGAGAAAAGCACAGCTGAAGACCCCAGAAAAACTATAGCTGTATAGAACACATCTCCTGCCACAAAATAGCATGGTATGTCTGAATTTTGTGGGACACTTTCAGGAAAAGGGGTGGCCAGAAACAATAATTCACAATATACTCCTTGATCATTTTAGAGGTTGCATGGAGAACTTGTGCTGGAGCACACATTCACAGGCCTTAGTTACCATTCTCCATTTGTAAAGGTGATTATCATGGCATGAAAAACTGGAAGAGGAAGTATAAAGGATACTATATTATTACAGTATATTACATGCATTATAATATTTTTATATTATATTTTCGATATCCAGATGTGGAAAGCAAGTCCTCTGATGGCACTAGTTGGCTGGCCTCAGATCTGTAGAAGAGATTCCTACTAATGGAGAGTACAAAGTCTGTGGCTGGAGTCAGTCAGACAAATTCAGGGCCAGGCTCAAAAAAGAGACATGATTGATACCATATATGCTGTGGTATGTTCTGTTCTTCACAAAAATAATAGTTATTTGTATTAACTTTGGGGGAAAAGCACATTTTTCTCTTATTCTAAAATGGCTTTGAAAGTAAACATCCACATTTACATTTGGTGGATGACCTTTAGTATCAAGAAGAGGTCACCTGAATCATATCATCCATATTTGAATGGTTATATAGGAATTATTTTACACAGAAGTCCCTGAGGTAATTATTTCATATCAGAGCCAGGAAGTTTAGTATCTGTATGCTGTATGTATTTACACTTCATGCCAATGCATTAAATAAAATTCCATCACATTCTGTCTTTGTATTCTCTTCTTTTCAAAGACACACAGTACATGATTGGATTGCAAATTCCCTCAGAGTCTGAAAGGCTGTCTCCTGCTATTGTTAGAACAGATTTGGCCAAAACTGGAAAAAAGAGTCGACAGAGAAGCTGACATTGGTTTAGAAAAGTGCACATCTTTGACAGCCACTCAAAATGAAAAGGCAAAAATATAAATATGTTATTATACTATTAATGAACACATATAGATGCACAGGAAAAACAGAAGAATGTCAAACTTAATTGAAAACCTTATTTAAGAGAAACAGCAGAGAACCATTTAGCTAGAGGCCACGTCCAAAACTTTTAGAAGCCAAAGGATATCCTTCAAAATCTTACACAACACTCTGAGAGGTGCTCAGCACAAAAAAAGGAAGGCATGGAAATTGAAGGCCCTAAAACAGGATTTTACAGGCCTATTAAAGACATTTAAATTCCATAGTTAGAGTTAAAATGAAAAGACCTGAGAATGACCCTAAATCTGGAGTGTTTGAAATCTTGATTTGGATGCATCTGACGTCTGTGGCCAGTGTGTACTCAGACCTGCTACCTGAGCTAGCTGAAACTCAACACAATTCATAAGGAGTTTGACATAAATGCCTTTTGAATTCTTGATACCTGAAAATCCTGAAGCCAGAGAGTAAACTGTTCAAAACACAAGTCCAGCTGGTTAAAATAGAAGAATCTCTTTCAGCAAGAAATGTTGACATAAATATAATATTTTCACATTTTCCAAATACTTCCTATAGAAAGTAGTAAAACAGTGGTTTGGACAGTCTCTTTCCATTCTTTCTGCTCCATTTTTCTCATCATTGTCAGAAGTGTCCACATAAAAATAGTTGTCCAAATAAGCAAATTTTTTTTTCAGAGATTTTATCTCATTTTTCCATAGGATATTAAAGAGGAAAATAGGAAAGGAGAAAAAAACCTGAAAAATACCAACTCTCTTCAAAACAACATATTTTCCTGTTCACAAAAAGCCTGTTCACTGAGCATTGCATGGTCACCATCCATTTACATAAATCAGCTTGAGTCCCCTCAAAACCTGGCTGTTGTTCAGCAGCTGGGCTGCAGCTCTCAGCCCGGCTGGCCTGGAGGAAAAGGGGCACTGAGTGTCCATGTCCTGCAGGGCTGGGACAGCCAGGCTGGTCAGGGGGGCTGGGAACCCCCTCCTGCCTGTATCCCCACTGCAGGAGGCTGCACTCACTGCCCCAACAGAGGTGCTGAGAGAGGAAATGCAAACTCTCTTTTGATTAAAAGCTCCAAGCACACCTCCTTCCATATGACCGTGGAGGTGAGGTCCACATCCCATTCCAACTTTCCATCTGCTCAAGAAGTCCCTTCCAGGATAACATCACAAGCAAGACTGCTCAGCTCCTAATTCAGGCTCATTCTGCAGCAAAAGCCAGGAATTAATGCATAAACCCCACATAGTCCTTGTAAAACACAGTCCACCTGAAGAAAGACCATTCCCAAAAATCCAGTGCTTCCAGTGGGCAGACAGTAGCAGAAGCAGAGCATCACAGGCTTTGCAGTCCAAATGACCTTTCCCACTTCATTCCAGCTGTTGCGTACTTTAGAAATATAGGAGTCCATCTGGCATGGGACTGGCAGGATCTGTTCCAGAATTATGGGAAATGGGAACAGAAAAGGTGCTGCAGGTCAGGATGGAGGCATGTTTGCAATGTTGATGTTTGCACAGTGCTTGCCAGCACTGAGCCTGCTTTAAGCCAATACCATTAATCATTCACTAAACTCACTTCAAAAAATTGCAAATAAAAAGAATTAAATAGTGGCAAGGCCTTGTATTTTTATATGACAAGGTTTGACCTTCACATGTCTATTACATGCAGACCATGCCTGCTTAAATAAAGTTTCATAGCAGACAGAACATCTGTTAGGTCTATTTTATATTCATGTTTAAGATGGGATTAGTCTCTAGGCTTTGTCAAATAATGAAGAAAAACAAAAGGGGAGAAAGAAATTAAAATCTTAATTCCCCTTTGATTTGGTGCAACAATTAGAATTTAAGATAATTAGTGTAAATGCTTATAGAAAATTCTGTAGGATCCCTGCCTGAAATCTTCCAACCTTTCAGAGATTAATGATACATCTATAGCAAAAAGCCCTTTGCAAATGCAGCACATGTACAACTCAGGGGTTATGAGAAAAGTTACTTTGACATCCAAGTGCTTATGTGGTGTTAACTGCTACAGAGAAGGTGGAGATAACATTTTTAGACCTGTGTTACACCAGACTAGAAACTGTCACCAGCTGAAATCTCTTCTACATTTTTGTCTGGTGTGCAGAAAGAGACTGTTTTCCAAAAGTCACTGTGATCAGCACTGACACCAGGCTACAGCCACCCTTGTTTAGAGCAATAGCCTCTCCACTCTCACCACTTCAAAATGCTACTCTGTACCAGAATATCCTGCTTTGAAGGCTTCACATGACTGAAGACCTACAGCAGCAGAGTGTCCGATGTCTCAGCGGGTGTTTCAGCCCAATGAACACTTCAAAGCTGGTCACAGGAAAAGTGAGTGACAGCTGAGTCACTGTGCACTGCTCAGAGCCCACCCACAGGTGACGGGAGCTTGGTCAGAAGCTGAGGAGCTGAGGCCCCAGGGAAATTACACTGCAGGGAGGGCAGTGTGTGCTGGTAATGCTGAGCTAAAAGGTAGCTCAAGCAGATACTGCCAATTTCCCAGGAAAGACACGAAAAATCAGAAGCGTGAGACCAAGAAAAAGCTCAGAAAGGCAAGAACTGGACCCAGCTGAGTGAGGAGCTCATAGAGAAATCCAGAGTCAATCCAGAGAGCTGTAAGGACATGAGGAGTGAGCATTCACAAGCCATAGGCAAATTAAAGGGTAAAGTGCGACTTGGACAGTAGTTATCCACCATTCCCAGTGTGACTCCTTTTCCCATCAAGCTGTGAACTATCTACATTTCAGCTCCACAGGCTAGGAAGGGTTGCTGTGTGAGGTTGCTAGTTTGCTAAGTAATGGGATATTGTGAAAAGAACACAAAGCAGG
>NW_005054303.1:7499977-7512874 GCF_000277835.1 Geospiza fortis | reverse complement strand
AGGAATGAAAAGAAAGCTATTATTTAAAACCACCCAAATCCTACAGGCATACACTATACTGCAGCCCAGAGGTGTCGCCTTGATTTTTTAAGATTTTCTAAGCCTTCTGATGTTTACATTCTTGTAACGAATTTTCTCACATGCTTTCTGTAAATAACTTGTTGTTTTGCATTCTTTTATGGAAGAGAAGACATTTGATGGACTGTTAGTCTGTCCAGTGTCATTGGAGAGGTGGCACTTTCACCCCCCAATCCACTTCTACTTTTAGAAAACTATAAATGTTAGAGTCAGAAAATAAACTTCCCTTTTTTCACCTTGAGAGCAGCGGTGTGTGTGCTGGTGTTGTTTTGTGTCCTATAGTGACACAGAGGCACTGCCTGCTCCTGGACAAGCACAGATCTACATATCAGAACATATTTTCACTCGTATAAACTTTTGAAAGGCAGGACTCACTGCTTCTGCTGTACCTGAGTCAAGATCTCTTCCAAGTCCTCCTTACTGACAACTGGACTCAATGTTGCCCAGCAATGGCTTTTACAGCAAGCATGTGTCAGCCAATTTGGAGGGGTCACTTCACTGGTGGGGAAGCAGATGGGAGCAAGCAATTACAAACAGAAAAATATTGCGTGTGGATAAATATCCACTGATGGAATGACACCAGCAGTGCTCTTATAAGAGTTAATCACACCCCTTTGCCTTCTAGACTGTGTTGCAAAGGTTCATAAAATAGTGGGTAAAGGGGATGTGGTGGGTGTAAATTACTTGCAATTTCAAAGGGCTTTTGACAGACTGCCTCACTGGAGATTCTCAAAGGGACCAAACAACCAAAGGACAAAGAGCAATGTCATGTTAAGGATTGAATCCCAGTTAAATAATAGGAAACAAAGAATTATAACTAATGTGTTTTTTCTCAAAATAAAGAGAAGTTAGTAACAGGAAACCACACAAAGCATTACAGAAACTGTTATGGCTCAATATAGCTATTAATAAAAAAGGAGCACGACAGTGGGATCATAGCATATGCCTGGGACAAGAATAACCTGAAACCCTTTCTGATGCCTTTTTTTACCCCCCCTCCCACAAATCCCCCTGTGAAATCTATGAGAAAGTGTGATCATGGTTCCTAAAAACCAGCTCTCCCTCCCAGACCTCTGCAAATAGCCAGTCATACTGGGACAGGCTGTAAATCAGTAAAAGGAGCTCCTGAATGCTGCTGCTCTAATACCTAACAGCTTATCTGTATTTCAAAATATCTGCCTGCCTGGTGATGAATGGGGTGTCATGGTTGCTTGGGAAAGCAGAGCTGGGACCTTATAAACCACAGCATGAACTTCACATCAACACATGTGGCGCAATAGCTGGGCACAACCAGCTTTGATCAGTGGTCAAGCTTCAGAGCAATCTGGGGTGGGGAGAGGAGAGGGGATTGTTAGCTTGCTTTTCAGAGCATGGGGAGTTGATTCTCTAAATCACTGAGAATTGTTTGTTTCTCCTTTTCTGCTCCCACTGACAGTGGCTAGGCAGTGCTCTGCAGGGCTTTTGTAACCAGATACCTAAGGCAATTGACTTTTTTACTTTTCTTTCACATACCTGAAGCTACTTTAAAGGCATCAGCATCCCTTATTCCCTCCTCGTGCTATTCCAACCTTCTGCCCTACAGAGACTGAAATTCTAAAACAGCTGCTTGCCACAAATAAGTTTTCAAGTGCACTAATTTTAGTGTAGAAAGAGAAAAGAAGCTGGGCAAGAGAAGCCAGGCATGACCTCAGATGTCACAGGCCGTGTCAAGAATAACTCCAAAGAAGTGTGGTTGCTGCTGCACATCAACCCCTACATGTACAATTGCAGATGGGAGAGCACCAACAGGAAAAATACAGCTCACAGTCAGTCTGAAAACTAACCTAAATTAGAAGCAGGGAAATGCATTGGTCTATAAGCAAGAGAAAATCCAGAAGCGGGTCAGAGCCTTCTGATTTCATCAGCAAAAGGAAACAAAAGAATTTTAACATTTTAACAGGAGCATTCCCAGAAGCATTTACTGCTGCCTAATTCCTGTTTACATCAGAGATAAAAATATCAGCTCCAATCGACCATTTTGAATATCTTGCCCTTGGGATATCATTTATAATGTCCTTGTTATTTAGAAACAACCCTTCCTAGAGAAAATACAGCCCACTTAAACCCACAAGTCTGGGTCAACATTGCAGTGTAAATCATTATTGCTTCACAATAGGTCTAATGCACAGCATCTGAAAATTGGGAAAAATTCAAATGGTTTTGAAGCATTTTCTCTGTCATACTATAAAACCAAGGATAGTTCTAGTCTAATTTAATCAAGGAAAGAATGTTTTTAAAATTTAACTACATGGTTCAGAATAATAGGGAGAGCAATATATTCCTATGCATGCCTGTCTTGGCCTCAGTGCATATTTTTGAATCAGATTACACTATTTTTGACAGTTATTAATTTTAAATGAAAGTGAGATGGCTTTAGCTCAGGGTGCTAGAAATTACTACTTCTAGTTTTCTGTTGATTTCTTGTATTATTTGAACATCTACAGCGAAAAAAAGAATTATGATAGTTTGAATTCTGGAATGCTAGCCAGGGATTATATTTTTAGCTGTGCAAATAAGTTTATGATACTTAAAAAGTTTAAAAAGTTTTCCTCTTTACAAAATCTTTTCATGTATAGCACCAAAGGTGAAATCAAATTTAACTGACTTTCCAATCTTATGTCTCACTTTCCAACCAACTGCTGAAATAAGATTGAAAAAAAAAAAGTTGTTCATCAAAATTAGAGATTCTGCAAATGGTATGATGAGATTATAATTTTAGCCTTTCAGCAAAACATTGTAACAGTAAAGCTTTCTTTTCCATATCATATGTTGCTGCTGCTGGCCTTGGTTAGTCCAGTCACAAATATTGGGTTGCTGTACTAAATAAGAACCTGGCCTTCACATTAATAATTTATTCACATCACTTCACTAAGCATGCAGCCATTACACATACACAGATCAGTAGAAGGGTCATGCAGAATTAGGAAATGTTTTGTATTGATCAAAACAAAGCCAGCCAAAGTAATTCCAGAATAAATTACCATGAATGTGCTGCATTCTCAATAAGCACTAAGATCTTCACCTCTGTTCAAAAAACTTGAAATGTTCATTCTCTCAGTTTACTTTAAAATATTTTAAATGTGGAAGACTCTGCAAGATGTTAGCAAAGAAAAGATTCTTTCTGTGTAATGGATTTTGGTAACAACTATTTCACAGGGGGCTACATTGAAATGTGAAGCTGAAACTGTCTCTAGAAGTAGCTGCAATAGCCCTGGAATATAAAACTGAAATAGCTATTGAAAAGACAGAAAAAATTTAGGAACTGGAGTTGGAGACATTAAAAATTCATAGCCTCCAACACTTTAATGCATTTGAAGCACTGAAACAGTTAAGGTATTTCACTGAGGCACAAAATAACCTCATTATCATTTCTAATACAGATCAATACTCAACACTGCCCTTTGAAAAACACAGCACTTGCCAGTCCATGTGCTTATTGTGCTCCTTGCACCAGCTCCAGCCCACTGCCATTAGAGCTTTCACAGAAGCTTTTTGCTGGATTCTGAAACGCGCCTCTCCCCCCTCCCTCTTTGATCTGCATATTCCCGTATCGAATTGTAAGGAAAAAAAAATAATATAATGCAGATCAATATCCAACATATTGACTTTTTTTTTTTTTTTCTTTTTTCCTTGTGACATTTTGTCAGGTGGGTGTCTCTGCTCCTTGGGGCTGCCTGGTGGCATTAGGGGGCTGCTCCAGTCAAGACTAATGGCACAGGCTCTGTCCCAGGTGGACACTGGGTATTGTTTGCAGTAACTGATTGGTGTGAGAGCCCTCTAGCTCCCTCTCCCCAGCATGTGGTCCAAAGCACAACATATGCTTCCTGCTTGCTAGATTTGTCTCCAATAATAAAAACAGGATTTCTTTTCAATTTTAGTCTTGTGCCCAATTTATCAAGCAAAATAACATCAAGGCTTCAAAAGGCTTGGCGGGTAATCTGGTTCTGCATTGGATTAGTGGGAAGAGGTGTAACACAGTGAATAGAGAATTACCAAGATAATATCTTGTGCTGCACTATGAAAGGAAAAAAAAGACGTGTATGTGTACATGGGGTGGGTGTGTATGAGAATTCTGACCAGTTATTAGGGCTTCTCCTGCACAGAGCTGGGAATTACAACATGCAGCTCTCTAAAATGAGTTTAAAAAAAAAATAATAATGCAGGGGGAGGAGAATTGAAGCCACGGTATTACTGAGATTCTGATATTTGTTCTTTTCATTGCAAATGCTGATAAAATATGTTAGTTCCCTGGGGAGTGAAGGGATGCAATTGTTTGGTGATGTTTCATTCATGCTGCTATAGGGCTTTAAAGGGAAGGGAAGGAAAAGGGGCCCAGCTTTGTTGCTGGTTTTTGTTTCTTCGGTTTTGTTTGTTCCTTTTTTTTTTTTCTTTAGTAGATTGAACCATGAGAATAAAACTCCACCCCCTCAATTAACACAATAGCACAATTTAAAGAATCTTGTCATTGTTTACTAAAATGGTAATGAACAGTGCTACAGATGAATTTAGTGCTCCTCGTGACAGTACATTATAATAAATAACTAAGGCAATAATGAAAACAGCCTACTAAATCATATTAGAATGTAGTGTGCAAAATATTTAACTAAGGTTTTATTGTAAAAACCAGATTAGCCTTATTAAAAGCCACTGTTTAGTAAAAATTGTTAAAATTTCCATAACCAACACAAGTTGTATTCTCTTTCAACAAAGATCTTGATTTGCCTAGAAATCTCTCTTAACTACTTTGTATTTAGATCAGGAAGAAAAAATTATTTGTCTTTATTGATAGAATAAATCTGGGACTAATTAGACTTCTTTTCCTTCTAGTAAAGCATGCAATTAAATGTATTGCTTCAGGGGAAGTCTTAATGCTGGTTGCACATTAGGTGAGGTAATGCCAAGCCAAAGACTTTGCAAGCTGCTCAAGGAACAGGCTGACTGCACAGCCACTCAGCTGCAAGAATATCTCAGTATTCCCATACAGACACATTTGACTGACTGAAACCAGCCCTGAGCCCTAGACTTTCATTAAATTATATTTTAGCATACACTTATAGCAGACATAATTCCTGCAAAGCATTAGGATATTCTGTGATTTATGTTTTTGCCATATGATCTGTCTCTGTTTGAATATCTAATTTACTCTGTATCAATCATAAAACTCCATTATAAAACTATGTCTTCTCTACTGTTCTTACTGCGCCATGCATGCCCATGCAGAACATGCTTTCAAAATGGCTCAATTTAAATGGAGGTTTGGACTTTCTGCATTAAAGTACTTAGAGTGATTTGATATGAAACACTAACATTTATACTGCTTCATGCTTTTCTCTCACAGATTAGAGGTTTTCCTTGTTGTTCTTAAGGGTTTTCTCAAGCACATGAGATAAAGAAATCACTGCCAGGTAAATGGGGAAGGTCATAACTTTGAGACCACCCATTTTCTGTCAAGTGAGCACAAACTTCTGAAAGTTCCAGGGTTAAGATTTCTCCCAAGAAACACTTCATATTATTTTAAGGATAGCATTAGGCTGCTTGAAAAACTATGGTATTGCTATTGCTAAGTTTCAGAAAACACCCAGAAAAAGCCTGAAGTCTGGATACCTTGGAACATCAGTTTCTTCCCAATTTAGCAGCAGGGGATTTCAAAAGAGGAGCTTCCCCTGAACATGGCACTAAGCAAAGCAAGACAGAACTGCTGGTTTGTGGCACTGTCAGGGGAGATGGCAGAGAGAACAGGACAGGACCCAGCCTACCAGAGAAAACCATGGCCATTCCAGACCATCACGGGGTAATACTGAGATACAGGGGGATGTGAATGTGATTGCAAAAGGCTCAGCATTGTGTGGCCTCTTGCAGAGTGACACAATGTGATTACATTTCTGTACCATGTACACATAGCTGCAGCTCATCCCAACATATCTTCTGGGAATGGCAGCAAAAAGTACAAATTTGCAGATACACAATCAGATGGGAACACTGCACACACTGAATACAAATATTCTGGTTTGTTTACAATAAAAAACCAACCCCACTGAATGAACATTACAGTGGCTGAGTTTTGGTCACACCATGTGATCTATGTACAAGTTCTGCTCAGGGAAGGGATATTTATCACTTCAATCTCCAAGGCAAATAGAACAATGTGAAGTAACACAACACAGTCTAAAGCAGGAGTGCTTTAGACTCTTGGCTTATATGTCTCCTCAGTTCATACATGCATCATGCAGAGTCATGCATCAGAGATAGGGTCAGAGAGAAATTTTATGGGGGAAACATGATTTATTTGTTCATTTACCATGAAATCTACAGTATTATGTTAAAACCTAAGGGATACAGCAACTCCACTGGAAACAATTACCACTGCATGATATGTGATATGCATTATATTTAGTTAATATAATTATTTGCTCCTGGAGCATCACCAAGGAGAGACAGAGTGATCCCTGCATGAAAGAATTTATGGTACAACAGCTACTTTCTACAAATCTCAGGCACATAAAGTTCCCACTGAGGCCTATGTCTGATAATGCTCTGTGTAGTTAGGATGCACTTAGGGATTCAACACAGGTTTATTACAGGCTGTAATTCTAGGAGTAAGAGTTCTTTTGTGAAGTCTTACAGGCATTACAGGTTTTTATTACTGAATAATCAGAATATCCTATGATAAATGGGCAAGAGTCTATTTACTCAATAGCTTCTTAAAAGCATGGTTTAAACCCAAGAAAAACATAATAATTGCTCTGTTTGCATGTCCACACACCCCTCTTTGTACCACAGAAGCTTCAGGAATGAGAAAACTCAGCTTGCAGAATGAAAAAGGCCAACAAAGTGAAGAAACCCCAAGATTATGTAAAATAATAAATAACGAACTCCTGTGGAGTGAAGGAGCTAAGGAAAGAATGGATGTTGCTCCAAATTCAGTCATGTCCCTTCTACACAGTATTTGACACTGTGATGGTTCAAAATAATCAATTTTCTTTTGTAATGGCCATTCTGCAGAAAAGTAAAGAGGTGTACATACTAAGAGATAAAAAAGGAAACATTTTTTGCTATTCTACTTGTCAGGCAGGTGCATTTGTTTGTATCAGTTAAATCTTGCCTTAGAACAATTAATCTGTCAGAGAACACCATTGCAATGATGAAGTTAATAGGGATAACCCAGGCATCCTCCCACACCAAAAATCTTGGACATGAATAAAAGAAAAGCTTTTTTCTCCCATACCCCCCCATGTTGTTTTTTTTTTTAGTAAGAAGAAATATGTGATTTTATTACACACACAAATCTGCAGTTACACCCCAGAATTCATCAAGAATTAAGAAGACCAAAATATTCTTTGCACCATTCCAAACACTAATAAGCTTTCCTTAATTTCCCAGAAAAAGATACTAGGGAGAAAAAATGGAATATAAATGTTAATAAGACAACTGATGTCTCCAAAGCTTTGTTAAACACAATAGCCAGGGAAATTATAATTTATTTTAGATTTGATGAATCTGGTGAACACAGGCACACCAGGGAAAAGTTGCAGTCTTTAACTTGCAAACCACACAGTAATATTTTGAGGCTGCCTCATCTTTTAAAGGCACAGATGCATGTCCTTCTTTATGTGCAGTGAAAATATTTCCCCAAAGCTTTGCTAATCACAAGAAATATTGAAATTACTGATTTAAATGCTCTAAAGCAAGGCTTTCATTGCATAAGGAAGACAGTTCAGCAAATCTGTTATTTTATCTGTCCTGCTACTCCTTAAGGACTGGGCTACATGACTCCAGCCAGGGGGTGAGAAGCAAGATTGGCAGCAGCCCCAGAGAGAAAAATAGAGTGCAGGGAGAATCCTCCTCATCTCTGAGAAGAGAAAGACATCTCAGAGGCAGTTTTTAAGCTAGTCTTAATTTATAAGATTTCTTTCTTAAGACAAACAAAAACATTTCTCTTCACCCTCCCCAAAAGCAGAGTCTGAAATCACTGATTCAAAGGATCGGTTTTCTACAACCTCTCAAATAAGAGTTTTCAAAATATCTGTACTATTTTACAAGGCTTTTAGCAAAGAGACTAGCTCTACTAATAGGAAAAAGAAACACAAAAACAACAAACCACAACCAAGCCCCTTTAATGCCTGGTTGCTCTGCTTACAGCATGGCCCTCTCTTCCCTACAGTGGGCAAACTGCAGCTGGGATTGGTTTGAGATGGGAATTATAACCAATTGCAGATTTTTAATGGATGCCACCTGTTTCCAGCTCTAAGGGAGTCAAGATACTGCATTAGGGCTCTGTCTGCATTCAATATTTTTGGGGGTTTGGATGCCTGGTACAGCAATACCAGCCAAGGGATCCTGGCACCACTTTCTTTACTTCTTCCAAACCCACAGACCATAACAATCTGTATGAAATTTTGAAATGAATGTGGAAATCACTTATCATCATCATACAGAAACCTGCTATTTCTACTCATTGCAGCCTGAAGAATTAGGGTATTCTGTGAGATTTGGGGCACTGGAAGTCCCATAAACACTGGACTTTAGTATAAATTAGAATCAAATGTCTCTGCCTGTCCTTGTGAATGCTGTTTTCCATCTGAATGCTGGACTACAGATTTCTCTGCACTTCTAAACAGAGTTGTCTCCATTCACTGTGAATGAGAAGTAGATCCAAGCAGCTAGATGTTTTATTTCAGTCTAATAATCACAGTTCAGAGATAAAGTGGGGAGGTGGGTAGGTAAACCCTTGGGAAGCTCTGATCCAGTGGGCATGCTTAGACCAAACTTTGCAAACCTTGTCAGTGCAGTATTCTAGAAAAACTACTGCATCTCAGCATGGATTAGCTTTTTTCAGTTTTTCTCAGGAGACTCCTCACTTTTAAATTGTGTGAGCAGGCTGAGATGCTATGGCTGGAAACACAACTTCTTCTCCTGAACCCTCTCATCAACACACCCTCAAATGCAGCCTAGAGAAACAGACTCTCTGGCTTCCTCTCACTCTTGAACTCTTCTCTGCACAGCTTCAAAAGGATGAGCAGAGGCTTATGACCTCAAAGCCAGGTGTACAAAGTGGTAAACTGAGGCCTTTCTGTGGAGAAAAGGCTTTTTTCGCACTGGCAAATTAACTGAAAGAGATCTCTGCTTCTGTGTACCTGCACTAATACCAGGCTGCCTGCAAAGGTTCTTTCTCCTTAATTACACAAAAAGGAGCATCAAATGCCTAAAATCAGCTCCAGAATCTTCTTCTTAAGGAAACAGAAGTCAGGGAAGGGTCTGTCTGGTAATTGTCCACTGAAATAGTCATGGTGGCTGTCTCTCTAATATCACAATTGGATTTCTGTGTTTGGGCATGACGCAGGCTGGTCTAAGCTCAAAGAAATTAGGCTGGCAACAAATCAATTCACTATTCTGTAATAAGGTCTGATTCGTTCCTCCAAAGAGAAGCATTTAATTAAAGTAATGATGTATGAATGCATATGCACCCATGAAGGTGCCTGTTCAAGGAAAAGTCAGAGTTAGCTAACACACCTCACAGGAGCTGCAACTAGGGATGATAAACCTGAATTAGCAGCCAAATGCTTCAGCTAAAAATGGTGGTGCCAAAGTATAAACCACAAGTGATTCCATGGAAACTTTTCAAAGTAAATATATGGGGGAAAGGTTATGGATTGGAAAGTAGGGGGAATTTAAAAGATGTTGAGAGACCCACATGGAATTTTTCTGAGTCCCGATCAGAGAGGCAGTGCCAACATTTTCTGTCAAAATTATAGGGGACAAAATAGATTTGGGGCCATGATGAAGGAACATGATTGATGAGTGCAAATGTGAGAAGCTAGAATAATATGGTGAGGTAAGTGAAGTCTTTGCAATGGCTCCAGTGAGGCCTGGATTTGTTAAGTACTATAAAGTTGTGTCCAACACAGTGCAAACCACTAGTTATGTATTTTTATCTGTTTTTAAAGCTTCAGTTTTTATACTTAAAAAACCACCACTTTAAACTACCCCAAAAATAAAGAGAAGTCACAGGGAGTGAAAAAATACAATGCAGATAAATACACCAAATTAATTCTAGGTGGAGGTAATGCCTTCTTTGATACTTATCAAGAAAGTTGATCACTATTAGGCAGAAGAGAAGACACTGAAGACTTTGGGATCTTCCCAGAATGAAACACAATCAAAGGACTGAACACACAGAAGAAGAAATCAGAATGGAGCTGTGTGAAAATATTAAAAGCATAACCATACTTACGTAATTGTCTGTGAACCCTGATCAACAGCTTTACCTTTTCAGAATTATGCAGAGACTACAACCCTTTCCCAGTAGTTTGCCATCCACTTAAAAAAAGCAAAAAGAGAAAGGAATTGAAATTTTATCTTTGTTTGAAAAAATGGAAACTCTTTGGAATTTCTTTGGTTTTGCCCTAGATGACACATGAAGTTTGCATAGAAGCTGGGATTATTTTACATTCCTCACTTTCTCACAGAGTATTCCTCCTTCTCAGATACATGTTCAGAGTCCAAGTTATTGTGGAACTCAAGAATTACAGGAATGGAAGGGACAACAGAAGGAGCACTGGATGTTTTTACTCGATGCACATCCTCCAGATAAGCTTATTACAATACTCATAGTATTGCCATCAAAAGTTGTTTCTAATGCCTAACCTGAATCTTCCTTTTTTTCGTCAGTTCAAGAGCATTAGTTCCTGTTTACTGCCTTCAGATGAGGAGAAAAGCTCATTTCCTTCTTCCCTCCAGCAGCAGTTTTATATATTTGAAGTCTATTAGCCCCATACCTGTTAGAGTTTTCCTCTATAGACTAAACAATCTCTATTCATCCAATTTTTCTTTATAACATCTTGACTGGTATTTGCTGATCTCTGGACTTTTTCCTGTTTATCCCCTTCCTGCTTGTAGCACTGAAGTACTCAAGCTAAGGCCAGACAGGTGCATTTCTAGGCAATAAAGAAAACCATTCAATTCCCTGTCATAATGGAGAAAGCTGCACCATATTCCTGCTTTTAAAGGAAGTTAGGAAACAAGAGCATGGTTAAAGGTCAGCTTTTTTTGCTCAGCTGGCCCAGGTCAAAGAGAAACTTGCAACAAGCTGGATTTGAAGATTGCACCAACCTCTTCACTGAGGTATAAAGCTTATTATATTGAAATTTCACCACACCACCACAGCCATGTCCCTTCCAGAGCCTGAAATGGCTCAGAACAGTCATTTGTGCTTTGTAAAGGTGCCAGCACTTTGGAGTTCATCTAGTATCTCTAAATTTCACTTCTGTTCATGAGCTTTAGTAATCTAAAGCTGATGATGGAGAGAGAGGAAAGTGAACAAGATACAAAACCTTGTGCTGGCTTCAGGGAGAAGCTGCAGTGTGACCTTAATGTCACTGGTACCTCCAAGCCTCATTTGTCACATGCTAAATATTACAGGTCAGATATTGCTCATTTTTTAAGAAACAAAGCAACATTAATGGGCCTGGATCACACTTCCAAAGTTTTGTAACCTTTGTATGTTGTACATCTGTAAAACAGCCTTGCTTTAATCCAGGAAAAACTGTGCAATGTTCACTGTATTTGATAGAAAAGGCAAATGGACTGTATAATGTAGAGGGGACAATCTAATAATCAGAGGTCTCCAGTGTCACCTGGCATTTTGGATTGTCACAGAGATCACCACCAGCCTCAGCTCTGCCCAAATCTGGGCTTTTCTGTAACTTTCACCTTTTAAGCACCATGCTCTGCACTGAGGAAAGTTTACAGGCAATAAATGGCCATGTTTTCCATTACCTGGGATTTAGTTCAATATTCAGAGATTTAGCCAGAAAGGAATAAATATACAGGAAAAATGTGGGGGAAAAGAACAACAAAAAAAAAAATCAAGTGGATCATTTCATTGAACCAGTCTCAGTCAGCCTCCAGGCAGAGGTCTAGGGGAAAAGGCATTATTTTCAGTCATTGGTCATCTCTTCCTGATTCTAGTTAAAAATGTTTTCCCATAATTACACACTAAACAAAAAAAAATACTAATGTGGATAACTAGGATAAACAGAAATCATGGACTTCTGCATAATACTACTTTGGTCAATTAGCACAAAATATATTTTGTAGCAATCAGTCTTAGGAAAGGGGTGAATGAAATTAAGCTGATATGTTAATTTCATGTTTTGGGGTGCTTCTTTTTTTCCCCATTTTTTCCTCTTCTAGATGAAAGCATGTACCTAAACATCACAAGTATTGTTAGCATTTTCAAGCTCTCTGCATCAGGTTTTGAAATGGAAACTTTCTAAAATAGAGGTCTGTATGGATAAGACTATTATATTTGAGACTACTATGTTAACTAGCTGGCATAAATAAAGATGGCTAGAAAATATATTTATTAAGGTGATTTTTTAAAAAAGCAAAATTATGTACTTTCTAATCAAAAAGCTCCAGTAAATGTATCGATTAGAAAATTAATCTAGGGTTGCAATGGTATTTTTACCACGGTAGTATAAAAATGTGAAACATTTTTTTTCTTCCCGTGTTTGGGATTTTTCTTCACCAAGCATTGAAAACTGAAGCAACACTTTTGTCCTTGTCTGCTCTAAATCTCTGTATATAACAAAGTAGTTCATAATACAAACATATGGCTCAAAACCTAAAAGGCTGTTGTGGGTTTAAACACAGCTTACAGATAGGTCAGACCTCTGTATGGAGCAATAGGTAACAAAACCAACAATGGAAAGAAACCAAATAGCAAAAATACTCTTTCACAGAAGGCACAATTTCCCTGGTTTTCTTTTTGGCTCACTG
>NW_005054303.1:7458291-7499967 GCF_000277835.1 Geospiza fortis | reverse complement strand
ATTCCTGCCATCAACCTGTAGCTGGTTCCCTGGACACTACAGGGAGAAGAACAAATCCCCAGTTTATTTCTAGATTTTGCCAATCTACTTGAACATTTACATAAGCATCTCCTGACTGTGTTATAGCCCCAGAACCAAGCTGAGCCCTGCTGCTCTGTGTGGCTATGTGGAAGGCATTCATCTCCTGGTTCTTCACAGCTTGCCAGTGACCCTGGGGAGATGCAGTGGGAACCAGCTCTCTCTGGCCCCGTTAATTTCAATATTTTATGTTTACCTCTGCAAACATTGCAGCCACCACATTTTACAGAGTCATGAAAACCAAGGTGACTGCCTGCCATCACTCATCAGCTCAGCAGTGACTACACATGGAATAAGATAATGCCACATGAGAGGCTGTTTGTGGAGACCTTTTTTCAATTTGCACATGCCAGTATCCATGCTGGTTGTGACACTGTCCAGTCCAAGGGCAACAGCACTGTGTGATCTCTGTGACAGGGAATCTCTCTAACAAAGCAGAAGCAATGAATCTCTCCCATCAAGGAAACCAGATCTGTTTGATGCAGCTCAGACATCATGTCTATAATTATTTTCTATCATCAGGCTAGGTGAATATGTTCAAATAATGAGCTCTTTTCAAGGAAATTGATTTCTTTTAATATATTTGAGGCAGAAAAGTGAGACTAGATTTACTGAACATATTACTCTTACCTGGTGCATTGTTTTAGTACTTCAGTGCTGCTGTTTTTCTAATTAAATAGGTTAAATCTCAAATTGTCTATTGTCTTCTGGCACCTAGTTATTAATCATAATTTCATAGAATCATAGAAATACTTAGGTAGTATAGGAAAAGACCTATAAGTTCATCAAGTCCAACAATAAATTTGATTTCTCTTTAAAATTAACTTTTTAAAATATCTATAGTATTTTCTTATGGAACATTTTAAAAGCACCCATGTTTTATTTCTTCAGAGCCAGGGGAATAACTCAAGAGTTTTCTTCAGGCATGTTGCAGAAGCCTCTTCTTCAGCCCTTCTGAGCTTTCATGGTCGTTGGAGAGCGTTGAAGTCCAAGCAAGCAGACTCAAGCAATAATCAGATGACTGGACAAAAAACTGCATTTATTTATTGCACATCACATGGATCTTCATAAGATACACCATCCTGGAATTCATTATCATTGCAGACAGTCTGGAGGAGCTACTCACAATTTACCCCGCAGTGAGTGAGATCAGAGTCAGGCCTTTTCTTTCAAGTTATGTTCCTATTTAAGTAAAAGTTGAATCAGGGATAAATTTTTAAAAAAACATATATTTTTAAAGTAACAGGGAGTGAAAGGAATACCCTGAGTAGATATCCAGTTTTGAAGAGCAGCACAAGCTCCTTGAGGGGGTAGCTCTGTACGTATCTGTGCCGCTGATGGCGATACCGCATTTTGAATCAACTCCCATTTCCCCTTAATTGTTCTGTCAACCTGTTTGGGATCCCATCTACCTTCCTCATTATGGCCTTCAGAGGGAGGGCTCCTACCACACTGAGAGTCAAGAGCAGATCATGTCCCTCATTTAGACCCAACACATCTTTCCACAGCCCACTAATTGCATGGCAGCCCAGGCTCATTTGTCTTCCCAGATCGTTAAAATTCATCACCATGCTGTGTGAGCTCTCACTCCTGCCCTTGGATGGGCAGCTGTAGATTATTTAGCCACACCAATCCCTAATGTTTTTAACTAGGAACTGACCCCAGCACCTGAGCACCTGCTGGGCTCTTAGTCTCTGTCATGTTAAAAGAGTGCACAGAAGGACTCAAGCCATCAAAAGCATCCTGCTGCATTACATTAAATATTGATAAAAAATATGCAAATTGCTTATTGATCTTCTCCAGGAAGGGCTGAGATAATGAGAGAGGGACTGTTTGAGATGATGCTCGGGATTTTTAACTTTTTTTTTTTTACATTAGACTGTTGTTGATAGCTGAAGTTAATGAGGTCTTTTGGTTCACTCAGTATTTCAGACCTTACCACTAGTTTGATGATAAAAGAAATCAATGCACCTTTATTGTGCATCACTACCAGCAAGCGCCCTGCAAAGGGCAGGAGTATTTGTACAGGTGCAGTGCCAGCACTCCTTACTAACTTTACCTGTACCGCCCTGGTTAATATTGTACTACTCTAAATTGTCTTATCCTGCACTGTATTTGTTTTCCAAGGCTGATATTTATCAGAAGTTGATGTTCACAATGTCTCCAACTTATTAGCAGTTCAGTATATAATTAATACCCAGAGACCAGTTGTTTTTCCATTCCCCTTTGCTCAGAGCATTAACTGCATCACATATGCTTCCTACCCTTTGTGTGATTGACATGTGACAGCTTTTAGCTGTCATTCTGTGCCTTCATCCTCATGCTGGAAATTTCTTCACACTAAAACCCTTGGCTTATTTTTTCTTTCTTTCTCTTCTATCTCCTCCTCAATTTTTTGGGTACTTCCTGATACCTCAGAGGAGTAGGCAACCATAAACCCAAAGCAGCTGGAGCAGAGCACTCTTGCCCCCACAATAATCATCCATTTGAAACCAAAAATCTGTCTCACCTGGGTTATCTACAGGACATTATTTCTGAACCTCCATCAAACCTAATTCCAGACAGAAATGCTGTGGATGTGGCCGCAAGAATTCTCCCTCTGCAACTGGGCCCTGTTAAACAAATTCCTGGGGTGCCTGTATCTTGTCAGGCAGCAAAGAAGCCAAAGAATAAACTTCATATTCTCACTATAATTATTTAAATTTACTCCGGATTTTGATGAGCACATCAATGCTGAATTTAGAGCTGCATAAAACTATATTAAGCTGCATCTTTGCCCCAAAAAATTTACTGCTGTCTTAGATGAAGAGAGCAGATATGATGTGATCTGAATGTGAGAGAGTAACTTGTTGGCAGCAGGGAAACACCTCAGGTTTCTCCTTTGCCACGTGATCCAACCATGTACCTCACTGAGCAGTGCCTAGGAGACAGGGAAGAACAGGGCAAAGATTTTTTCCTTTTTTTTATTTCCCCTTAATAACCTGCAGCTAACAACACAGGGACAGAATGAGAAATTCAGGCGAAGGCATTTTGGAGACGCAGAAAGAGAAGCAGAAGATTTGCTGCAAATTGCAACTGATTTGTGGCAAGACTGCAAATACGACCCAAATCTGGTGGGTTCCATTCTGCTGCTGCGGTCCCTGGGCCACCAGTGTCCCCTTGGGGAGTCATGCAGGCACCTGCAACAGACAATGCCAACCTGACCTGTGCTTCCAAAAGCAACAGTCTATTTAGTTAATGTTATCAAGAAGTTTTGTCACAGAAAAGTGACCTAGGAAAGGTATTTCCAACACAAGCAGACAGCAAGAAACACAGGTGGAAAAATACCGTTGACAAACCACCAGAGAGGGGGCAATACCTGGGGATGATGAGTCCAAATGGGATGGTCAGACAAAATCTCGGATCTGACATGCCCAAATTCAGGTCCTTAGTGTATCAGTTCAAGAGCAGGAATTCAAAACTTTGTTGTAGCTTTTTCCAGGTGCTTAACCCTGAATGTACTCGTGTTCTCAGCACCCCTGGTCACATTACTCAACTTTACAAACACTACCAAGCGTCCTGGCAATGTGCAATGGAAAAACAGACACTTCAATGCCTTCATATTTTTGTTCAAATCTTCTAAGTATTTGGATATAGAAAATATCAAATATAAAATCTCAAGTACATTATTCCTAGAAACAGTTAGGAATTCCCAGCACCGTTAGGAAAAAATCCAGGAGCAAATACTATTCTGGCTTATAGACTGGATATATCTGCATATTTTTTATCATCCTGCATCAACCAAGACCATGGGAGAAAAGGCATGTTTTATCAAGGGAAAATACTCCAGTGAGAACCTGAAAAAGTTAGTTTCCCAGAGAAAATCAGAAAAACATAAACAATTATTCAAAATTGGATGAAAGAACAAAGTGATTGATGGACTGTACTTCCCTGTGTACAGTTTAAGATTGATGCCATACTATTGTGTATGTCAGGATACAACAGACCTGAATTATTAATTGCTCTATGGTTCCCATTCTCTGAATGATACACTCCCTCAGTGCTTCTCTCAATGTATATTCTGTACATGTAAAGCAGGAGCAAAAGCATCCCCAGACAAACAGAAGCACTTTCAGGTTTGACAGTTTTTTCCTGCCCCCACCAACAAAAAGAGCCAACCAATTTAAAATTGCTAAGCAGCAGGGAAAATATTCTTTTTCTTTTCCCATCTCTTTCACACCAGAGTATTTAATTATGAATTTATTCAAACAAAAATTTCAGAGATCTCACTGCTCCAACAGTCTCTTGCCCGAGGTGCTTTCGAGCCCACAAGGGCAGAACAGAAGGGGCGGAGCAGAGCCCCAGCGTTTCAGACAATCAGCTTTGGAAGCATGTTACAGCCCGTGTGCTTGCCTGGTCCTATTCATTTGCTGTGTTTCAAACAAGAGTCATTTGCTTGAACACTGTTTTGGGGTTTTTTGCTGGCTTTTTTATATGTCCGTTTATTCAAAGAAATGAAAATATGTGAAAACAGGAACAAAAGCAAAATACAAGCAAGAAACAACAGGAGCAAGGAGTTAAATGTGATCAATGGAATTGTATTTCTTTTGTCTCTATTAGCTGTATCAGAACTGAAAACACAGACAAAGGACCTCTCAGTTACACCTGTGTAGGTTGAAAATAAAGTCACTGAAGTTCTTGGATCTTAATCTGTTAATGAATTCAGAAAAAAACCTCAAAGTATCCTTACTAAATTTGCAGTTCAAAACTACAATCCCCTTTTAATAAAGATCACTGTAAACACTTCTGAAGATGCAAACAGATCTCAGGGTAGGAACAAATTATATTTGCATCTACCAAATGACCACTTTGAACTGAGAGCGGCTCGAAGTAGCTTTCATGTCAATAGAAATGACATCTGAAGTTCCAAAAGCAGAAGAATGCAATGACCATACAAATAGTCAGCAATAACCAATTTGTAAAACCAGATAACTTAAAATAAAGTCTGCCAGACAACCTTGCAGTTTGTAGTTTAGCTGTACAAGAGGTTTAGGTTTTTCAGGGGATGGTTGTACACCATGCAGCAGGGTCTACAGGAGCTCATCCAATCCTTGACCTCCAACAGTTCCAGAGCACCATCAGTTTTTGCCTTTGACCTGAGGATCCCATCCACAGTCACAAAAGTAAGGTTCCTGCCTCGGTGTTTAGCACCCACCCTGCACCAGAAGATGCTACTGCAGCACTCCAGGAATGCAGCCCCTCCTCCAGGGCAGCCTCCTGCCTGCAGGGGCTTGGCCACCCCACACTCTGCAAGAAAATGATGGATCCTACTTTTCTTACTTCCCCCCATCCCTGGAAGCGTTCAAGGCTGTTTTGCATGGGGCTCAAAGCATCCTGTTCTGGGGAAGGTGTCCCTGCCAGGGAAAATGAGGTGGTCTTTAAGGTCCATTTCAAGCCAAACCATCCTATGATTCCACTTGCACATCTGCTTTAGCCTTTCTCTGAGAGAAATGTATATATTTAATACTAGTATCACAGGGCTGCTGGGCAGTTTCAGCACTCACAACAATGAAAGTAACAAACACGGTCTACATTGTCCACAAGAAACATATGTTATTTATTGACTGGAAAATGGAAAACTGAAGCCTAGAAGCCCACTTAATACTGCAATGACCTGATTCAATATCCACTGAAGTTTTTTTATTGTCTTTAACAAGCTTTAATAAGCCAGGTTCATAGAATTACTTCTTTGCTAAATCAATTACAGAACTACAAGCTATTTTGCAGTTGGACTGGTAGTGCTGTTTACTCAGGATATACAATTACTGCTAACCACTTTTTTTCTCTCTTCCTTCTCTTTTGTTATTTTTTAATGTATTTTCAATAGATTTTGGGGGGGTCTGTAACTCTGCAATTCAACAAGTGAAAACACCAATTATGCACAGATACCAAGATTTTAATGATAAGCATATTTTCTATTTAACAAAAAAAAAAGCAGATGAGCCTTAATTTGGAAAAAAAATCTAATATGAATCAGATTAAAAGTCAAATCTTGACACAAACATCCCCTTTACTACAGTCACTGATAAAATCACCTGTGATTTTCAGTGGCATCCAGATTTAGGTCTAATGATCAAGCTGATAACCACACAAGAGAGGGAAATCAGGATCTGTACTGGAAATTCAAGCTGACACTCTGACCTTAACACATGCTGTGGTGCTTTTTGAAAAAGAGGGCAAGGAGCAGCTTTCTTCCCAATCACATGAGTTCAGACAGAATTGTCATCCCATATTTTTCTGTCTTTGTGCAGTGTTATTAAATATTTCTTAAATATGTTCCAAGGTGGTTAAATATTTAAAAAGGGCCAACTCCTTGCATTAGAAAAAGTGCAATCAAAATGCTTCCATTTCATGGGGAGAATGCTTTTGTGCATACAAAGTCTGCAAAGACTTGTTTTATAGTGAGAAGGCAATGTTTTTAAAGAAAAAAAATAATTTAAAACAGCCAGCTTGTATTGCCTGTTGGTTTATTTCCAGTGTTCCTTAAAGTAACAGAAAATGTCCTTTTTAAATGCTCAGTTTCCTTCAGAAACTAAGCTTGCCAATATGGAAAACAAAACATGAGCTCCTAATCTTGCAAGATCTAGAGATCTTGAAAATACATTTTATTTTGGTATCACCATGAGTTGCTTAAATGCATAATGGTGATGAGATTGTTTTTCTGATTTTAATGCAGGTAATGTACTCAGAGCTCAGTGATCCAAGAGAAAATTTCCCAGCAGGCCACACTTGACAAGCAGGTGTCACTCAATCATGCACGTTTTCACCTCCCTGAGAGGACAGATGGTCCCAGCCTACTTAGCAATTCCATCCTCTGTTGGCAGCCCCTCTCCAATGCAGTGCCATAATAAAGATGCTCTGAGATTTGTGTTAATCTGTGGTCTTTGGGGTAAACTGTAAACAAAGTGTGTAGAGTTATCGTTTCTCATTATGAGCTGGACCTCTTATCTCCTCCTCTGCCTATAGCATATAGCTATCTCTAATAGCCTATACCCCTGGACTCAGCTTTCATGGAGATTAGTTCCTATCATTTTAAGCACCACAGAATTACTCTGTCTGCCGAGACTTGACCTAATCTGTTTGAGGCTTTTACTATAAAGACAGTAAGACAGCCTTTTTTCTCCAAATTAGGAGAACAATGGTTTAAATGGGCAATGGCTCCTGTTGCTGAATTTTATGCATATATGTGTATTATACTTGCTGATTTCCTGCTCTGAAATAGAAGAGGAATTGTTATTCCCCTCACCATCATTCAGGAACAAGTACAGCCAGGATTGAGAGGGAAGGGAATAAAAAATCCACACATCTGAACACCATGTCGAGGGGGGTTATTTGTCAATTCTTTTTTCACCGCTGTGATACATTTCCACTGCATCCAATTTCCCCTGTGTAAAATGAAGATTATCTTCTCCCCACAATCTGACAAGTACAGTAGGGAAGAAAGCAGAGGGAGAGGTGGAGAGCGTGCAAGAGTTCCCAGAGTCAAGTCTGGCACCTCCTATAATTTGTGCCATTTGGGAATTTTCCAGGATTTTCTACATGCAGAAAGGAAAAAGAAGGTCAAAGGTTCAGAGTCCTCATAACACTACTCAAAACAAAGCCAGAGCTGCTTCCAGCACCAGCACGTGCCACAGAATGACGTTGGAAAGAATATCGAAACATTAAAATGAATTATCCAAATTCATGATTATGTCACAATTTTAAGTTTCAGATGTGATTGCATGAAATCACAATCTTTCAGAAATTGCATGAAAAACAAAAGGAGCCTCATTCTTTGGGTTTGACCTGTTCCAGTCTCCTAAAAGGGAGTCTGTGAAAGATTCAGTGATTTTAGCGGGTTGTGGATCCAGTCACAGGGACTGGTGGGACAGAGCTCAACTGATGAAAAAGGGAATTTTGAGCAGATTTTATTTCTGAGAAGGTGGAGAACATTTTCACCTGTTGAAGCTAATGGAAATAATTAAATAAGATTTACATGTGTTTCATTTCAGAAGTTATTTAGTTTCTTTGCCTTCTTAGCGCCTACATAATTCCTACATTGGTCACAAGGTGACAGACACTTTCAGACCTCACACAAACCAGTCCTTATACATATGTGAGAGTGATGGAAACAGCCTGGAAACCCTCATCACTGACTCCAAGACATTAAAAGACTAGCAAGCAAAATAGGGATGGAAATTGCAAATATTAAAAAAAACAAACAAAAACAACAACAACAACAAAAAAAAACAACAACAAAAAAACCCAAAAATATTAAAGTTTGTCTCAGTGGACACTACACTTCAATCTTATCTTAGAAATTGAAAATCTGTGAAAGGTCTTTCCAGTATAATGTAATACCCTATTTGCACATAAAGACAGTGACTGAACCATTGAATCCTTCTCCATGTGAACAAATTATCCAGTTATTATCTGTATGAACAGAGTACAATATAGCCCAGGAGCTTTAGGAGAGCTTGGGGATTCAGTGATGCCCTGAGTATCACCCTGGGCTGAGGGCACACTGACACAGGTACATCCAGCTCTGCCTGGCCACTAACCCAGATCAAGTCCTGAAGCTGTGCAGACATCTCAATTCCCTTGCTAAAATATCCCACTTCCCCACACTTGCCCATTAGTCCAGGCTCAGCAATAGCTGCAAGGCTGCACACTCACAGCTCATCCAAGGGGAAGAGAAAGAGCAGCAGAATTTACATTTCCATGGCTGGCTCTGGACATGTGCCCTGACTGTGAAGACACTGAGGTTTCTTTTCTAAGTTCACTGCTGCTCTCCTGGGCCACTCAGCAGACTGCTGTCCTTTCACCTCCTGTCCCACAGGCAATGACAGGGCCTTCCTGTGGGCAAATGGTGCTCCCTGTCCTGGGATTCTTGCCAAAGGCAAAGGAAGAATAAGAAATAGCACCAGGGCACTGGCAGGCTCTGGGCTTTCAGCTCAGTGCTCTGAAGGGAGAGCATTTCCCATGTGAGCACCCTCAGAGCAGCTGTGCCTGGCTCCTCCAGTGCCCCTCACATGGCACTCACAGACAGTGGTCACAGCTCTCAGGAGCTGCAGGACTATTTCCACTGAGTGCTTGGGCATATGCTCCTTTCTTATTTTTACTTCCCTAGAAATGGAGTTTTGCTCTCTTACTTCCTTAAGCAACTGAGTTCAGAAAGCATCCCCATACTTTTGTGAATTGAAGGCAAGTGAGCAGCCTATTAATATATTTTGGATAAGCCATTTATGTTTTCTTCTTCCTATCATTAGAAGAGCTCATAGGAAATGAGCAGTGAAGTACTCACAAGCTTATGCCACTTCAAGTTGTTGCCAAATATGTCCCTTGCTGAAAAGAGGAAACTATTATAGGATTATTTCCTGTAAATTTAAGGCACTGTCAAATGAAATATGACCATAAGAGTGACTACACTGCATCACATGAAAGGTGTGCCAATTTCCAGCAGCAGGTGTAAGCAGATGCCCAAGAAAGAATAAGAACAAGGTGTGTGGGTGAAACAATTATCACAGAATCACAGGATATCCTGAGTTGGAAGGGACCCACTCCTGCACAGGACAACCCCAAGGCTCACCTTGTGTCTAAGAGCATTGTCCAAACACTCCCTGGACTCTGTCAGGCTCGGGGCAGTGACCACTTCCTTGGGGAGTTGCTCCAGTGCTCAACCACCCTCTGGGCAAAGAACCTTTTCCTAAAATCCAACCTGAGCATCCCTAACACACCTTCAGGCCATTCCCCTTGTCCTGTCACTGATCACAACAGACAAGGGCTCAGTGCCTGCCCCTCTGCTTCCCCTCATGAGGAAGTTGTAGACTGCCATGAGATTTCTCCTCTGTCTCCTCCAGGCTGAGCTTCTTAAGTCTCCTTCTTTCAGCTGTTTCAGTTCAGGCACTTCTGAGACTGGAAGAGAGCAGAGAATGTAAAAAAACAACCCACAAAACATAAATCTTAACAGCAACAGACTCATCCTAACAAGACAAGATAGTAAAATTTACCTTCAGACTTAGTCAAAAGCATATTCAGAGCTTAAATTAGCAAGAGCTAGCATCTACTCACCGGCTGTCCCAGCAATTATTGTCTCTGTTCTATTTTATATAATTCAGTACTTTTATATTATTTTTAATGTTATTTATTTATATTTCAGTATTTTTATATTATTCAGTACTAGCAAGAAGATCTGGTGACTTCAAGAAAAACATATAAGGGAAATACAGCTGTATTTGAGAGGAAAAGACCATTTCTTTGTTCTGTATCTAACAGTGCTCAAACATACAGAGTATTAAAAGTGACAAAGAAAAATGTATTTTCAAAAGCAGCATGAATGAAGAGGGTCAGCAATAGCATACAGGCAGCACTGAACCTTCAATAATAGGTGTGCACCCTCTGTCTCTGCCTTGGAAGTTGTGTGTGTGTGCCTGTGTGTTCACATGCTCACACAGTTACACTTTCCTTGTGCAAAACCACTTCCTGTCACTGAAAGGGGAATGGCAAATAGATATCAATGATCAATTTTGCAGAGCAGTATTTCCTTTTCACTCATACACCTGAGCAACAGGGTACATCCCAGAGCAGTAATTTCCTTTCCCAGCTGTCAGTCTTTTTCACATTCTGACTAGTGCTTGATTCACTGGAGCATCCACTGACAGTCAAAGCCAGCAGGGTGTGATCTCACAGTGGCAGGAGCAGAAGGAAGGAAGCAGTGCATGCAGTGACACTTTACCCAGCTGCAGGTGCTCCCTGCAGCTGGCACACAGCCCTCCACCCTCCCCACACCTCTCCTCAGGTCACACCACAGAGGTGGGGAACCAGCCTGCCATCTAACGCAGCTGGATTCAGTGACCACCATGGGGCTGAAATGGATCTTTCTTCTCAAACTTACAGTCTTCCTCCATTTACTTGTAAAGAAAAACCTAAATTCCTTGACCTATTGGTGTTAAAAATCCCCATTGAACCTCCGGAAGGCGTCACCCAATGATCATAACCTGCCCTATAAAACAATTTGTAATGAAACCAATTTAGAAGAAATAAGAAGCCTGAAAGATATTTTTGTCTTTAGGACTGGAATAGGAGAATAAAAGCAATCAAGAGGGCACAGTATCTGCTGCTTAAGGGCTGGAAGGGAAAAGAAAATCTAGATTAGAAAAGCATCAAACAGTCAAGCAGAACTGTGTGCACACTGTCAAAGCTCCCAGGGACAAGCTGACTGGATATTGCTGGTATAAGGCGAATAAGAGAGACTTTAAGACACTACCTGAATAGCTGAAACAGAAATCTACTAGACTAGAGGAGATAAGAGACTCAGCTATTGAATTTATGTGTGGAAAGTCATGATATCTGAGGTGATCTTTCCACCAATGTGCAAGGGAATGCACCATCTATTAAAGTCTCAGATTACAGGGAGACTCTGGCAAGGACCAACACCTGCCTGTTGCAAACACTGGTGGGCTCTGAAATCCCCATACAATGTTGGAGAGGGGAATCTTTAATTCTTAGACCTTCAAAAACATCCCCAAATCTAGGTTCTGGCCCTTACAAAGTAATGAAATAATTATGGAACAATTCCCACTAGAATGAATGCAATGTTATTTATAAAAGTGCTAGTTTTTGTTGACTTTCCAGTTCTGTTAAAGTAGCAGTAAAAGCACAGTATTGATATTTAATGACGGAAACATAATCCCCCTGCTTGCCAACCTCTTTCAGGAAAATTTTTTAGAAAATAATTATTCATGAATTCTCATGATTGCTTATGAAAACTGTGAGTCCACGACCCTCAGTACAGCTCCAGCCTTCATGAGGTGAGAGGAAAGTGAGTGTCCAAGGCAGACCTTCCTGCAAGGGGCAGGATCCTTCAGGCAAGATCCTTCCCCAGAGGCCTCAGCCATTCTGAACTGGTGGTGGCCAATGTCTCAGAGTCCCAATGGCTCATCAGGGACAAGTGGCATTTCTCAGGGGTCTGTGCTGTGATGACCTTCAAAGCCCCTTCCAACCCAAACCTTTCCATGATCCCGTGATCCTCACTGCCTTGACCAAAGAGAGCACATTGCTCTCAGCTAGTGCTGAGCTTCTTGATCAGATTCCTCACACACATGTAAACAATCACTGAGTATGGTACAATTAGCTGATGGTTTATTTTCCTTTTACTTTTAATGCAAAAAAGCTTTTTAGTCAATTGCTTCCAGTGAGAAGGTATGTTATTTGTGCAGGGTCTCTTTGTAACACTTTTTTCTAATATCTCATTAAGTCTTCTTAGGGAAATCACATCACCACTATTTTTATATTTTTTTCAAAACCTTGTTTTTCCCAGTACAGGTTTTCTACGTGAGCATTTTATAAAACTCTAAGGAAAAAAAAAAGGTTTTCTTTTCTCCAAATTACAATAGATTATAGCTGTTAAAATGAGAAAAAGCACTGAAATTATTGATAAAACTAATTTAAAACATTTTCCTTCAGCTAGCCCTGAGAACCTGTGAAGTTCTCAGATTTAAGACCATTTGGGTTTCAGTTAAATACAGTAATTGGTTGTAAGTCAGCCGATCTACGCTAAAAGCATTGCTAGAAACTCTTCATGTATTTGAAAGGAAGAACTGAAAGAGAAAGAATAATTTAGTACATAGCTCAGAGGTATCATTAGTAGCAATAGTGTGATGTTAAAAACAGGGAAATTTAGGTTAAACAGCAGGAGAAGGCTGAGTGCAGCCAGGGGTGTGATGAGATGTGAGAGCCACTCTCCCACCACACAACCCTGGGGCACATCAGTGCCAGAAACCCCTCCCCACACTCAGCCCTTCATCCCCTTTCTCCCAAGGATAACTCTCTGAAATTGTTAAATTAGAGGACATGCCCCAAAACTTTTTTAAAATTAGATTGTTCAGAAGACAACAAGTTATCCTTCTGCACTGGAAATCCATGGATTCAAAACGACTCAGTGAGAGGCACATTTCCCTTGCTGCTGCAGCTCCCACGCCATGAGCACATCTCCAGGTTTACAGGTCGCTGTGAATACCACAACTGTCTCCTACCTCTGAACAAAGACTCTGAGAGTTTTTAAAGCTCATCTGCTGCCCCTGCACCTTCTCTCCACACACAGCAGGCTTTGAACCTTTCTAAGTGTATTAGCTTCAATTTTAGCTATGGACTTCACGTACCACCATAATACTAAACTGAGACTTTTAGGGCAAGAAAACTCCAGCCTTAAAGTGATGCTATTATAAAGCATCACTTTAAAACCAGACACACTGAGACCAAAAAAGTAGCAGAGTTACTTTCTTACCTTAAAATTTTTTGTACTTTGTTGCAGGTAAAATAATATTTTACTGTGGAGTCTTCTTTAGGGAAAAATATTTAAACACATCAACCTGACAGCCACAAACCTGCTACAAGCAGAGCAGGATTGAAGCACTGCATAATCTTTCCCAGAGACTTTTTCAAACAAAGATGCTGTAGTTTTATTTGGTTTCTATTTAACTCTCCAGAGAGGTCTCTCTTTAAATCCAGGCATGAAAAATACATTCTCAGTCCAGACACTGAGATTTTGGAAGAGAGAAATGCAGTGAAACAGCATTTCATTTGCAAGTGTTTTACATTTTAACAGTGTCTTTTGCTTTCCACTCAGCAAACATTACCAAAACTGCTGCTTCCTACAATACATTTTCTTTGAATTTGTAATATTTTAAGTAGTGTACATACAATATATATGCAATATAAACAACTTCAGCATATCTGCAAAAGTGGGCATATGAAATACATGTATTTGTGCCTGTGCATACTATATGTAAGTAGACCATTCACAATATATACCATATATTCATGTCTGTAATTTCTCTTTGGTTCTAAATATAATAAACATAATTTCAAATAAAAATTTTGAGAAAATGAACAGCAAAATCCAGTAGCAAAGACTACTGAATAGATGCTTGGGGAAATTAGGGTGGAAAACAGTTAAGAGAGGAAAAGAACAAATAAATCAGTATTAAAATTGGCTTCTTATGCAAAAGGAAGAGAGAGATATTTTAGTCATTAAAAAAATAAGGTTTTTCTTGTGTTCAGTCATATCATTCAGGTTCTAGGAAAGGAAAGGAAATTGAATAGAAATTACTAAGATTTGTTTGCATATTTGGGTAAGCTTTTCCATAAAAATAAATGCAGTTCAGACTCTTTTAAGCCAAGTAATTGTGTCCAGGAGTTCTGTTTTAAATGTGCTCTGGGGCATCTTATTGTTCACACTGAGTGTGAAGTAGATTGTTTCTATGCTTAAGGAACCACAGTGTGCGGGATTAAATAATACACTTAATGAAGAGGCTAAAATGACTACATTCTTTCTATTTCAAAAACATTCCAGGAAAGAAAACCACCCAGGATCAGGGAAAAGAGACTTTTACCACCTCATATTTTATTAATACACTTTCTGTAGTGCACCCTACTTAAAGCTGTGCTTAAGGAGCATCCAGCTATGATATTACTCCACCACAGACTTCCTCAGTATAAATCAGGACATCCCATCTTTCAACTTACTTATCCTTTCAACATACACAGGACCAGTGCTGGCCAGATGAGTTTGGCCTGGCTGAGTCACATGTTAGTGAGCTCTGAGAAAGAAAAGTGAATCCATGTCTCTAAATCACAGACTATTAACCCAATCCCTTGAGAAGTGATGGCTGCATTTGGGCTATGAAACCCTAAATGTCCTGGATTCTCACAGCTCCAGTTCATTGTCCTATCTCAGCTTTTCTGCCACTTTGTGTTTTATATCTCAAATCAAAGGGGATTTAACTGCTGGCACTTTCAGACACATTCTCACTTTCTCCTCTCCACAAAGATCCTCTAACATATTTTCCACCTGCGCAGTGTTAGCTTAGGAGAACTCATCTCTATGTGGTTCTCAGAGTACCAACTCTATTTTAAACCAGGGGAATCAGAGTTCCTTCCCTGCTATTCCTGACTCCAGCTGGAGAAGAGAAGGACCTGGGTAAGCAGCTGTAGCACCTGGGGAAAGAAGGGATTTGCCTAGGTCAGGCATTCACCTCGCAGTGGTGTTTACCCTTGCAACACCTGAGAGGATAAAAGTGAGCTCTTGCCACTTCAGAAGTCTCTCCTTGTCACTTCATAGCCCTGTTTGCTCAAGCTTTTAGTGGCTGGGCATGTGCCACATGCTTTGCATACCCCCTGTGCATGTCCCCACTGGCATGTGCCACATTTCACAGCAGGAGCAGCAGAGGCACACACACCCACACACAGAGGCCTGTTTGGAACACAGGTGCCTAATGCTTTGTTACCAAGCTAGCCAGAGACTCCAATTTCATTTTTTGGAAAGGTTAGGGGCATCTATGAGAAAAGAGAAGCTGCCAAAAAACTCTGTTCTGGTATTGGCACTCTTGTCCTTGCTGAAGCACACAAAGGCTCCAGCCAAAGCCATTTAGCCTTTCTGCCCAACTCTGAATTTCACCCTCTATTGGGCCATATAGACACAGTGTCCAAAGAACAGCTCCAATGATCTCAATTCTATTGCTTATTGGCTTTTGGAATTTCATCCAGAATGCAGACATCTGATCTCTGTGTCCTTCTCAGTATGTATACAGAAGTAAAGTTCTATTTATGAAACCACTTTTTGAGCACTTGTGAGTGAAAAATATTCAAGTTCCCTCCCCACCATTTGCAGATAGTCTCTGTAATTTGTCTCTGATGGCCAAAGCTTTTGCAATTAGCAAAATCAGACAACAAGATGGAGCCAACAGAAATGAGACATTATCTTCTGCTGCCAAGGCTTGCATCATCCTACTGAGCTCATTTTATGGAATACCTAAAAGGTGAGCCAGTCACTTGGAATCATAAATTGTGCACTTCTCTCCCTTACCAGCTGCCAAAGTGCACTGTGGACATTGCCCTGCCTTTCTTACTGTGGCTCTTACTCATTCTTTCAATTTATTTCTTTTTTTTTTCCCAGGGGAGAGACTTGGAATTCTTTTATTTCTCTCACAGCCACAAATCCTCTGGCCTGTGCATGGTCACCAGCCAATGATCTAAAGCAATGGAAGAAAGACCTTTAGAAAAAAAGTTTCCTGCCACATCCCAGCATGCTGCAAGGACTGCTCAGACTAGGAGAGAAAAGGAAGTTGAGTGTGCAGAAAAAGTTCATACATTCCTGCCTCTGTGCTCACATCTGGGACTGAGCTTGCAGAAATTTGCATGATATTTCTTTCGACAGGGAAGCTGTAACTTCATACAAGTTTACCTAGACTTGAAACAAACTAACAAACTAACAAAAAACCTCAAAACCACACAAAATGTGTAACTCAGCAGACTGTTGAGTGCATGGTGCAATATCCACTGCTTTCTTTCTTCCACATCGCCCTTCCCAAAGAGCCTGTGACATGAGATGGCTGGCACAAGAGCTGGCTCAAATGGCTCCATACCCACTGAGAGCCATTTTCTTGAGAGGAATTAATCACTGATTTCTCACAGCCAGATCCCAGATTCCTTGTGCTTCCTGAGCCAAACAAAGAATAAAAACACACATGCTCACATGCAGCCACTGAGAGGATCATTCTTGCAATTAGGAGCAGCACTATTTTTATTGGGTTTTGCTAAAACATCAGAAATTGGGGCAATAGAATACAATTCAATACTCTCCATTACAAACAAATACATTCATCCTCTAAAGGAGTTATGGATCCTGACAATGTTAGCTATGGACTTCATGTACCACCATAATACTAAACTGAGACTTTCAGAGAAAAAAACTCCAGACTGAATAGTTTCAGAAAGTACCTATAACTGCAAGACACTATCACACTGACTAGACCTTGGCTGCTCTGACCACCATGCTATCTGTCACTCTGAAGCTTCTCTGGATGTATTGCACCAGCTTATCTGTTCCCTTAAAGCTTGGGGATTTATGGACTGCAAAGTCTATTTGTAAAACCCAAGCAGTCTGAGTGTGAATTCATCACAATAAATTTTGCTTTCAACTCCCCAGGATTTTCCTGCTACTGGTCTGTCACATCCTGGACACCTTCAGTAAAATGGAGTCCCACAGTGTGTCCAGAAGTGGGAAGGTGACACATATGCAATACCTGACTGGTGAGAGTCATAATGTCAAACAACTCCTACCTAAAGGTTACCACCCACTCTAGGAAGATGGTTCTCCCAGTCATGGACCTTTCCAGGGGACAGACTCAGTAACACCAAAATAACATCAATTGGCACAGAAAAGAAAAAGACTATTTAGCAGACATGATTCTCTGTTCCTGCCACCTGATTTTTTTTGTGTTTATTCAGATATAACTTTATTTATAGGCCTAGCCATTTTTTCCTTTGGGTGGGAAAACTGAGTGTATCCATCATTCCTCTAAAACACCTTCAGTAAATGCCCACCACTGCATTGAGTTCAGCACCTTTTTAACTGTTAGGAATGATAGATGTTCTGGTGCCTCCATGAAAATTGAGCTTGGAGAGGAGGAGCTGGTGAAGGGCACAAGCAGCTGACAGGGCTTAAAAGGTAGGTGGTACTCCAGCTAGAGAATGGGCTTAAACACAGATTCTTTATGCAGAATACACAATGAAGTGTCTGCACATGGGGGGAGAGATGACAGAGCACTGTGGACAGGAACACATAACCTTCTGCCCAACCACAGGGCATCCACCTCTGCACTTTTGCTTTTGAATGAAATTATCTCTTAACCTGCATCTGTCCTTGTTTCTCAACTCCTTTCATTCCTTTCAACCCACATTGCCACAGCTACACCTGCTGCTGGAAAGGGTTTTCTTATGTAGGAGGACACTGAAGGATAAGCCATAAGCAGGTAGCAAAACATTCCTCTCTTCCTGAAGCAATGAATGAGAAATGAATCAGTCTGGGTGCAGGTGTGGCTGAAAACAGCACTGCTCCAGGTGTGTGTGCTTGTGTTTCTGCTTGTGATCCTCCTCCTTCCTCACCCTGCCCCATCAGCAGGAGGGTAAACCATGGCTGCTGTCCCCAGCCCTAACATAGGGGTATGAATTGCCTCTTTCCAGGTTAGAGGCAGGGAAAGCAAATGGAAATGAGCAAGAGAGAAAGATAACAAATTAAAGCAAGAGGGACGAGAGAAAGGGATGGGGTGTCAACTTTGAACTGGAGCCTTTTTGACCAGGCAGACTCCGGGTTTGGTCATCTTCTGTCATTGCCTCAGAGCAGGATCCATGCAGGCCCCTACACGTGTCCATAGGTACATGGCAGGGAGGCATGGGAAGCCTTTAGTAATTCAGTTCAAGTGCATTCCTGTTGCTCATGAATGTGCGGTTAAAACACGTTCATCGTTGCCAAACCCCCACCTGTGCCTCTTGCCCTGACTCCTGGGCAGACCCTGGACAGTCTGGGCTGGCTTCTCTCCTTGCTGAGCCTTTAGCCCTGCCTGGCTCCCCTGCTGCCTCCTCCTCCTCCTCCTCCTCCACCAGAGATTTCCACCTTCACTGAGCTGTGGCACTTCTGCCTTCTTCCCATTTTAAGTCATGTCTGTCACAACTGCTGCTGCCACAGACAAGTGCACGTTGTTATTAATGCATTATTAAATTTTATCTCACATTTAGAGCCTTGTCGATGGTGCTCACTTAAAGACACTGTGGTGATAAGCACTATAGGAATGGCTATAAATAATGAATATTATCCCTCTCATGTCTTTCCCCATCTCCCAACCCAGTAGGTATTCACTGAAAGGCAAATGATCATCAACTCAATTTTATTTTTACTGATTAAAAGTGTCTTCAGGATGCATAGCTGCCACAAAGTAGGCAAAAGACTGCAGCTACCATGGGAGACAGCCCAAAATATTTGAGCAGCTTCTGTTCCCACCAGGGTACCTTTCTCTAAAAGCAAAGCATTAATTCTAATTTGCCTTCTATGCTCCTGCTCCTTGCCAGGTTCCAGAAATCAAGTGAGAGGGTGGAAATGCTGAGAAAGGGTCCAAATTCTCCTGATGCTTTCTCTTCACAGGTCAAGTGCACAACACAATTTTTAATTGGGGAATACTTCATCTGCAGCATTTGCCTCCCATCCAGAAAAGTTCAGGCACATACTCTGGTTCAAAATCAGAGCACAAAAGAGCAGGGCACTGCTGCCATCTCAGCTGCTTTCTGTCCTACCTCATTAATGTCTGTCATTCACGTTGTTTCTTCCATCCCTTTGTAGCTCCTGCAAATTAAGTCTTTGAATGCTGTTAACATTCCTGTGCATCTGCAGTTCTTGATCACTTAAACACTGAAAAATGTAAGAAATATTTGCTATTACCTGAGTATCTATGGGAACTTGGAGAGAAAATCTTGGAAAATAAAATGGTTCAGAACAATGCTGAGAGGTCTTAAAAGAAGTGCTGCAAACAATTTTGGTTTGGTCCCAGAAATGCCCAAACAAAAACCTAGTGCTATGGAACAAGATATTTCAATTTCTTCCTAGTTTTATAATGGATAAAAGACTTTATGGTTCAGATCTCAAAGGGGAATTCTGGAGTCAGAATAGATACCAAAATCAGGCTTTATTCTGTCTTTAAAGTCTGGACTGCTTGGAGTTACTGATTAAATTTGGCTCAACAAACATTTTCATCTGGCAGTTCAGGTAAGATATCATATATAAAGCTGAAATAGGCAGGAAATTGATTTTTAACTTGCAAAAATGTTTGAGATATAATTTTTGTTCAAAAAAAAGACAAAGAAGTTCAGACTGAGAAAACAAAAATCAATTTGGGTCAATTGCGGCATTTTCTTCTGTTACTGTTGTAATGTTTAATTTTTATTTTGACCTGTTTTTCAGTTGTGTATAATTAGATGGTATTCAGCATTAAAATGTTGTTTAAGTAAAAAAAGATTTGTTTGGGTTTTTTTTTAATGTTAACAAGGTCCCTACATTTTCTCAAACAAGCAAATACACCGGTGGAAGACAACTTTTTCCAGTTAGAAGTCCCATTTTAGCACATCCTTGGCTTTTTGTGTATCAGAAAAACAATTTCGTGAAGATACTATCATCTGCTTCAACTCAGATATGAATCCTAAGTCAATCATCCCCCCAGGTATTGACTAAAATCACCCCTGACATCAAGTCAGAACTAGAGCTTGCCACAGAGTCCTTTAGCCTCACTACCTGAATTCTGAAAGGCTCCAAAACTACCAAGGGGAAAAATTCTCATATTTCCTTTCCTTGAGACCTCCTGACTCCAACCTAGACTCATGCTTGCCAAGCATTTGACCTAGGATCCCAACAATTTTTCACTTACTACCTTTGCTTGAACTGCTTCAAAATTCAACATGGGCTTGTTTAAACTCAGATTCCCCTTGCTCTGCTCTCTCCTGAAAGATGAGCAGAATTTTGTTAAACTACCCTAATGAATGGCTTTATCTCAGCAGCCATACATTGTCCTTTTTGGCGGTCTCACAACACACAAAGAAAATCTCCCACATTGATAGGTCAAATCACAAGGGTGCATTATATCACTTCTAGGGGTGTATCCTTCTCTAAAGCTTGGGTTAGATTTAATATGGTTACAAAAGTTTGGGTCAGCTTAAAGTAGAAGAAAAATGAGGTTTTACTTGTCTGCAGAAGACTCCTTGGATGCATCCTCAAGAACATATAATGAAAACCACACAGTAATTTGATAACAAACCAAAGCATTCAAGCACATATACTCATCATGATGTCATTTCCATCTTCTGTCATTACTTAAGTACCATACAAATTACACTTGTATTTCGTCTTGCTTACATCTGTGGACCCAGATCTCAAGCCCCCAGTACAAAACCTGAATTTTAGGGACACTAAGCATCCACATCTCCCATTAGTTTCTATTTTGCCAGGGTTCTCCCACCAACAGAGATAGCCTTGAGAGCAAAAGCAAGCACAAGCAGACAGGGAATAGTTATCACTCAGCACTCCCAAGATATGATTCAGGGCTCCTATCAGTTACCCTAGGGTTCCCCCAACAACACAGAGTACTAACTCATCACACAGAAAGAAAAAAAAAAAAGTAGAAGCAGCTGGGCTCAGTGAAATAAGGCTGTCAAGGTCCCTCTCCTAAAGTAGAGATGGCAATCAGTCCACTCCAATATTTACTTTTTATCTGCTCATCACAACAGACAATAATTAGATTACCATGGGTCAGGTTTTTTCTAGAGAGGTCACACAATGGTATAAGATGCTATCTTGACAAGACAATACCAGCATTTTACTTTCAAATGAGAAGCATTTTCCACTTCAGTTTTACAGAAAGTTTCACCATCTGTAATTACAGCACGGTCATTATACCCCATGCAAACAAAGGCACACAACACAGAACCACAAATTACAAAAATGAAGGCATGAAATATCAATGGTCTTACACACCCAATTCTGTGCATCAAGGAGAAAGAGCAAATACGTTTTTCAACCCAAACTGGGAACATCAAACTTCCAAAGTGTCCAGTAACCCTCCCCAGCTGCCTCTTGCTCGTCAGAGTTTTCCCTGCATCTACGCAGTGTTTCTCAAGATAAAAGAGGATTAAGTAACTCCTTCCATAACGGTTTTCACCAGCTCACACAAGTCAGAAGGCCTCAGCAATCATATCATAAGGTATAAATGTTGATACTCCCAGTGCTGCACTTTTGGGAGGCGAGCTTGTCTGAGATAAATGTTGCTTGGAATACAAGCTGTTTCTCCTCTTATCGAGGAAAAATTTTGTATCCTGAGGATTCCCTCGTAAATTAGCCAAGCCCCACTGCTACACCCACTGCTCCCCTACAGCAACACAAAGAATATGGTAACACTCATTAGAGCACACCACCAGGGAAAAGTCTAATTGCTGGATTTACATTTTGTAGGCAACGTGTATTTATACTAATAATTCTATTTTGTGCGGCTTTACTAGTCAGAGAAGAAAAGAGCATATTGTATTAAGCTCCAGCCCCCAAGCACTGAAATAGCACTAACAGATCCAGGGAGATGGGCTTTCATATAATTGGCATCCACCCATAGAACACAGTTGATGATGAAGCATATTTCCAGCAGTTCATAACAAGGGCATGTGATTCCCTGAGGATTTTCAACCTTTAATATTCGCCTATCTTTGGGAGCATCTACTCATCTCATCATTACAGTAGTACTAGTCACTTCTCTGATTGCAGTGGGACTGCAAAAAGCAGCACTTTAACCCTGCCCATCTTAAGTATTATTTCCCTCAGTAGTCACCTCCAGGCTCCCACGGATCCTACAGCAAAAATGTTCTATACACTGTCTAGCAAGAAAACAACATTAAGAAGGAATAAGAAACTGCAGAATTAGCCATACATCCAGAAACAGTACCTAAACATGAAAAATTCAAATATCTATTTTTATATGTATTTTTTAGCATATCCTCTATTCTTGAAGAACATAAAAAGAATTCCTTCTTCACAATATCCCAGTGCTTTCAACTACAGCTGAAGTGAGGAAGTGCTAAGTTGTTGGCAAACCTGACTTCCTTATAATGAGTTTGTAAAATGAATTTTGCAACCTGCAAAAGTGCTCGGATTTGATTCAAGATTTCTGAAGTCTCTTATTTTACCTGAAAAAAAAAAATCACCCAGACATACTATTTTCTTTTCCATTAATACTATAAAAGTGGGAGTTTTAAACCTATCAAATGGATGAAGGATAAGACAAAACTTAAATTCAGTATGAACTCTTCTAAAGATCAAAGTTCTTAGATGCAAGGGTTTGGCTTGGGACTGTCTTGACAACTACTAATAAAAAAAGTTAAAAGCAAAGAAAGAAAGGCTTGTCTTACTCATAATAGCTTCACATAAACTTAATTCTACATAAAAAGTAATTAAAGGCCTCTTCTAAAAGGAGCTGGAAGCCATGGTGTTATGCCTCCCTCCATACATTTTTTATCCAATTAAGCAATCTCAAAAAAGCACTTTATGCATCTTTAAGACATGATTGCTTCACATTAGCTCACGTAGCTGTTTTACCAGATCACTGCACATCCTCCTTCTGGCCTCTTTACCTGGAAACTCATTCCCACAAATTAACACCATGCTATTAATACTTTTCTGTTTGATGTTCTCCTCACCTTCATTTTATGTAGCATTGCCAAACATCAGGCATCTATTTGCATGGTTCTATTTGCAAATGAGCCCAGCCCCCTTTCAAGTCCTCTCAGTTTCTGCATGGGAGAACTTGTTAAATGAAAATAGATGTTGAGCTTCCCAGGCATTGGAGACTGGTTGGGCTTTTCATGAGCAGGACATCGTTCTTAACTATTCTTCCTACTCATCTTGAGCTGCACAGCCATGAGACTTCTGAAAGCAGGCTTTTTTAATGGGAAAAAAGAAACAAAAGCATAAACAAAACAAAACAAAGCAAAAAAAATCCAACAAACCAAACAAAAGGGAAAAAAAGAAAAAAAAAAAAAAGCAAACAAAAAAACCAAACCAAACCAACCAACCAAAAAAAAAAAAAAAACCACAAAAAAAACCCCCAAAAAAAAAAAAAAAAATAAACCAACCCAAAAAACCACCAAAACTACTAAAACCCAATCAAGACATGGTTGCATGGTTGTGGATTCCAAGTTGAGTCATGGAAGAGCAATAGCACAAATGCCACTGAAATAGCCTTGCTCACCAGAGGCATTCAGGAAATGAGGCTACATGAAATGCAGGCAGCATGGAAGGGAAAAAAAGCCTCTGCTGAGCCAATGCTGTTTGCTGTCAGGCTCTGCGTGACCTTTTCACTAGGTACAAGATGGGAAGATTGTGGAGCATGTACTGATTAGGTGTATGGCTCCAAAAATACCATTTGGAAAAATAAAATCCTTCATTATAGCACAATAGGAAATATGCTGGAATGTTAGAATGCCAAGAATAACTAATTTTCTACCATTCCTTATCTTACCTTTTTTACACCTCATTTAAACACTAGTTAAAGCAGGCACTCTGGTATAAAGGAAAGAAAGGAAGAGCAAGAGAGTTCCATTTTTATTTTCCATCATCTGCTGAAGTGATGACTGCTAACAGCATCTCCCCTGGTAGCACACACATGGCCATCAGAGACAATGACTCACTGTAAAATGAGCCCAGCAGCTAAAGCAGCCACTGTGTGTTTTTTTTTTGCTGATTCTATTTGGGATGGGCTGGAGTGGGGTTGGAGATTTTACAACCTTATTTGATTTTGGGGCAGACAATCTTATGCAGACTTAATTATTTCCTTATTTATAAAATAACTTGCTTCCTGGAGACTCTCTAATGTTGGTTGTCTCAGGCACCCTGCATCTAATGATTTAAAATGCTTTGGTGTTTTAAAGGAGCAAAATATCAGGGGTCTGTTGTAGGCTGTTGTGCACAGTAGGGGAAGGTTGGAGAAATTATTGCTTGACCTCCTGAAGTGTGTATAAAGTGAGCACACAACCACCACCCATCATCCACCCTTCATCCAGCCCTGCTAATCCCACACACCAAGCCCAGGACAAGGGCCATTTGCTGGGCATTAGCATGACCTCATTCCTGGGAAGATTTAGGAAGGTAGAGACTGTTCTCCTGGATTAAACCCTTCCTAGCTGAGTGTCTAAATCCTCACAGTGCCCCGCATCCACCGAGGGCTCCCTCCACAGAGGGGCTCTTGCTTTAGTCCCTGCCAAGACATGATCCCAGACCAAGCCCCATGGCTGTGACATAACCTACTCTCTGCTGTGTTTTCAGCACATCAGGAGCAGAGGTTGAGAGGTCTGCCCAAGTCTGCATTGGGACTGACACCAGGCTTCAGGAATGGGACAGACCTCAGGTAGTCAGAGGCTGACACATGTCTCAAAAAAAGGATTGCTCTTATGAGAGCATGTGCTGTTGCAAACCCCTGCCCAGTTCCCCTCGCTCGCCACTGACTCAATTAGGAAGGCAGCCTATTGCTCTCAGCATCAGCTGATACCAGAGGTTATCAGCCCCTAAATGGGCCACACACCTTTCTTCATATTTCTATTTCTTCATGTTTCTTACTTCTATTAAAAAGAAAAAACTTCATTAGAGTAGAAGAAAGGAATGCATAACTCCTTTTCAAAAGGTTTCCAACCATCATTTCTTTTTCAGTTAAAAATAATTAAGACTGGGTGTTCATCAGTGCAAAGACCTCATTTGGCTTGTCCAGAAGGAGCTTTGAATAGCTAGTCAGTATAAATACTGCATAAAAAATAAAAGTAACAAAGAGAGGATTTTTTTTCTTCATTTGTTATTTTTGGGAAGAAAAACCAGCCATCTGTGTTCCAAATGTGTTGCTTTTCAATGATCCACAAGCTGTTTCTATGGTTAAAAATCATTTGGCTTTGCTCTTCTTCTGAATGGTTGCCTTCACCATATTAAAACACAGAGCCTTGCCCTGCTGAGTGCTGTGATATTTGTCTGGCTGCTCTGCTTGATAAGAGCTGCTCAGGTCTGGAAATTATAACCTACACAAGAGGGCAGTTTAGTTTTCACTGTAACAGTGGAGGAAGGAAGGATGGAAGCAAGAAGTTCACATTATTTTGGTGAATATTTTACCGAAAACATAATTTTATATATTTTGGGTGAGAGGGGAATTGTTTTGACTCCTATTTGCAGCCACCATGAATACTGTTTCTCGTCCTCTTCTCAGCTAGTTCTGAAATGTCTGGAAATTAGTCATTTAAGTACTTAAAAAGCGTGGTATGGGGGGAAGCATGTGTAAAAAATATTCCAGCATATATAAAAAAAATCTTCCGTATACATTGCTTGTACATAAAGCATTTTATTTTGATTGAGAGCAGATTGTTCCTTCCTATACCCAATTTGAGATTGGACAGACTGCGCTGTGTGCCCATTTTCACAATATAATGATCTTTATGTACACACAGATGTACATACAAAGACGTACATATGGCATTTTTTGTAAATTTAGCACTTGTAATTGTTTTGATGTTCAGATCTATACTTATTAGTTAGCCCAGAACACATTTATTATTAAGAACACTGTGGATTCAGCAGCTATTTACGAAAGGTAGAAATGCAAACGCAAAAATATTTACATAAATATCTGCAAACACTATGCATCATTCTCTTTGTCTTCAGGAGCACAGCCACATGCCAGGTCTTTTGTATGTTGAATGACCAAACACACACTTAAATCAAATAGCAGCTCCATTCAGCCTGTGCTTTCCACAAGTCGTTAGACACGCTATGTTGAAAGGAGAGACTTCATGCACACTCAGCTTTTTCAAAGAAACATCTGTGATTTAATGGCCAGATCTGAGCCATACAGAAGTCTGAGCTCTGGGAAACTTACAGCCTGACTGCCATCCACCCAGGAAGCTCCTGCTATAAAGGAGTCTATAAAGATGCCATTCACACGCTCATTCACTCGGCCCCTGATGCATAACAAACCCAAAAACTTTTACTGAGCTCTGTCCTAGAGAAACTCAAACTGCTCCACGTCTGGGAGTCACCGACCCCTGCTGCAGACACAAAGCAGCCCTTCCTCTGAGACAGGCATCTCCTAATGAGAGCAAACATTCCCCTCTCTGAAGAAGGCAGCAGGAGACGGATGTGTGCAAGGACCAAGCTCTGTCTATTGTATTTCTATGGTTCCCTCTACCACAGCATTTTAGAGCCTCGCAACTCAAACACATTGCTCCCCAAGATGCCCCAATGAGGGTCAGAAGTGCTGTCACCACCTGGGACAATAATTCTCTCCACAGCAGGAAACCCAGGGTAAAATCATTGGAGCCATTCAGGTCAGACTAGGAAAATATAGATGACACTTCTGATTTTCAAAGATCTGCTTTTAAGTTTCTCATTAACACCATAAATTTACATTGTATATTTGTCAATATTTAAGAACATTGAATTTTAATTCCAGAAACAAACAGAGAGATATCATGTACAGATTTTCAAATATGAAAATATATGACAAAACCACTTTATTCTTCCCTCCACATCACACTCCCTTCCCACTTTTCACCAAAGCCCTTCTTCCTACTCTAAGCTATTTTCTTCCTTTCCCACATAGACCAAAAGTTTTTGGATTCACTTAAGGCAGAAGGACTGAAAACTTCAAGAGTTTCACAGAATCTTACCAAAACTATCTAAAAAATCCAAATCTGTGAAAATGGGCTGGAAATCTCACCAAAGCAGGCATCCATCCATCTGCCCTTTGCAGCACATCAGATAATCCTACAGAAATCAAAATGATAAATTGTGCTTCATGTCCCAAAGAGAATAGCACACGTTCCTGGCTTAGCACCCCCAGGGAACGAGGGATAACCCAATAAACCCTCCCTGAGGGTCACTGGCTGGCCCTCTCTGGACACATCCCTTGAAGAAACCATGCTGGGACCTCAGCACCCATTGCAATACCAACTCTCCTGTCCCCAAATGGCTCTTGAGGCGGTGCCAGCTCAGCTTCCTTCAAGGTGAACCCTGTGAACTGCATCAGGAACTGGTCCACCTGAAATATAACCTATTCTTTCATCCTTTTCCCTTTTATTTTTTGCAAAGTTATCTTTCAGCTGCTGCATTTTGCTGCACAGAGATGCATTGGCTGTGCTGGCACAATGGAGTGGAGAGGCGCTGGGCAGAGACTGCTAAAACCAGCTTACACAGCACAGCTGCTTAATATTTAACCACAGCCTTAAGCTCCTGACTCTGGTACTCTGGACTGCAACCAAATTGGGTACAGGAAACAAAGCAAACAGTGCAATCTCCTGCATCTCAATCTAGGGTTTTCATCACCACTCACCAAACAAGCTGGAAATACTTCATGGGTTTCATGGTTTGTCCACGTTCCTCATTCCGTTCTGTGCAAGTCTGAAATGTTAATAAAAAAGTATCAACTACTACAAAAACAACAACAAAAAATTCACAGAAAATGTTACTATCTCTACCTGAGATGCTGCCTAAAGCCTGAAAGATTATCAAAGCAGAGATATATGCCTCCAAACCAGGTTTAATCCACTTAAGCCTGTTGTAAAGCTTTCATCAGTCTGGGTACAGTCATAAAAATATTTATTTCCAAATACATGCAAGCAGATACACATTTGCCTCCAGTTAGAGAGATGGGAATCTGTGTACAGTCATACAAATATTTATTTCCAAACACATACACTTATAATCTCTGATTTGTAGTTAAGAGAGATGCGACTCCAGAAGAATGTGTTGTAACCTGCAACATCGATAGTCTCCAAACTTGTGTCTCAACAAGAATTGGGTAGTTTCACAATCATATTTCAAGATTTTAGTCCTCCAGGAAAATGCTTGAACTATAATTTCTTACTTTAACTCCAATTTTTCAGTTTTGCAAAAGATTCCTCATGACAATGAGCATTTTTATTATAATAATATACATTATTTCCATTGCCCTATTATATGCAGTGCCCAGTAACTCTTGGCCTGTGGTTTGCACAAGGGTGAAATGCACAAATGAACTTTCCTCAAATACTGTAACACTGTGGACTTCTTTCAAGCTCACCATAAGGCTGGGATAGGGCATCAGAAAATATACATCTCTCAGCTGCTATGAGAAAACAGTTTTCCATTCCCTAGCAATATACAACAAAATAACAAAGCAAAAATTATTTTTGTTGGGTTTTTTCCCTCTCAGCTAATCTGTTCTGTATTTATGACCCTTACATGCTACTGAAAAACAGGGGAAAATCAATATTGACTTCTGTGCTGAAATATGATCCACTGTTTGAAAGGCCATTGTAGTAAAGATGATTTCTAGCAGGATACATGTTAAAGGTAAGCAATGTCCTTCCTTCGTAGGACTGTATGGGAAAACTGATAAGGACAGACTGGTCATTTGTAGCCATCGTTCCCAAGTCTTCCACTGAAATGATGGGGAGACATTGGGTGAACTAATGAGAGCAGACTCAAAAGAAAAAGTTTTTCTTGGTGAATAAGCACAGAGGTTTGGCAGAGTTCTATGCTTTGAGCCCCTCTGTGCAGCCATAAATGACAGCATCCACTGAGGAGACCCAAAGCTGCTGCCAATTTAGGCATCCAAGATTTTTTAAAAATGGTCTCAGGGACACAATTCGGGTCATAAAACCTGTTCCCACTTTCAGTTCATTGCTAATTCTTCAACAACCCCTTGGCACTAAACCACAGTTGATCTCTTTCCTACTAAGTCATGCTTTTATTGGATGATCTCTGCTGGCAGCGAATCCCTTCTATGAAATCACAAGGAACTGAATGCTCAGTGATAGTTCAAGTGCTAATAAAGCCACCCTGGGTCTTCTTTTTCTCTCATCAGCAAAGCAATCTCCAGAGTTCAGTAAATCCTTAAGAAGTTACAGTTCTAATTTTACAGCAACAGCTGTACTTGGGTTTTAAGAGCAGGCAGATGTCTTTGTCTTTCAGTAGCCTTCAGTGACAATACATCACTTGTGTTGTCAAAATTGGAAAAAAAGAAAAAAGTGTGTGTGCAGGAAACCTAAGTATACTCATTTTTATTGTTATTTCCAAAAGGAAGATGAAATTTTCTTTCTCTTTACTGAATGTCAAAGCTCAGCCCTTGATTTCAGTATTGATGCTCTCTGAATGAGGATAGAGCTGTCTACAACAGCAGAACGAGTTTGAGGGAAAAGGTCTCTGTTTAAACATAAAATTTCTCCAAGAATGAGTAGAAATGCCAAGCAAAATACAGCAGAACTAGAAATCCTCTGTTTGTTTCTTTGGTGTAATCTGGGGATGCTCCTTTTGTAAGATTTATGTCTTTGCTAGTTGAAACAATATTCATTATACACTGTAACAAATGTTTCAGAACTCAATTTGCTCTCCAGAAGGGATCCTCAATCACCATAAAAACAAATGGAAAGACTGTTTCCCTAAAATGCACAGGTCTTATTTCCTTAACCTGTGAAATTTCACAGGGAAGAATTTGCCTGGGATAACAAGCAGTTTCTATTCTTTTTAGCTGGACAAGAACCACTTCCTTTCAGCAAATGTCAAGGTGTGAAAGCCTAAGGTTTCACCATAAAATGCACAAATCACATCAGCCATTCCAACCCCAGCTATGCCTCATGCTGCCTTGCTATCCAAACCTCACCTCCCATCCATCCTCACTCCCCACTACCCCTGGTGTCACCAGTCAGGCATTTCTTACAGGAGGGCAGAAGGCAATGAAATTCTAACACTCCATTTGGCTCCATCCACTGTCTGGGAATCCTGGACATCAGAACATCTCCATCCAGGCATCTGCAAGTGCCCTCCTTCCCCACAGAACAGCCCTCACCTCCCACAGCAACCTCCAGCCTCTGCTGCAAATGTGCAACATGAGCAAGACCAGCACAGCCACAGCTCCACAAATTTATCCAGATGTATTTTTGCTTTAGTCTTTCCTTCCCTCCAAAATCAGATGGCAGCAAAACTCCCTGAGTGTGGAGCTTGTCAGAGCAGCCTCTCTTATGAACCAGCCAGCACAAATAGCTATTGAACACCAGATTCCTAGGCTGTAGAAAAAGAAATATATATCAAAAACCTGTTAAACCATTACAGTAAAAAACAGTGATGTGTAAAGACGATCCAAAGAATATTTTACTGTTTAACTCATCTTGTCATAAAACTGCAGTAGGACCCACCTCATAAAATAGAAATTTCTCAGATTCTATATGCACTCAAGAAAATTTTAAAAGCCCTGATGCACAGGACATCTATTTCAGCACAGAACATTTCTGCTTAAGGGACCTGAGGCATGGTGGAAAGACAGGGCAGTGGGGAATGCCAGCCCTGAAAGAAAAGTCTCTTAGTAGTCTTTCCTGCCTGGCATTGATGGTGACACAGAGTAAATAACACCTATTGCATGTTCAAAGCTTTCGGGTCAAAATCTCAGCCAACATAAATAATTAATGCTTTTTCTCTGTCCCTCTGATTTTATGAGGGGAGCACTTTTTATTCCATACTCTACAAACTGCTGTGGTCACGTCATCCCAGAGGGAACTGGCCAGACAACTGTGAGTTATTCAGACTACACATCTCCTGCAAGAAATTAAATACTAGTTTCACTTTGAAGGAAGGACAGGAAAAGATTCCAACCCAGGTAAAAAACAAGGCAGAAAGTATTGGAAAAACACATTCAATGTTTTTATGTCATTGTTTTCCTGTGGAAGGATGCATTATGTATTATTTACACTTTAAACCTTGTGCATCTTTTTATATATTGGAAATGAAATTAAGTGGTAAGCCTGTGAAGGAAAAGTTGTCTATCTATCCAAATCAGAGAGAAGCATTCTCCACTCCTAAGCGGTCTTCTGTAAAAAATTTTGATTAATTTGATTTTCACAATTAATTACAAAAGTGGGTTTCACCATTTTGAAGCCCACTACAAAGCAAGTTCCCATTTTGCCATTATCCATCCTACAACTAAAGAAGAGTACCTCAAGATTCACAAGAGTAATCTCCAGTTACAAGGTCCATGACCCAGCAGATCATGGTTTGTACCAGATAATCGGTGTAACTGAGTCCTCGAACTACCCTCAAGGAACCATAGGAATCATTATCCCAATACATAAGAACAAACAACTTTCTCCTTCTTTATTTCTTAAAAATAAATTTTATAGCTTCTTCCTTCCCTTCTATCCCTCCATCTATCCCACATTCTCTTTTTTCTCTATTCAACATCTTTCTTGACTTTTTCTTCTCTCTCCAGTTCTACTTTGGTAATATTATAAATCACCACCCCCTTCCCCCCAGCTTTGACTTCTCTCACCATATATTTGCTGACTGTTCCTGTTTCTCTCCTTCCTCATAGGATTGCTCCTCAGAGTGTAATTTTGTACTCCAAAAGAGATGAATGTTTCCAAAAAGCCCGTTTCAGCCCCAGGAGCAAAAGGGAGCTAGTGCTGCTGGAGGTATTTGAGAAGAACTGTCAGGGCTTCTAAATTGAGAAACACTGAAACTATGCAGGAAGAATAAAACACAGCTTGGAGTAAAAGAAGCCACTATAGTGAGTTCAGGATCAGGCACAGAGAGCTGTTGTAAATCTGTTAAATCTTAATTTAGTGAGAGAAAAGAGAATCTGTTCCTAAATGAGGACCATGCATGGATTGACTAATTTTCAGTGATCATACCTCAACATTTGATCACAAGACCTGAGTGAAACTTGTGTGATCACACTCCTGTCCATCCACAATACCCACTACTCCATACCTCTGGATGCCTCTGATTTGGTTCAGGTGTAGATGGTGCAGTTTGTACTCTGGAGAGAGAGGTGTCACATCTGGAGGTGTCATCAATGCAAAGCTAAGAAGGCCCTATCAGTGACTAATTTCAATTAATCATCACATTTGTTATTGCTTCCAGCTCATTCCTGGGCTCCTTTACAATGTGTTGTCCACACCAATGAACCAAGGTGGATCATGCTCCAAGGAGCCCACAGCCCAAAGACAGACAGGGGCAAACAACAGAAGTGCTCTGCCTGTGACAGCTGATGTACAAAGAGATTAAAGGGGGGATTTTCAAAGGAGTCTACACAAATTCCTCCCTTCCCTATCTGCCTGCAGCAGTCTCCTCAAAACCCCTGCCTTCCCAGTCTGCCTGTACTACCCTTCCTGGATTTTTCTTGACAAAAGCCAATATCCACCATTTTTGTCCTTCTCTGACATCACAACCAACCACCCACACCAAGTAAAAATCAGTCTCCCAAGTTCTTTCACTTACAGAGTTTTTCAAGATTCCTGTGTTTCTTCTCCAGACCAGTAATAGGCATATGCTGAACTGAGAGCTTTAAAACTGCTTTATTTCCATGCATAAATCTCAGGGTAATTTTCTAAATGCTTCTGGGATGCTCCCATCCATGCTGCCCCGCCCCAAATCCCTTGAATTGCTCCCAAACCATGTGCATTAGTGGAGTTACTTCACAATACTGAAGTAACCTTGCCATCCTGCTGGCTTCACCACTTTCTCCAAAGGCCATAACAAACATATCATAACAGTTTTATATCTTCTCCTTAACCTTTGGAGCTGTTCAAGCTTCTCTGAGGTAGAGACTCTCTGATTTATATTCTAACACCTTCCTTAGTCTAAACTAAATGTAATTCTTTCTAAAATGTCCAGCTTTAAATTATGGATTACAGTGCCCAGGGTGTTGCTGCAAAACCTCCCACTGAGCTCAGATCAAGCTCACCAAGTGGTTTTTCTTGTATTGCACTCATTTATGTGTCCATTTTAAAATTCTGTTTGTGATATTTAAACACCTTTACAACTTCCATTTTCCCAATAAAATTGATTTAGAGGTGAGAAAAGCCCCTGGGTTTGCCCTGTTAAATGTTTTTTCAAGGAAGTTTGTTCCAAGAAAATACTGAAGAAAAAATTCAAGGCAAATGAGTGTAGCTGCACCTATTTTTTTCAGTCAGATTCTGTGCTCATGGAAACAACAGTCTTGACAAATGGGAAAGCCAGCATCCTGGCATAGGCACGCTATTAAAAACACCAGAAAATGGACATTCCCCAGATCAATACCTCTCCCAGGACCTATCAAAGTGTGAGAGGAATGCTCCTCATTAAGGCTATGATGGTAATATGCAGTCCTTTGACTTCTGTGCTGCAGTTATCACTGCAGACATATCGATATCCATTGGCAATGGGCATTTTCACAAGACCTGAGATCAAGAGATCAATCTAGAGAAACCACAAAAGAATCACCAACCAGTGGTAATAGCTTTCACATTCTCCACACCCTAAATTCAAAGAGAAGGTCTAGATGTAAGATGCTAAAAGTCTCTTGACACTGCAAATCTATCACCAGGCACTATCCAGCCTCCCGTGATGGCTGGTACTCAAACCTCAATTTCATTGACATTTTAAAACATCTTTTAATCCACTGTAAAAAGTCTGTGAAGTGCCTGTCAGAGGAAGCACATCAGAGAGTGCCTGGGATTTGAGACTAAGAGATTTCAGGTAAAATTAGAAAAACATCTGGAAATTTTCACAGTTTAGAGAAAACCCCATTGGAAGGTTCATAAAATTATTGAAGACATCCAATTCTGTGTCAAACTGAATGAAACACAGGCACATAAACCCACCAAGGTGGTTATAAAAAAAATAAATTTGCTCCAGCAATAAACTGATGAGTTAATATCCATGGCCCATTTCTGCAGTGTGTTCCAGCTAAGCAGCCACCCTCCCTGACCTCAACAGGCACAGCAGGCTGCACACACAGAGCTGATTGCAGAACCAGGGCCCACTGTATGATACCACATCAGAAAAAATAAAAATAATCCTCCAGTCAAGCAGAAAGCAGACAAAAAACCCCAGTCTATCAAAAGAGAAGGATATGAAAGTTTACCAGACAAAAGCATCATGTATTTTGTCCCCATATATTTTCTTGTTTTAGCACAACCCTTACAAAAAGTATTGATTGAGAAAGAAAAGGAGAAAGGAAGAAAAGAGAAGAGTTTGACGCATCCCTGTAGAATTAATTAGTTGTGGAGAGTTTTCACCCCTATTAAAAATTCAAATAAATTAGTTCTCTTAGCCTACCTATAGACCCCGGATGTAATTAGTGTGATAATCAATATATCAGTAGGAAACAGCCACTTAAGTGCAGCCAGTGCAATTGCAGATTTAGGACAAGTGAAAGGGGCGTACTCAACAACAGCAGGGAAGAGTATAAATGCAAATGAAGCTCATAAAAAAGAATGAGTGGTTCTGGCTGTGCAAGCTGCTCAAAATTCATCTAGGTTTTTTTTCTGAAACAGTGAAATATTAGGCTGCTGTGAACTACCCATACTTGGCTAACAAACATGAATATGTACCACAGACCTTCATTTGTTTTCTCACTTACTTGAAGACTTGTTAAAGTGCTGCTAGCTCTCTACTCTCCACTAATGCACAATAAAAAAAGTTCTAATAAAATGTGCACCTGTCACACTCGCATTTTTAGTGTTAAAAATACTCCCTGTTGTGTGTGGAGCACCAGCTGTGCCAGCAGCTTCAGTGCATGACTGACATGCTCAGGGACATCAATGGCTGAAGGTAGTTTGCCTCAGATTTGGCTCTGATATTTTCTCCTTACAATGGGAGTTTAAAAAGTGCAAGTGAGTGAATCACAGAACACCATTTCACAGCAAATTTCACCTTATCAGCCTCTAAGTACAGGAATGTGTGCATACAATGAACTGAAATAGCTTTATATGTTTTATGCAATTCTTTAGGCCCGTGATACTCCTTTAAGGACAGAGTTATCCCACTCCTGAGACTTTCCCTGCCACCAAAAGCCAGGAGAAAATGGACTTTGGGATGATGATGTGATAGAAGTAAATATTACTGTAGCAGAGTTTCGTGTTCATTGTCCCACTCATGATGCTCTGAGCTACCCACAAAGAAAAGAAAAGGGATATGAGAATGGGGAAGATATGAATATGAGGAAGATATGACAGAACCAGGGAATAACTGATTGGAATTAGATGATCTATTTCTCTGGAGGGATCCCAAAGGCCCATAGTTTATGTTCCTCGCATGAAACATTTTGTCAGATTTGATCTTCAGTCAAATGTAGTGGAATCTTACACAAAATACCCATCTCAGTCATCAGGGCTTGACTCAGAGATGTGCTTCACACAAATTGCAGATAGCAATTAAAGCAGGAAAATACCTTAATTGTTGATCTCAGCCTCTAGAAGACCCAAAGCTTCTTGGCTTTCAATATCCTACAATTCTTTATCCAAAAATTAAGTTATTTATTTCCTCTACACAGAATTACTTTCAACTCTGGGTTTCTAATGAATAATTTAATATCCTTTCAGTTTCAATCCCATCCAGGTAGGTTTCAACATTTCTCTTTCACAGGAGTCCTTGTCACTAAGACATGGTTTGAAGAGAACAATTTGGTGTCAGAACAGACACCATGATTTACAAGAACACAGCTTTACAAGTCAGGGTCTACCTTAACAAAACAAGTGCTTAATTTTTTGGTCTGTGGGAAAATTCTACCAAAAAAAAAAATCACATTAATACAACAAAGCTACCAGATTCATCCATTTGTTCTGGCATAGTGAAATGAGGACCAGAGGTGGCTCAAAAAATCTGCAACCAAAGAACAGGTACCAGGCTGCCAAATCCTCAAGGCACTTAACTCCAAAATGCCTCAGACACCCTCTCTTCTATCAATGTGTTATTCTAAGCAGCACAGAAGGGAAGGTCAGAGATGGAAAGCACAATTATTGTTTAGGGCATTCTACCTGTGAATTTCCATATTTTCTAAAGTTTTAGAACAGTCTTCCCCAAGTATCCAGGATTTTTAAGGTACAACTTTTCTTTAAAAGAGAATGCAGAGATTCCTTAAAATATTCTTTACCCTGCAGTTACTGATAAAGCTTTATCACCTCATGTGAAGCTGAATTATGATTTTGCCTGGAAACACATACATCCACTAGAGAGAAACAGACGGTGTGTATTCATATATTTCAAAACAGAGGATTTAACCTCTGAAAAGAGATATCAAAGCGTCACTGAAGCATGGACCTGCATTCAACATTTTCACATTTGGTTCACAAATATCCAATTAGGTTTCTGTCTGAAACACAGTACCCCAAATTTATAATTAATCATCTGTCAAAGTTACAAGGGCAACAGAGCACCACATTATTTTGAACAGTGATTTAAAAAAAAAGATGTCGGGGTTTTATGAGAGAATATCTTAGCCTTGAGCAGCAATATCAGACTCCTCTTGAGTAAAGAGTTAATAAAGAACCATACAGTATCTCCGTAGCAAACTCAGCAACATGTTTACATCAAAATAAAGACACAAGGGACATACAATATTTAATGTAAACTCAAAATGTATTGTTGTAAATGATAAATGATTTTTAAATATAAGTTGTTAGAAATCAATCCCCTTTTTTTTATCCAATACCAATATTGATTCTTAAAACCTCAAATAACTTTAGAAAAATAATTTTCCCCCTCTTTTTTAATTGCAAGTGGCTAATGACTTTTCTTTGTTGGTCTATGGTAAATTTTAACAATGTTAATTAACACCACCATATAAAGGGACAAATGTTTACAACTTCTAAGGATGTGGATACCCTATCAAACTAAGCTAAAGCTCTTTTGTCCTAATTTGGGAAATAATTGGAATGAATCCCCTAGGACTTTTGCTATTCCTTCTACATAAAACCCTATTACTGGTTGATCCCAGAACAAAGATATGTTCCTAGACATTCCCATAACCCTAATCCATGCAGTTCTGTCCCTAGTGGGTACACAGGTGCCCATAAAAAGTGAAGGTCCCCATCTTTTTAAAGTAACCTTAATTGATACAACCCAGACAGACTGCAGACAAACACAGCAACATGGCAGCAAAATGACCTCTCGCCCACTTTTCCAGTGGGAAAAAGATAGAGGTTATTTGGCTCAAAGAGTAACTATAAGATTAATTTCAGAAAACGGGATTTTGTCTGAAGGCTGAAATGATGCTCTCAGTATCAGCAGCCACATACTGCTATAATTTGGGACCTTATTCTGCTCACTGTGTGTTCTCTTAAACAAATCCACTGTACACAAGGATGTTTGCCAGGATTAAATCCCTGGTGTTATCTGCCTGTACCATTTCCAGTTATTCTAGAAATGTAACCTCCTTCTTCCTCACATTGGGCAGGTTTAACATGGGACTCAGTTTTACACTGTGCTTACATGGGAGCAATCCCAGTGAATGAACCCAAGGCACAGCAAGGAGAGGGGGAAACCTGCTGTGGGAAAGAGGATAGGATCCAGCCCTCAGGAACAAAACCTTATTTGGCATTAAAAACATTCAAATGCACTTTTTGAAGCAAAACATCTCAGCACTAGTCCAAAAGCCTCACTGTAGAGAGACACAGACTTTTGATGCTTCTTGTGCACAAAGTAATCACCTCTTAACCCAGTCTAGCATTTCATACTGAAGCAACATTGAGTAGACAACTGGAAGAGATAATGATGGAATCAGTTACCACCCATAGTTCTTGCTTTTCTTTGATTCTATGTACAGAGACAAAACATACTCAAACCTGGAGCCAAACTTACACTGGCTGAGGGTTTCCCACACCAGAAGTTTCAAATCCAGCTGCAGCCCAGTTTAAGATACTGCTGCCACCACATTTTGGGGACAGAAGAGCAAGTCTGAAGGGATGAGGTCTACCAAGCTGTTGGAGCACAATTACACTGTAGGTCAGATTGTTGTGGGGGTATTTTGTTTGTTGGGTTTTTTTAAATTTCATTTGGGAATACTCAGGCTTTAAAATGCACAGACACTGGCAACCAGGATGTTTTACTAAAATTAGGATATAAACACACCTCACTAACACTGACAAAATTTCCCTGACCACACACATAGGCAAAGAGGACCAGAAAGACAAAAAATGTCTTAGTTTATTGTTTTATTACTCCCTCAATCTATGAAACACAATTTGCTTCACAGAGCATCACTAAAAATGCACCCACCAAGGATTTCAATTTGCTTGAATAATGTAATTATCAATGTTAGCACTTCTTTTCATTGTTTTGACAGACTCAGTTCTGCTGCCATCTCATTTGAGCATCCTCCAGCCTATGAAGGAATAAGCATTTCTCACCTGCTCTCTTTCCCCAAATTAGGTGCAAAATTTATGGAGACATGACCTAAAGTTTGAGACCTTTTTAAAATACAGAAATTATACTAAGAAATTTAGAAGATCTAAAGCCATAAGGATATAAAAAGCAAATCAGCAAAAGGAATGTTTTATATGAGTTTGTTTCTATTCAAGTCTCTTACGTGTCTTGAATCAATACAGGCACATTTTGCAATTTCATTTCTGACACGGAGCATATTCTATGGAAATAAGGCAAAGAAGGATAATCTAAAATTTCTCAGGCAGTTTTTTACCCATTTCTGGAATAACTGTTTGAAAAAGTGGTCTGAGAATGAGCTCACTAGGATAGCTGGTGCCAAAATCTTGACTGGTGCAGCACAGAGGCTCTACCAGCACATTCCTGCTGGCATTGCTGAAAACACAGCAGCAAGCATTCATGGAGCAGTTCTATTTTCCCATCAGTTTGGATTCTTCCCTCCTTGGACCACTCTTGACCTTCTCTCCAGTTAAAGAGAGAGGAGCAACTTTGATACCAGCATTTGCAAACCCAACAATCCCCTCTCTTTTCCTCCTGTGCATTTGTAATTACATATTAGGAATCAACAACATGCACACCACTGAGCAAGGGACAGGACTCCTGCTCACTGAGAGACAGGAGGAACAGGACTCTTGTTTGCTCTGTATCACAGACCTCTGTGCTTACTGCACAGCCATCCTTCCCCCATCATCTGCCACATCAGGGCCATACAGATTTCCCTCAGTCACAAAGCCATGCCTGAGACTGTTCATATCCAGTGCCCTCAGAGCATGGGGCTTTTTTTTTTACTTTTTTGTATAGAGATTAGTCCAATCTGGGATGGGTTTCTCAGACCAATGAACCTTCAAGGGAAAGTGCAGCTTTCACAGTGTACAAGAGAAATGGGAGGGTGAAACAAATCTTCCACTATTATACACAAAGAGTTTAAGCTGCCTTTCAGCTCATCATTTTTCAGACTCAGATAACAGCACAAAATCCATGCACTATCCCTGCAGAGGAACAGGATGTGAGGTCTCTGAGCTAACCAGCCACATAAAAAATACAAGGGATCAGCTGGGAAATGAGAACTACTGGATTTACACTCAAAAGCGTGTGGGAAGAATTAGGCCCAAAGTCTGCAGCAGAGCTGTGTAAACCCAGCCTTGTGTCTGAGCATGGTCTTGCTCCCCAATCTGTTCTACAGAACAGCCTTTCACACAGTGGACTCTTGAACAGTTAAATCAGAGATTTAACCTGGCACAAAATTATACCTGGAGGACTTATTGGATGGAGGACATTATCAATATCACATCTGTCACAGATGAAAAGCTACATATATGGATGAGTACTGTGTAATCCATCCGTTGTTTTATAGACCTGGAACTCCCCAGAGAAGAGCACAACATCTGCATCTCACCCCCAAGTGTGGAATTTTGCATTCAGATGTCTGAGCTGGCTGAATGTGTAAAAGCACAACCAGCTCCCAAGCGACCTCCCACACCTCTGAGGACATTCCTCTGCCTTGCTGATTGCAACATGGGTTGCAACACGGGTGTGGAGCATCTTGCACTCATAAAACAGGTGACAGCAGCACTTGTCTGCAGTGCTGCACTTCTGCACACCCCTGAGATGCAGGACAGAAAGATTCCACCTTTAGGGAAACCAAGTCCTTTCAGTTTATAGGAACAACAGACACATTAGCCCCATGGATCCAGCTGTGGTTTGCAGAACTGATGGAGCTGTGCACAAGCTGCTCCCTTTTGAAGGATAAATGGATGCAGAACTGAGCCCTGAAGTATTTACATACACAAGGGCTCAGGGCACATGAGGTGCCCAGTGTTTCCCCCAGGACCAGACTCCATCCAAAGGCTCCTGCTGGAAACTTGCTGACACTGATGCTATTCCTTCCTGGGTCTAGAGTTCACTGCTTTGCTTTGGGACATGCAAAACTGCTTCCACCTCTTCTCTGCATTTCTCCAATGGAAACCAAACATTAGCAAATAAGTAAACAATTAAATGAATAATTTGACCTTGAGATGTAAGCAGAGTCTTATGCTTTTGCACAAGGAAGAAATACAAGAGCCACATTGTATCTCCTGCTGCTTTAGCTGGTATATAGATTATTATGCTGCTGACTGATCCTGTGTAAATAAATGTCTCTGTCACATGCAGAAGGCTAAATATTCAAGGTGATTCTATCCAAAGTCCCTGTCTCAACGATCACAGAAATATGCCACACAAACTTCCATAGGCAAGGACTTACCTGAAAATTTAAAAAATGTCTCCTAACACATACAAAAATAACATGCCAGAGCATCCTGTCTCCTGCTCTTTTCTAAAAACTGGCTTGAGTTTGGATTCAGTTTGGTATTACAAATACCATTCCATCTCCAGCCAGAGCTAAGGAAGCTCTGACCGGGACTCCTGCAATCCTCAAACAACCCCACCATGCAGCTGCCTCCTCAGCTCCTAAAAGCCTCTCAGAACCCACAGACAGTAACAGAGAAAATTGCAATAAAATGAAAGCTGAAGCCACCATAAAACAGTGAAACTGATTTTCTGAAGACAGATATTCTGTTTCAGTTGGAATATTTCATTTTCATAGAAGTTATTCAGAAGTGTGAGGGAGTTGTACTTGGGTTTGGCCTTTTTTTAGTTGAGTGGGCTTTTTTTTTAACTTTCTGACATCAACTAGAAATTCTTCCTAGAAACAGTTAAATTTATATTTTATTATTATTGATAATTTAATGGAATAATATGTCCATTATTTCAAACCAGCTCTAATTTTCCCATATAACCAGTTCTTCAGGATGTACAGCACTTTTTGTTTTCCCCCTATTATAATTCTACGGCCCAAAATTTCCTTGGTGTGATGCACAGATCACACTCAAAATAAGCAGATCCATTTAGAAATACTAGCCCAGTATTAATGTTTGCCACTTTCTCTTTGTTCTTCCTGCATATTGCCAGCTAGTTTACTGCCCACAAAGAGCATGGACTCACTTCATGTTACTACTGCTGAGGTCATTTTT
>NW_005054303.1:7431545-7458270 GCF_000277835.1 Geospiza fortis | reverse complement strand
TGGAGACATTTCAGAATGAAGAAAAAGAAAGGAAATTATCTTTAAAAGACCTTCAGTCCTACCCTTTTTAATTTCCCTGGAATTCAGATGTGTGTGTTCTGTTCACACATAGGAATGAAATTCCTAAATGCAAATACATTGGTAATATGTACAATATGATCTGGCTTTCAGGAGGATTCTTCTGTGAGAAATAATATGCAGCACATAACCTCCAACATAGTTTGGAGGTTTTTTCCCCATCATTTTCTAGGGAAAAAAAGAACTTTGAAAACCATTTAAGCCTTTAAATGTGCATACTGCCATATCTAACTAATCTACTCTAAAATGCAAGTGTGAAATAACTGATGTATGAAGGCCTGCTTTTTTCTAGCAATTTATAATCTCTTAATATTTATAACAGCCTAACAAATGAAGTTTGTTTTTAATTAATTTGTGTCTAATTATCAGAAGGAAAAGCTTACTATGTAACTGTAATATCTGCAGCCTACATGCAAATTCTGAAGCTCTGCTGAAGATAATGTCAAGGGGCTTGCTATTATTTTTTAAAGCAGCAATAGTTAGACACCATTCAATTCAAAGGTAAGTTTTACATATTTATCTTTAGCTTACAGGCATGCCTCAGATAGGATTAGGAAGGCATTCTATGAAATATAAATGGGGAAAATTTAACAGAATCCAAAAATACGAGTCTGAGATAATGTTTTTGTTAATGAATTCTGGATGGGTTCTTTTTTGCATCTATTGCAAAGCCAAGGAAGAAAGATTTCACAGTACAAAAGTTAATATGCTCAAAGATTTCCCAATATGCATTTTCAGTTCTCTCATCAGAATAACTTGTGGCTATTCAAAAAATACAGGGATAAAGAGGATAGAGGGAATGGATTAACAAAGAAAAGAAGACCAAAACTGGTTACCTCAGTCCCAGTTATATTACCACATACTTATTACTTTATTGATTTCCCAGTAAAATTCACTTAACTAGTTTTCTGGGTTTTATAGCTAAATAAATTGCTTAATCCATTTCAGAGGAAAAACCTTATGCTGGTGAGTTTATGTTAAAGATGTCATAACCCCTTGGGTGCTGCTCACTAACCGCTCGTTCACGACTTCTGTCCCTGGAGACCACAGCACAGACATCAAAGGCACAGCTGGATAAACCATACAGATTCAATCCTGAGCAAGAATTATCATAAACACCATGAAGCCACAGAGAATGTGGAAGGAATGATCATTTAGGTCCAGAGAGTTATTAAAATTCCTCCAGTCCGTCTGCCTATGGAGGCATGCGACATTACCCATGGAGCGCGCACAGCCTGAAGCTTGGGGAGGGGATTTCGTAACAGCCATTCCACAACAAGGAGAGGCCAGGCCCAGCTCTGGCTTAGTTCTCACGAAATCTTGCAGTCCTAAGTGGGATTTCATGGCATGTGCAATCACGCCATAATCACAGTGAGTGAATAAATCTGGCCTTTCAAAGATCTGGCAGATGGTGGAGAACTGACCTTTGATTATTCACCCCGCCGCTTTTCCCACTGATGGACTGCTTATTGCTCATAGATTTCCTCAGAGTCCTTAGGGAATTTCCCAAACCTGGGCCAAAAGGGAAAGAAACATTTTTTTGTGATTATTCTTACAACATAAAAGACACACTTTTCCTGGTTTCCAGTCAGCTCTAAGAGCAGTTTTCTTGGAGCAAGAGCAGAGCAAGCTGTATTAATGAGATTGTTCTTAAGGACACTTCTAAGAGTTAATAACATGTGCAATAAAACATTTCAGTGAGTATCTCTGTTTATCAGGGCTGACAGTAAGGTTTTAGGAAAATCAATTACATTAGCACAAAATTTACTTCTACTGAAAAATGATAACGATAGATTAAAAATCTGCTGCTTTCTATCCCTATTAATGTTACCCTTGCAGTGTGCAACAAGTTAAATGTTAATTTGTCAAAGCTGTTTAATAAAAGGGTAAAAATCCTTTCAGCTCCATATATAAATACACTGATTAACCTTGACTTGACTAAAACCTGCTTTTCTTATTCCTAAGTGATCCCTCTATTTTATTCATCCTAATTGTGTAGGCAATGCAAGCTGAATTAAGTCTTTTCCACTGTACAGAAACTGTAAAATACTAGTTTTCTTGGATGCTAATGTATATTAATGACCAGTCCCTTCTCCCTGCACTCACACTGTGCTCCATGCAAAATGAGATACTGCTAATAAATTGATTTCCAGCCTCTTCTCTGTGGGCCTTTGGGAACTAGCCTGTGGGCTATTTCTAAGAAGTCTTGTGAAAAGTGCTTCAAGAAAGCGAGGTCAAGCTGGCGCTAAACTAAGCCACATACAGGAAAATACCAAACCTTCCTTGGAAGAAAACTAGATACTGGTTAAAACCAGTCAGAAAAAATATTTTCTTAAAAATATTTCTCAAAAAAAGACAGCAAAGAAGAATACAGGTACCAGGCACCATAACTGCTTTAAGTCTCTGCAAATGAAACTTCTGCCGTTAAAACAAAGTTATTATATCACATAGAAAACCAGAAGAAAGATGGATGTTACTGCTCAGGAAGACACTCCTGAGTGTCTCCAGTATCTCCAGTTCTCTGCTCAGTAGAAAAGGACCCACAGGAATGACACAAGTGCCCGCCTGTCTGCTCCTCTCCAAGTAGGAAGGCTAATCACATGCTGCTAGCTGACTGACTATGGAAATCACTTGATTTCTAAGTTCCAAAAGGTCCACAAATATGCTTTGGAACATGCCCTGACAAAATATACAAATGTTCCAAACAGATTAAACATTAAGTAATCTTAAGATGGGGACACCCACCTCTCTTAGATAAAGACACCACCCTATTTTGTTGGTCTTAGTCACTGACTTCCAATGTTACTTATCTCACCCAAGTAGGAAGGAACTTCCTACTTGGGAAGGAAAGGGTGTATCACTGGATTGCTCAACAGGATTACCACCTCTCCCATTTCCCCTTCAGTCAATGCCTGCTCTTTTCCCTTCAAATACTTGGAAGGAAGAATGTCTTGTTTTCAGACCATTGCAGCATCCAAGGATCATTCCTGGAACTTGAAGAAATGTGACCTCAGTCCGCAAGAGGCCTTGTAAGGCAACTCAATTCCTTGCTGCTCACTAGTCTCTTCCTCTTTATTTTAACAAGGTGCTAAAACAGAAAGGATTCTGTATTTCTTTTTTTAGATTTAGTTGTGGCTCCTGGAATTCCAAAAGAAAAACAAAAGGTAAACTTTTCTAGAAAAACAAGAATATTTTCTAACAGTTAAAAGGGTTTGTGAATTTGAGCCAAATTTTGGATTTTCTCAAACGACATTTTCTGGTGACACTGTCACTTGCCAAAAGAAATTCTCTATGATCTGAGAATTTCCAAGTTTTCCAAGTCAGAGCTGGTAGCCATCAGTCAAATATATCTGTAGGTTAGAAAACTATTTGTTGAATGAGCTGGACAAGCACTGTAATATTCTTCCTAACATGCAGTGGTGGGAAAATGGTAAGATTTTTCCTAACACAGAGATTACTGTAGAACATTTGCAAAAGAGCCTGATTCTTACAAGTTTTCCATTTGATTTAGGCACCAAAAATCTGGTGTCACTTTTAACTAAGGCTTCTAAATAGCTGAGGGCTTTTAAACTCCCTTTTCACTACTGATGCTATAATTGCCTATTTTTCCTCAACACCTTTAGTGTGGCTGTACACTGCCATGCTTGTATTGGTCTGGGGAATTAGGGCCAACCATTTCAGAAACTGCAGCCAACAGTTACACTTCCTAAATCCATATGGGACTACCCAAATAAATGCTTTGCTTTCCAAGAGTCAGAAGCACCTGAACAGCTCCCATTCACTTCCAAGACAGCTGCTAGATGCCCAGTATTTTGGTATATCATTCCAACTACTGCAAAGCTGTAAACAAAATCTGCAAAACTTGGCCTTTAGGTGGTTATCTACAGCACTTATCTCAACTGGCAAGTGCATTAAATCCATTTGCTCTCTTCCTCTGAGACTGAGTTGAAGCAGGAGAAAGTGAGTTTAAGATAATTGAAATACATAAATGATAAAAAAGCCATTTGTGATAAAGAACCCCGTGCGTAAAAGATGCTGATGCTGTAGGGAGCAGCAGTGGGCTTGGCCTGCTTGGGGACATCTATTTGTATTTGTGAGGGTCAGGATGCCAGAGGCTTCTACACTGCAAAAAGAAGGAAGTTAATATCACACAAGCATGCAAGCTGCCTGCCACATGCCAATACAACCAGAATCTTCCCTGCTTTTACTCTGCCTCTCCTTCCCACCCCCAATGCCTGTTTCCCATCTGACATCCTCTTTTCCCCGGCCTGCAGCCACAGCAGCTTTGTTTCCTCCAGTGACACTCTCCACTCAGCTCAAGCCATCTTTACTGAACAATGGATCCCAAGGCACTGGAGGCAGAGCAGAGAGGCTGGAGCAGCCAGGAAAGCAGCTCTTGATATTGTGGGCAGATGAAGCACAGGACTCACTGCAATGCTAATGGAGGAGGGAAAGCACGTTTATACTGACCCATTTCTATATATTGCCTAGGGGCTGTTGCGGAAAACAGCTAGATAGCACAGTGGTGGAAACTGCAGTTAATTGAGTCTATTTTGGTGCTTGTTTATGCTCTGTGATTTGTTTTGAAAGATCAAATACATAAATATAAAACAATCTATGCACTCTACACAATTATGTGTTTGTTGAACTGCCCTCCTACCACCACAGTTTCATCTTGCCTTCCATCCCCCACAGAAAACCAACCAAGAAGAAGCAAAACTACCTGGATTTCAGCAGGGCTCTCAGAGAGCCAGTGATGCAACCAAAAAGCTCCCAGAGGCAAGACTTTAGGGAATTAAGCTCTTTGCAACATGCTATTTTCTTGCTGCGCTGCAGCTTTCGTCTGACAGGAAGACCAGGAGCTCAGCCAGGTGATTTAGGGAAATTAAATCTCCAAGCTGCAAAGACAAAGCAGAGACACTGAACCCAAGAAAAGCAGCCTTCTTAGCTGGAGCTCAGGGATGTTTCTCAGTTTCAGCTCCATTAACATGGAACTCAGTCCAGCTCCGTGGCAGCTGGGCTTCTCTGGGGATCCCAGCTGGCCCCTCTAAAGCTTGGCTGATGTAGAAACAGAAATCAGCCATTTATCCTTATCTCAACCCTGGCACTACAGGGTCCTTCTCCAAAACCAAGGTTTTCCAACCTAATGTAGTAATAGAACCACATTTGTCCCATTCCTTCTCTATTGGGGATTTCTACTGTATTACAAGGTGCTGTTTTGACCACCATACATTACGTACTGTCAGATAGCCTCTCAGATTTCCTTTTGCTTCAAACAGTCCCAGTGGGAATTTCTATAAGCCTTAAATGAAAGAGGCACTTTTCTGAGACTATGAAACTGCTTAATGTCTGCTACTTCTTGCTACCAACAGCATCATTAACTTCTCTCTTTCTCAAAGCAACTTTCTGTCAGATATTTCTGTTCTTGTAAAGACCTCAATTTCCACTTCTACTAGAAGTAACTGGAATGAAATTGTGACGCTCTGTATGAAATTTCCAGTTTGCAGCTTATGTGGTGCATTTCAATCAAGCTCTGTATTAGGTTTTGGCTTTCAGGTGCCATATATATCCCTGCAGGTGTATGTCAACCCATTTTCCTTTAGTCTGTACCATATGTTCAAATGATCTTTATATTATTGATGATGCTTCTTTAAATCAGTGGAGTACTCAAAATAATCCATCTTCTTATTTTTCTGGCAAGCCAGGTGTTATTCCAGATCTTCATACTTTTAGTGTTTGCCTCCAGGTATAGCATCTATCAGAGGTTTTTTATAACTCAAACCAAGGGGGGTTTTTGAAGGGGAAATATAATAACTAAAACTACTAGCTGGTGCCTGAAGAACATCAATAACAATGTGTAGTCTACAAGAATGTTTCCATGCAAGACAGACTTCAGAGGCCCTGACTCTTTCTAAATCTAACAGGCTAAACAGTGTTGATTTTGTCCAGTTCTCCATGAATTAATGTTTTCCACATGTACTCAATTCGTGCTTTTTTTGTTAATAGCATTTATCTCTTTCCCAAAGTAATAATTTTGTATAATAGAATTTTGAAGTATCTCTGACCAAGATTACTCTCTGTAATACATTTTTATCAAGCCCACTGTTTTTTATCAGCACTGAAATCTATTGAGGTTGTGACCTGTTATATTCTTTCTATTATTCTTATGCATATTTTTATAATGACCTCATGGGATTACAGTAATTTATTATTTATGAAACTTCCAGCCACTTCCCTCTATCAACTGCAGATTCTGCCATCTCAAGCAGCAGAAAGCTTACTGGAGGCAGACTTTCCCAGCTCTTGTGCTTAAAACCTTTTCTCTTTTTTTTTTGGCTCATAGTGAAGAAAATTAACTTCTCCTTAAGGCTTTGTGTAGGCTTGCTGCTTCACTCCAAAGAAAGCTCTTTAATTTATACCTCCTGGGGTAAGTTACAGACATTCAAATGCTAAGGACTATTGACTGCCTCTAATACCAGCTGTCTAATTCTGTTTTAGAGTTAAGATTTCTTCTTTGTTCACCTGTTATTTACCTCTGGAGAAGGGCAGACAGTCTGCTACCTATGCTTAAACTGGGAACTCTTACTGGCTTCATTTGATAATGCAAATCCAGTACACAAACCTTTCTCCCTGCCCCAAATCCATCTTCTGGGTGAGAAAAGCAGTTTTCTGTGTGTATAACAAATAACAATCCCATGGAAAACGCTCAAGACTTATGTTTAAAAGTCCAGTTTATAAACAATAGAAATTAATCATAAATGTTAAAGTTTCTATTGGAAAAAATAGAAAAATCATAAATCAAAGTTTCTATTGGAAACACATTTTTTCTTAATGAAACTGTCACTGCTTTAAAACCAACCAAGTTTCACCCTTACATTTCAAGCACAGGCAACAAAATGCTCTGCATTATTAGCACCTACACATGAGCTCACGGTTTGTGCTGTATTTCAGTGTGACCTGGAATTAGTCCTAATGGACTAATTGGTCCTAATGACCTAGGTGAGGGACAATCCCCAGTGTCCTGGTCACTATGCACACATAACTCCCTGTCAGCCATTTGGGTATGGTGGTGACTTGAGAGCCATACCTGAAACTAAAAGACTCTAAACTACCATAACAATACTTTGGAACCAGACACAAATGTTCTGCTGAATCCAAAAATAACCCTGTCATCCCTGACCTGAATAAGATGCATTTGGAACCAGAATTAACTCTTTCTATGCTTATCAAAATGTGTCTCCTACTAAGGCTTTCCACATCTGTCTTATACTCTCTGCCAAGTTGAGCCCATTGTCTAAAATGTACAGCCAAGCCAGCCTACTGCATTCTTGGAATCCTCAGCTCCTCAGTATCCTATAGATATTGTTGGAACCACAAATATTTCAGTGTTCAGACCATCTCTGGGTGCTAATCCCTCCTTTGCCTTGCATTTACACACACAGCTCCATTCTGGGGTGTGAAGCTATGTGCTGCTCCATTATAAATTGCAGTAATCAAGAACATCACAGGAATAACAAAAAGACAAAAAGTGGGGAGATCGCCCCAGTGCTCATCTCTGTGAGATGCCCCATTTCCAAGCTGCCTGCCCCTCCTGGCAGCTCAGGCAAGAGGCACCATCTCTGTGCAGGTGGATTTGCAGCCCTGGCACGCTTGAGCAGCGCTTTGAGTGCCACAGAGCCCTCGGTGGCTCTGCAGAACCACGGGCGGGTGACGGGCAGGCGCCACCCCGGAGCTGACACCTGTGCAGTGGAGGTTTGCAAAGTGCCTGACACCTCAGGAGGCTGGGGCTTGTTTCCCTTTCAACTCCTCACTCACCCTGACAGGAGCTCGTGTCGAGTTCTGTGTTTTGGCAGGGCCAATAAAATCCCCTCGCACTGTGAGGTTCCAGGCTCTGCTCCTGCTCATCCTGCTCTCCTCTCTCTGTGACACTGTGCCACACCAGGGCAATTACTGGCTCTGGGTGGGACACATCAAATTCCTCATCAACCAGTGTGTGGCAATATCACTCCTGCTATCACTGCTGCAGCCTCCTCTGCCTCTCCTCTATAACAGAAGCAGCTCTGGGGCCTCCAGCTCATTTCATTCCCACCTTTTAATTAGTTCAGACATTTTCCAGGGGTGATTTTTATATTGTTTTAGGGACATCTTTCTAGCCAGTTCATTTTGCCTTCTGTTAGAGACAGAACATACCTGAGAAGAGTGTCAGAAATGTGACATATTTGCAGACCTATTTTGCCACTACTTCTGCCTCCCTTCTCAGTATTTTCACTGGATATTAATAATCCAAAGCATGAACTCATCTGTGTGAATGGTGTTATACAGTGTACATTTTAACCTCCAATGAAACCTGTTTTATCAGTTGAGGCCAATGGGACTTGAATTCTAGTGTGTCAGGGAAATACAGATTCTCCTGAATTAAGGGGATTGATTAATTAAGCCCTCTACCAAGCAGGGAAGGGAGGACAGCTGCCATTGCTAAATGATGAAATCTGAGTTTTCTGAAGCTTGTATTTACTGTTGCACCTTGTCTGGTTTACCCCTGCCCTGCATCTCAGTCATCATAATTTTGCAGTAATAAACCAGTCAGCAGTGGCAGGCCTTATGCTGTGGCTGCAGGGGATTTGTTTTAAACAGCAGTAGTGTGCTTCCTTGTAGTTTCACTTTCTAAATTCTTTTCTCTTTTCTTCCCTGAGAAGAACCAGATTTAGCTGTCACTGCCAGTTCCTACCAGGAACTCAGGTGCTCTCATCAGCTCTGCCTGTCTGCCCAGAAAGCCGCAAATTGCCACAGACAGCCTCCAACAGCCACCTCAGACCACACTTTTCTCTACAGTTGATGTGCACTGCCCTCAGGATTTGTTTTTTTCTGAATCCACTTCAGCAAAGAGAAATACCTTTCCCTATCATAATGAGGCATACTGATGCATCAGCATTTCTGGGTTAATATGAGAGAAAAGAAGGGAAAAAATACCCCAGTGACATTTAAAGCAGTGGTAGGAAAAGCAAATATCAGTGTCATCATTTGCTTAACAGTTATTTGCCTGATGGGATGGATCTATTGCTTTCCCTAGGAGAGGGAAAGTAAAATTTCATAATTTCTTCCTTTTTTTTTTTAATCTTAATTGAGCTTTTTCTCACATTCGTTTCCTAATGCTCATAATCTATTGCTTTCCCTAGGAGAGGGAAAGCAAAATTTGATAATTTCTTCCTTTTTTTTTTAATCTTAATTGAGCTGTTTCTCACATTCATTTCTTAATGCTCATATTTTAAAGTCATTGTCTTATAAGAGGGTGTCCATCTACTTTTTTATTAAAACAGTCATCCTCTATAAATACAGTGGGCAGTGAGAGGTTACAGGATTTCAGGATGAGGAAGCACTCATGGACTAAAAAACAAACAAAGCCCCAAAAAAGAACATTAAAGCTTATCAAAATAAGCTTACAGAAAAATAAGTTCATGGCCTCATTCCTCCCTATTATGACTTGCTTTAACCCCATACATATCTAAAGAACTATGCATTCTCTTCAGTAGACAAAGATCTGTCCTAAATATGATAAATAATATATTTACATTGAATCTCACCACGTGAGACAATAATGAGCAATGATTGTTCAGAAAGAAGGCAACAAAAGTGTGTAGGAGATTTTTGAGCAGCGAATGTGTTGCTTTGTACTGGGTTCTAAATTCCTACAGGGTCAAATTGTTATGCTAACTTCCTTCCAACCTTTATTAAATAATATTCAGGACATGAGGTTTCCCCATGCTGCTTGAATCTTTCTAAAATGAAGCAACTTCAAGAGCAATACATCTGAGGAGAGGGGAATGTTCATTAGTTCTTTCACCTTATGAAGATATAAAACAGAGAGGATCAACCCAATGAATTCCAGTCTCACCAGAGTTGTGTGGATTTTTTAAATTCTCTGTTTTCCCCAAAAATAATTCTTTTCCCCTCACCATCTGTGCAGTTCTGAAAGCAAGATTTTATTAGCTTTTTCTGTGGCAGCTATTTCTCCCAAAACATTAATTTTACCATTGCATTGAGGGCGTTTCTCCCACTGCTCACTCTCTTGGTTCACATAGATTCTGCTCAAAGTCAAACATTTTCTCTATTAAAAAACAGCTGAGCGCCTGTTGTCTGAGACTTTCCCTCTATTTCAAGGCAGACCACTTAATGTAAATTTGTTTAGAAGTGATGAGATTAAGTCCTGAAATTACATGCCAGAATTTGCTTGCTTGCTTCTTTTTCTGAACCTTATTTCACTTGCAACCTTATTTTCACCACCTTTTTTATTTAATAGTCTAAAAGACAAACTTTGTCCTGAGAAAGCACCATCAACACCACTTTGCTGACCCAGATCCACAAGAGCCACCAGAGACAGCTGCGTTCTGGGAAAGAAAAAGAGGGCTGCTCTGTTTTTAACCACTCACTCAGTTTTTAACCATTCACCCCCACACCAGGCTCCTGCAGCTCTCCAGCCCTGCCTCGCCAGGCTCCAGGCACAGAGTGCAAAGTGCAGAGCTGCAACCTCACCACAGCAAGGGGGGGTTTTAAAGTCCAGCTGGACCCATTTCAGGGTATTTAAAGCTAAACCCATAGGTATCCACGAGGACAGTCACATGTTTGTTTTTCAGAGAGTACCCATCTGCCAAATTGCATCTAAATGGTACAATTCTAATTCTGTTTGCTCAATATTTCCCTATCATTACACAGACTTTTAAAAAAATAAAATACTGTAGCGAAAAATATTTTCACTCTAAAACAGATATATTTGCAGAAATTAGGGAAGCATGAAAAGGGCACTGTAGAACCACTGAAGTCAGTAAGACTATTTCTGCTGACGTCAATGAGGCTTTGGATTAGATTCTAATTTTTTGGGTGGATTTTTTGTTGACAAATCTTCATTCATCTATAACAGGAACAGACCGTGACACAAACAAGAATCTGGGCAGAGAAAATGTATTTGTATAAAAGCATTAGGGCAAATGTTCAGACTAGATAAATTGGATCAGCTGGGTGAAATGTGACACTTGCATGGACAGAGACATATGGCTTTTCATATAAGAAGGGCTAAAAAAAGGCCCAGATGAAAAGATGTGCTTTTTAGCATTTCCTGTGACATCTACAGTACATAATGTTACAGCATAGGGAGAAAAAATAAAGGGTGCTGTCAGCACCAGCATGGAGTCATTCATAGTTTTCACTGACATTTATGGTTTAACAGAACTTTTTCTTTTGCTCTTTGCCTGCTAGTCCAAAGCTCAATACGTGCAGACTCAAAGCAGAGTAATCAACAGGTTAACCTGCAGCATGGGAGCTTTCAAAAAGACAATTGTATGCCCCTGTCTAGAAGGTTACAGCAATCTTATTCTCCAGGACTAACATTTCATTGCTGGCTCAGCTGTCTGATTTTCAGTAGAATGACACCTCCAGTCACCTGCAGACACTCAGATGTAAACAAAATGATAAAGGACAGCAGAGTCCAACTTTTTGACAGCTCTGGAATAGTGTGTCATGTCATGTAACTTATCTTGATGCAATATATAGGAGCGTGTATAATACTGTTATCTCTCTCTGAAAGTAGGTGCCCAGAAACACAACTTTTGGAGATCTTAGGGCTGCAAATGGAAAACAGCTACTCTGAAGTGCATGGAGTAACTCAAGTACTAAATCTTTAGCTACTAGCAGCCAGCAGGTTTCCTTCTTACCAGTCAGAACTCCCACTTTTATTAGTAGCCTTTGGTTAAGGCAAGACATTTCTGAGACAAAAAATATGTGTAAAATAAGAGCTACATACACCAACTTTTCTTTTCTGCAAAGAATTTAATGGGCAGCAATGTAATGAAAAGGTAACAAAAACTGTCCCACCCACACAAGTATAAGGATTTCAGTTATGAACTTGGAGCTGCAGGTTATTTCTCTTCCTTCTCCCCACAGGACAGAGGCAAGGTCAGTATTTGAATCCTTGCACATTCATCCTCTCTCATGAGAGATCAGAAGACTCTTCTGGAAATTAAGAAGACAGGAATAGAGCAGATCAGTCAAACTCTTTCTGAACAAGTCTTGTTACCACTGGAAATTTGCTGAGAATGGAAGTTTACTGCTCATGGAATTGTTATGAATGTCAGAAAGTAATGAGAGTAACCTTAATCCAGACCATTCTCACTAACTCCCTGCATCTGTCTTCCACTTAAATATCTTTAGTTTTAGCTCAGCTGTCTGGCTTGAGGACTTCAAGAATGAAGCAAAATTTTTCTTTATTAAATAGAGAGGCATTAGAAAGGGAAGTTCTCACTCCTAACGTACCAAGTAAAATTAAAAATCTGAGCAGAAGATGAGATGACTTCCAAAATCAAAATCTATATGACAAGCCACTTCTTTGGCTACTAAAGCCCAACATGAAATTTGTAGATAGGGCTTCTCAGCTATGACTACACTTCCATCAGACTCTTCCCACTTGAAAATCAAGACAATGAACTGTATGACTTCATCTTCTCCAGGGAATTTGCTCCAGAACTTGCTAGAGTTAGTGCCAATGAGCCTTTATCCCCAATACTTCAAACTGAAACGAGTGACTAAAGATGGAACAAATCAAAACCTGTTTCACCATGTTATTTGCAGAATTATCTGCTGCTCTCCTATAATAATCAACTGTGTTTCCACTGGCTCCAAGTTCACAGGCACTGCTTTTTATTTCCCACTCAATTCCAGTCTTGACAGTAACAACAGAGTAAGCTGAGTTTAAACACTGGTTGCTGGAATCAAGGCATGTGGCTTGCAGCATATTGGTACTATAGGCACTGATCTGTGGGAAGATAAAAGTGACCCAGCCACACAGGCTTTGGTGTGTCAGCACCTGTGCAAATTGAAACCTGTGCAATTAGCACAGCTGAGGTCTTTCCTCATCACAGCTGCTCACGCCTGGGCAGTGCCTCTTCCCAGTCTGGTTTCAAGTAGGAGTTCAAGGCCAGGTTGAATGGGGCAAGCTGGTCTAGTGGGTGGCATCCCTGCCTGTGACAGGGGGGTTGAAATGATGTTATCTTTAAGGTCTCTTCCAACCCACACCATTCTGTGATTCTGTGCTATTCCCAAAGTTAGGCTGGAAAGCGCACAGTGCCAGGAGCATTTTCACTGGCTAACCCTGTACCCCAGACAGAGGAAAACTAAGATCCCCCTCCAGCATCCCCATGCCTTGATGTAAGAAGAGACAGATACACTTATCCTGATCACCTGGCACATCACAAACCTTTTCATGTCTTCAGTCACCCCTCTCCAGATTCACCTGGAAGCGAGGAACTTATCTGTGTCAATTTAGACACCTAAAAGGCACTTGATTCTGTAAGAGATGAGAGTCTATTCCTGTAGTGATTCAGTGCATCCTGAAATAAGTTCAGGGCTTTGACTTTTTGCCCACTTATTCCTCATTCCTTCATCCCCTCAGATCTGTATCTGCTCAGAGCACAAAAAAAGCTCCTGTTGGGCACAGGCATTCACAATCCCTCAGGGGGAATCAGGAAAGGGCTGGTGCTTGCTCAGGTCCTATCCCAGTGCAGGTCAAGATGTGCCTGATGTGGCTGGGACTTGGGAATTGCTTCTGCATTAGTCACAAAAGGCAAATCCCAAAAGAGAAGGAAGAAGACATCCTCTGGTGATGCCTTCATCTTGGCAGGTAGATTAGACAAGTAAGTGTGGATCAGTTTGGATCCACAAAACGTGGATAGGAAACGATGGGAATATCCAACACTGTATCACCTTTGCAGTGATGCCCCAGAAAACAGCAAAGGGAGAGCACAGTTGGTATTTTTGTTCTTTTCCCTCTGGGAATTTCCTTATCATGAATCAGAAGCAGCAGCAGTCAATCCAATGGTGTTTTTTTCTTATAATTAACATTTCACAATATGTCTCAGCATGAATTCTTCTTGTTCAGTGTTAACTATAACACACTTCACAATAGCTGGAATACAGGCAGCAGTGACACCTGTTTCTTTGCTGATCATTTTTCCAGATGCAAGAATAAATTGATCCATTCAGAGCATTTCAGTGGGACACTGGCAGCAGTAACATTGTGTGCTTTATGGATAATATATCTATAAAGAAAAGCTTAGTGTGCTTGAGTAGCATTCTCTTTGTCTAGCAGTTGGGCGAGTCAGGCATATATGCCTTCTGTGGTTTAAATAGAAAAATCCTCATTAAGTTACACGTGTAATGGCCTCACAAAGTATGTGAGTAATAGACATGAAACCTGTTCAGATATGCTGGCTCAATGATTTTTTTTTCCCTTCCAGCATGCATTGCCCTGTCTCACAATGATTTATTCAAAATATCCAATAATTCAGAGAAAAGAATCTCAAGTGGGATGAGAAGTAAAAAGCTTTAGGTCCCACTGGTGCTAATAAAGCCAAAGCACAAGGAAGCAAATCTTGCATTACCTAAATGGCCAACCACCTTCATGGAGTGAAAGAAGTTAAAGAAACAAGAGCTTGATCCAAATTCTTAAATCGCTGTTCACAACCAACCAATTGGATGTTTGCTTACCTTCACAGCTAAGGAAGGACTGGAAATCAGCAGAATCTCAGATGCTCACTGGACAAATCAACTCATGCTCGGGTGAATTCCCCTTCCCTTAAATCTCTGCAAAGAGCAAGCCATGCCACCAAAGACAGAGGAGGACTCCAGCAAAGCTTTGACTCTTATGAATGAAAGCAGTGAGTGGGATGTAGGAGAGAGGTTATCCTGCACTCTGTTCTTCTTTTTCATTGTGAAAGGTGTGACATCCAGCAAGCACAAGAGTAACATAGAGACTAAAACCAGAATTCCCAATCAGCAGTGTCAAAATCACAGCACAATCAGGGTCCAATTTTATGAACATCATCTCACCAGCAAATGCAGCAAGAAAACCTGAATTTGCAAGTAGTCAGGGCAGCAGACTGGGATGTTTTATATTCCTAAGCTGTATCCAAACATAAAGAGAGCAGCACAGATAAGCACACACAGACAGAGCAACAGTGAACTCTATTTTCTTCTGAGAGTAACTCCAAGCATTGAGCAAGGCAAAGTGGTATTTTGTGTTTGGGCTACATGTTTTAATGCATGGGTACTGAACCACAAAATTACCTGATTGAATGGGGAATTAAATCAATACAAGCTTTTGCATTTAAACTTATAAGTTTACTATTTACCTGAAAATTCATTATTTGCTTAGACATTGCAAGACATGGTGTGAGCAGCACCTGCAACATTTCAAAATGATGGCACCAAAGAATTCAAAGGCTGAAAGGCAGCGAAAGAAATAAACAGAAACTCCCATCCTGGATGGACTGAAATGTTTGAACCCTTGTTTCAACATATAAAACAGATTGCACTAAGAGAAGGAATGAAGAACAGTTACCCTTTCCTATGCTGGCAACAGAATATGTAAATACAGCACAATTTTATGGGGCTTACTCCCTCTCCACACTGGTTTGTGTAATCTAATCATTGATTTTATGCAATAAATTTAAAAAATGTTAAAAAATTAAGATAAAACTTCTAAGCTCTCTAAGGTGAATTAAATATTTCATACTATTTTACACAGAGTTTTGTTTGGATTTTATTTGGGCATTTCTAGCTTTTGAGCAATATTATTACCATATATTGACTTTCTCTTCATTAAGCAGAAACATAATTCTCAAAAATGATCACCACAATTTGCTAAGGAAACAAAGTCTCATAGTGCACAATTCATACTAAAATTAGAGCGACAACACATATTCCAAACTCTATTCTGTGCCATAGTGTTGGCACTGCTTATTTAAAAGCATTTTTTTATTCAGTGTCATCTTCAACAATTAAATGTACCTATATATACTCCACAATACCTGAGTACATTTTGCTCATCTTTTTCCAGCAGACAATTTGTTTGCACTCAGTCTGTTTGCTAAGTACAGCTCACAGCAGGCATTCCCTAGACACACCCAACAAAAACCTTCCATATATGATTAACTGCACCAACTACACCTTCACAGCTATGACCAGGTTCTCCTAAAATCTATGCATTTTTGAAAAACCTGTTTTGTGATCAGTATCTAAAGTTTGTGACTCAGTTTCTACTCAAATCAGCTACCCACAAAACACAACCTTTTCGTTCGGGGGAGCAATCCTCCTCTCTGCTTGAAGGAGTAGATTTCAGAGTTACAAACCGTGCTTTCCACTTGAAAATTCAGTCTACGGGAGCTGAATGACTTTTCAAATGTGAAACAAAACTCATTAGAAAGTGGGCAGATTTCCAGATGAACTGTCAGGAGGTGACAAGAACGTGTGTGACAGAAGCACAACCATCACTCTGCAGAGGAGGAAAACCCTGAACTCCTCCAAGGAGCTACTATATTCATCAGATCTCACCAGTGAAGTGTAAAACAGACCAATTGTTATCAATTTGCTTACAATCCTTGTTGCTAATAGAACCACTTTTAGCTGAAAATCATTTTGCAATTATTTTGTCATCAGAAAGTGTTGCATGCAGCCCCCCTCATTTTGCTAAAGAGAAGGGATTGAGTCACTCCAAATGTGATGATGGCAGAATTTGTTTCTTTTCTAAACCAGAAGATTTCTACCTCCCAGGTGATTCCTCTTTCCAAACAAAGAATCTGACATGCATTCACTTGCAAGGGGGTTATATATATATTACTATTAATGTTATGAAAATAACTGTGCATCAGAGCCTGGTAAGTTTAGCTGAAAATAGTCAATAAATTATTTAGTTCACAAAATGTCATTATGTGTGGGGTTTACTTAATTGAATAGAATAATTTATGGTAAAACCTAGAAAAAAGATCAATGCAGATGGCTTGTGAGAATGATTGAGTTTCAGTGAAGGCAATTTGATTTTTATCCCTCATTATAATAATGTTAAAGGGAAAGCATCAACTTTGGTAAAAATCAATATTTGATGAGTGCCTAGGCCATGAATTTTAACTAGAGATAGAACTGAGGTAGGAATAGGTGTAAATAATTAATAACTTCCACACCCTGAACAAATAATTGTTTTGTTTTGGAACAAATTCCTATTATCCTGAGATCCTTCTGGTCTCATAAAAAATAATTTAGTAATGATTGTTTGGTTTTTAAAATTCTTTTTTCAAATTGACAAGTGATCCTTAAAACATTCTTGAAATGTACTTAATCAAGGATTTTTACTGACAACAGAAGGCTAAAAAATGCAAACATCTTACTTTTCTGAGTGAAGTAACACATTCCTCATTTTTCCCTTTCTCTTTACACTAGAAGAATATTTTCCACTTTGCCATCAGCAGCTATGCTGGCTAGAGAGAAAATGAATTTTAAAAGGTACACACTTCATGAAAAAATAAAATAGTAAATCAAATTTTTACACGACCTTGTACATGAACTTGCAGTTGTTACTGTTGTGCTATAAAAGCAACCTGTAAAATCTATTTGAAGAGCAATCTTACTGTGAAATACTGGCCATGAAAAAAAAATTTTATTTGTGGTTTTTTTTTTAAAGAACACATGATTGAATTGATGTGAATGTAGTGTATATCCTTATTTTACTGTGTAAAATATTTATCCCTCAACAAGACACTAAAGAAACATCTCAGGCTTTTCTAATGAACACTTTCTATCACTAGAACATCCAAGGAAATACACCCTGGAGTCACCATCCTTTAGCTCTCTGAATTAAATGGCTCATCATGGTGAGCAAATAAAAATACCTTCAAAAATGAGAAAAATGTGTAATTAAGCCCTATTAGCAATGCAAGGTTCTTCTATTTCTTTTTGAAGGAAACAGAGACACATGGTAGAAACTGAACCCCCAGTGGTTGCCTGAAGGGGAGAGAGATTAGTTCATGGTGCATGTGGCACCATGAGGAACACACACCTCTACACTCATGAAACAGTGACAAAAAACAATTCAGACTGGCAGCTGGTGGAAAGAAGACCTCAAAGAAGGAAGCACCAGGTTCAAACAGACTTGAATTCCCACTGTGATTGGTTTACTGAATTATACAGAAGTTGCCTTTCTGCTTTTCTTTTTTTAATAGCAGCCACCACTGCTTGACAGATCATACATGGGTGTGTAATTTCATGGGTCACACACCACTGATATTCACTAGACTCATGGCATTCCATTCCATTGGATCCAGAGCTAGAGGCTGTCATGAAGAAAACTGACATCCTCCAACAGCATTCCAGCAAAGTAACAATTTGCTTGACCTAAGGATTCAACAAGTCACTTATTTGGTTTTTTTTCCGATTACATGTTTGGTTCAGGTTGAAAGCCCTGACTGCAGTTTCCAAAATGTCATATTAACATCAATTTGTGGAACAGATTATGAAATGTAAAGATACTGGGAGATAATAAGAGATGGAAACCCTACACTTAGAAATGAGGTTGAGAGACATATTGCTGTCTTTGCAGCAGAATTTATGTAAGACTGTGCTAGTTAATGTATTTTGGAAGCATTTACAGTCAGCCTGTTAAAGTTTCCTCTTATCACAGAGAAACATCCCATACGTGGGCTTGAAAGGCAGCGTTCCTCACAGCAGGGATTATAGGTTAGAATAATAAAGCAACTTCCTGCAAGGCTTGTGAATCTTCTGTTCCACTCTGTGCCTTATGGATATCATCTGCTTTCAACATTTACTTTTAACATACAATTCCTTTTAATGTTCATTTCTCAGCTCAGATTTCCTTGCCATGTGTAGAATGATCCAGTGTGGGATTAATGCAGGTGCCACAACATTTAGAAGTATGAATCATTTAGGCACAGGTCTTGCTATGCAGTCAAATGACACAGGTAATACCTGGGATAAACCCTATATTGTGTCTCCAGTTAATTTTTTTTGTTTATTCCTAGTATCCCCCTGGCTGCAAGCAGTGTCACTCCATTTAAAGCAGCCTTTTCTTGTGCTGAACAGTTTCTCACCCTACAAGCAGAGCTCTGCAGGCCTCTGGTTGAGGAAAGGTGCAAACCCCTGGCAAGGTAATTCTATCAGCCAAAGCATGCACTCATTTGCATGAGCTTATGCTCCAAGCCACTCCACAAAAATCAATTCACACCTCTCTTACTCACCATAGAGTCACATCAAGAAGTGAGAAAATGAAGTGATGGAAAACTGAAGCTAAAATTCATCCCTGGATTTATATTTCTGTTGATTCAGGCCAGATCCATTTCTTTTTAATGGCATTGAATAGAACAAAGGGATAGGCAATAGATGCATTTCCATTTGCCAGATTTAGCTCAAGAATTCAGTCAGGAGACCAGAACATTATTTTTTATCTTGTCTAAAGATGATTGCATCACTTAATCAGCACAGAATAATCCTGAGGTGTGGAGGGGAGTATATTTTGGAACTATAAATATTCTAGCATTTATGCTTATTTTGGAAAGGCAGAGCTCAGCAAATTCAGAGGGTCCTCTGCCTCCCCTCTCATCTGCCTGAGGTGCACCCTCATCTAGAGCCCTGCAATGTGGAGTTCTCCCTCCACAGGTCCAAGCCTGTGGGGAAGCAGGAACAGAGCTGTGCCTCTACTCACGCAGCCCTTCAATTATGTTTTCTTGCAAAAAAATAATGAGGAAATATCAGCTGAGCAAAACAGCCTGCAGAAACCTACCTAGGAAAGTTCCTTGCTCCTTCATGATTTTAACTCCCTCTGTAAATTTTTTGTCATTAAAGACAGTAACAACTATTTTAATGCCACTCTAAAAAAAAGTGTAAAGTAGGTCTGTCCTGACCAGTTTTTCTTCTGTCCTGACCAGAAGAATCTCAAGGCAGCAGAATATTGTTCTCACAGATTTGTAATGCTTCAGCTCTGAGTGGCACAAGGAGAGCCACACAATTTTATGCATTTGAAACATAAAACTTAGTCATTCCTCTGTCCTAGGAACATTCAGGCTGCCTGAAATACCCAGCATTGGGTACAGCCATTAGCAGAAAAGTAAGCAAGCTCAGAGAGCAACGTGCTTTCTCATCAAGACTTGAGATATCACTTCCAGAATTTAACATGTGATACAGCACTGCAAAATTTAGATATATGCTCTAAAATAATTACCTGAAGTAAATCTCAACTTATACCATGGCCATTTTCAGACCTGGGATGCTTGAGAGCTGGGTAACCCATTCATCACCAGTCCTGAGCCAAGCACAGGTCAGACAGGGCAGAGCATCTGACTGAGGAATGGGCTGCCCTGGACTGGCTTGCATAGCCCAAAAGAGACGGGAGGGAAAAAATATTGCTTCTCAAGATTTTGTACCAGCAAAATGCAAGCCTGAAAGCTGCGAACAGATTGAGCCTGAATTTATTGTTAGAGAAATGAGTAGAGTTAAAATTTCAGCTGTAATGAACCCCCTTATGGCATCAAACACATCTAACTGCTCTCATATGTGCATACCTGCTCTCACTCTGAAGTGTCACACATTTCATCCATGCCAATCACCTCAGTACATGTGCCAATCACACAAATATTATCATGTTTCTCAGCTAATGAAAAAGAGATTATAAATTGTCACTTATTCAAAAAAAAAGAAAAAAACACCTAAATATATTTATAATTTTACTTTGAGAATAAGGTTAGAGAACAAAATGTGTTTTCAGTTTATCTTTTCCTTAAAAATTGAGATGAGACAAGGCCTACTTTGCCACCCTTAGCACAAAGATAGCTTTTTCTTCAAGACAGTCAAAGAATTGTGTGTTTTTCTATTTTGTTGGACGACTAAAATGCTGATCATGAAGTGTACAGTATTTTAACAGAAGGTCATGGATTATAAACCATGTTTAAGTTTTATAAGCAGGTCTTCACCTCAGTCTTCCTGTGCTGGAAGCTGTACTTCACCAAATCCCATTGCAACCTTCTGGGAGACTGAAGAGTTAAAGAGATTCCTAATTCATATTGAAGTCAGAATTCCCTTCTGTGATCAGAAAAATTAGATCTCAGGGCAGATATTCAAAAACAATTATTCAAGACAAGGAAGAATCTTACAGGCTTTTAGGTTGGTTTCTTTATGGAAAGAATCCTCCAATAAGCATTTCTCTTATTTTTGTATTGACCATATAAGAAAACCTAACACAGAAAGTTCTCCTAGACAACACTGACTTTTATGAATATATTGCCAATTCCACAGACACAGGAAAATTCTGAAATTTCCATTAGTGTCCACATAAATTAAGAAATATGTCCAAAACAATGTTTCCTCAACCTGTTGTCCGACACACGTTTTGAGTGCACTGGCTTGGTGTTCTATTATTAATTAACTTACCACCCTGTTTGGAAGTCCTCCAAGCAATCTGAAATGGGACTACAAATTCTGATCTGCTTAAGTCTGCAAACTCGAGGTCTCAAAAGGATTTAATTGCTATGATTTTAATAATCTTATTAATAACCCATGATGAATTTATGCCCATTAATCCAGAAGTTGCAGGAAGTACAATTAAAAATTCTGGGTATATGATACAACCTGAATATATTATTTAAGCACCCATTCCAATAACTGGCCACAGTGATGAAAAATACATCATAAACAGCTTTTAAAAATTCAAATATCCAGGAAAAAAAATCCCTCAGAAAAAGCCTCAGGAGACAGTTTATTGTACAAATAAAACTCTTGCAAATCACTGATGTTTTCTATTAAACATCAAAGCTTATTCAGTGTATAATTTCTAATTTTTACATTAAAGTTTGCATAGATTTCATAGGAAGAATTTTTTTGAGGAAATGGCATAGCCTCACACTTTCTGCAATTTTCCTTCTTCATGGTGGTTTTAAAAATGGGTTTATATTCCTTATTGATGAGAGAGGGGTACACTGCCCTTTCTTCTCCCTTTTTCTTTTTTTGTTTTATTAACTTTATATAATGTTCCTTCCAACTAACCTACAAAAAAGTCTGGGCATGTCCCAAGAAATAATCTAAATCATAGATCTTGTAAGAGTAATGCCATACATTACCTCAAGCAATGCCACATGCAAAAATGGACATCTGATTGACAACCATATTAATTTTTAATGCCAGTATTTTCAGTTTTAGTTCTTGCACAAGACATTTTGATTATAATATACTGTTCAGTAAAGGCACTTGTCACTCAAAGGGACAGAAAAACACACACAAGAAGATGGAGTAGGCACACCAAGCATACAGAGAAGTGATAAGAAAACACCATTTCATCTCCCAGTATTGATCATCACAGAAGCCAAGCTGTGGAGATGAGCTGGCAAAACAACTACAGTGCCATTCAGAGAGCAACAATGTCCATTTGTTCAAATAAAAATCAAAGACACAAGAAGAAAATTGTGCAGGGCCTTAGTGGTGACAAGAGTCCCCAGCTCTTTTTCTTTAAATCTTGTTTTTTAATTAATGGCAGTTTAAACAAGCTGCAATGTTCTATTAAGTAGATTTAACACTGCATAGACTATATACAGTCTATACTACACACATATACCATCCACATATTTGTCATTTTTGTGTTTTGAGATAACTTCACATGATCTTGAATGTGATTTTCAGAAGCAGCTTGGAGATCACAATCTTAATATGCTGCTGTGATTTACTTTTTGCGTCTCTCAGGGCATATTTTATATAAAAAGTCATGGAAAACTTTACCAGCTCACATGTTGCAAGGTCAAGAAACACTTAAGCATGCAAGCAGGGAAAGCAGTACTGCCCTCAGTTCATTTCCCTGCAAGAAGTAATTAATAAAGAGATTTTTTTTTTTGGCAGAGAAGTTACAAGACCTTATTGAACAGATAGAAATTAAAAAATCAACAACAATTTTCACTCATCTGATCCCCACCTGCATTACACTGTACTGTAGACTGAAGCGCCACAGCTCTTCTCACTACATTCAAATTGCTTGCAGCCAATGACCAACTTTAAGAATTTTTACACTATTGCCTTTAGAATAACTCTCCCAAGTCAAACCTATTCTGCTGCAGATTGGCTTTTGTGTTGAAAGGCATTTTCTGAAGTAGCATTTATCAAAACCAAAGCAAATGATAGGACAATCTAATCAAAACACTGAAATGACTGCCTGATTGTATTTTAAAAATCATAACCTAATTAGAACAGAATTGATTTTTCCGTTAGCATGAAATTAAAACTAATTTCCCTGCACAATATTTACTCTAATATTCCCCAGATGCAAATACAGACTCATAAAACATTTCATAAAAAAGGTTTTATAATTGTTTCCTGATTTTTTTCATTACATCATCAATTGCATTTATCTTTCCAAGCTATCCTTCTTGTTGTCTCTCTGAAAAATGCATTAATGAAGGGGGAGATGATGAAACATCACTGAAATTCTTTAACTGCTGAGATACCATGGGCAGATAAAGAGGTATTTTTCAGAGGATACAGTCTTTCATTTCCTTTCCTAGCCAAACCTGCTGCTGAGATGACTTCTCCTAAATTAATGTTACAGTCAGGCTGATGGACAGCAAAAGGTGGCAGACACTCCCTGTTCAATTTCTTTCAAAGAAATAGGCTAGAAAAGTAGATTTGTCGCCAAAAGAAATTCCTCTGTCAGCCTTCAACATATTCACAGTTTTCTCACTCAGTGTCACATCTGCTGCCCTAGGCTCTTCCTTTCTCTTTGCCACAGAAGAAGTTCCTGAATTCCTGCAGCATGTGGCATTTTGTACACTGGGAAATTGAGCACTGAGACACTACCTCACTCTAGCCCAGACACAATCAGATTTATGGGACTCTAATTTCATTTGCTACGATGGCTGCCTTAATGAGGAACGTATGTTTCTGTCCAAGCAGGGCCACTCCTAATGCAATATACTCCTGACCTTGAACGTTCCCCGGGCCCATCTGACCGCTGGCCAATCCTGGGGAGTCTTCAAAGCCAAGGCAATGAACAAAGAGAGCTGTATAGATATCAAGGAATCACCTAATTGCCTGAGGAAGAAAATTAATTATAGAATAGACATGTCTCAACTTTTTTTGCACCCCTATTTATGAAGCACATCACCTTCTGCAATAGTGGTTCCCAAGTGACTGTGCTGCAACACTGCTGCTGAATATCTCCACAACTCCTCACATTTCACTGGAATGTGCAGCATTCAAAAGGAAAGTTAAATCCCAGAAAACTCTGCCTTGCTCTCTTTTCAGGAGGCACCTTTTCTTGTCATTGGAGAGAAGCAGATGCCCTCTTTTCTGCATATAAACCATTGATTTGTAAAGGCAGGTTTCCTCACACTAAAGGAGACCATATTGTGTCCTGTGCTGTAACACACAAAATAAAACCATCCCTTCTGGTTAGGAGAGTTCACACACATCCTTATTATAAAACTGTGGCAGCAGCATCTCCCAAGGCAAGCTTGGTGAGACGCCCTTGTGGCAGAGACATTTTAATGTACGTGGACCACAGAGTCTCTGGAGAGGAACTGGGAGGATTTTTGCTGCACAAGCATATAGTTCATCAAGAAGGGAAGGTCTTTGAGAGACATGAGTCTACTTGCTGCAATACTAATAAGAAATAAACTGAGCCAAGGGCTTGGGAACTTTTGATTTCTGTTCACACCTCTGTCACAGACCTTAGAGAAATAATTTCTTTCCTCTTTGACTCAACTCCCTGAATGTAAAATGAGGTTAATGGTATTTTTATCAAATCCTTTGTCTGATTCATCTACTCAGAATTCAGGTTGCAGGGGGAGGTATGTGGGGATCTCAATGCATAATTCTACAGTAGCCAGTGAAACAAGGACAAAAGTCTATTAGGGTGTCTGTTCTCCCCTGCCACCTATATAAATATGATAAATCATCTACTATTAATCATCAAGGCTAAGAAAATTAGCAATTCACAAAATAGTGATAACAGAGAACAATTCCAGCAATATCCCTGCCATTTATCAAAAGTTAAAAAAAAAAAAAAAAACAGAACAAAACCACCAATCCAAGAAAAAGTCAGGATTCTGTTGGTGGAGGAACACACAGCTCACTGATCCAAAAGAAAACTTCCATTAGCAAATTATGAATCCCACAGACAGGTAAGCTCCTCTTCTGATCCTCTGCTTTTATATTTTCTCTCTGTAATTTCTTGAAGGAATTGAAAAAAATATTAGAATTTACCATGGACTTATTATCCCAGGGATATTTTCATCATTATTTTCTCTTTTGAAGGGCATTCTGCAGTCCATAAGCACTAGGAGGCTTGTGCAGACAACTAAAGAAGACAAACTTATTTTAAAAATAATGACCACACAACGAAGGAATTGGAATTTGCATATCTCCCACTTAAGCAATTGCTGCTGTGAGGAAATAATCCTTCTTGAACCGAGGGTGAATGAATTCAGGGAGCAAGGTCCTTCCCCTCTCCTCCTCTTCAAAAGAGATGGTAGATGCTACTGCCTTGACTAGCCAGTCTTTTTAAATAGAAAAACAAATAAAATCTCATAATGATAACAAGTACTCAGCCTTACTTACCTGCTTTGGGAACTCAGTGGCTGGGTGCACTTCACTGCAAAATGCCACTTAGTTATGTGCTCCTGGCATTCAGCCAGCAAAGGGCTACACATTTTTCTCTCATTGCGCAAATTTTCTCGTTGTGATGGTACTGTTTGGCAGGCCATTAACAGAGCCTTGTTTATAATCCTTTTTTGCATTTATGGCATGGTGCACAAAGCAAAGCTAATGTGTATTTTCCCATGTCTTTGACTTAAACACCAACTTACCAGCCAGCACTTACACCTGCAGAAAATTCTCTTTGGGGTGGGCTGAGCCAAATCTCTCACAAGTCCATGCAAAAAGCACTTCCAGTGAAAGTAATCTCCAAGAAAGAGACCACCCATTTTAAAATTTGTACTGCAATCCTGCACAAAATAACAGTGCCATCCAGGATAAAAATACTGCTATTTAAAATCCTTTCTCAATATTACCTGTTTATCACATGATCTAGTCCAGCTTTGTACTACATTAAACTCATTGCACTGTCCCTGTTTACTCACAGTGACCATCACAAAGATAATCTTGTTTTCCTGGAATATATTAGTAAAAAAAACAGGTTTTTGAAATACAGCTGATGTCTAGAAACAGGCCAGAATAACACAGCAGAAAGTTATTACAAAAGCTTAGATTTTCCTGCACAAATATATGTAAAAAGAAGCAAAGGCAGTCCAGCATCAATCCCACAGAGCGTCATGTCTGTGCACAAAGAAGGAAAAATTTGATCCAGCAATGGGAAGAAGAAGAGACTTCAATTAATGGAAGCTCAGCTAAAATGTAGACTCTGCATATTCTCTCAAAACCAAAAAATGGTGGTGGGTGACATGGAGACAGAAGGCAAAGCTGACCTTCTCTGTTTGCATCTTGCTCTGGTTAGGCATTAAAAAAAAAGGAAAAAAAAACAAAAAGAAAGAAAAAATAAGGGTCTGTCCCAATGCTTCCAACTAAAAGTGTATCCAATTGACTGCCACAAGGCATTCAAGACCATGAACCTGCTACTAGCATTGGTATGCATGAAAACTTAGATATAAAGCTTTACCCTCTTTAGTCAACCTATAAAAATTATAATACATGTGGTTTTTTCACTGCCATCTCTCAACAATTCAAAGTGTTTATTATATACCAGATGTCACGTGAAGGATTTGGGTTTCAAAGTGACACGAGAGACTATGGAACAGTGTGAATTCTAGGCCAACATATTGTGTGT
>NW_005054303.1:7410464-7431504 GCF_000277835.1 Geospiza fortis | reverse complement strand
CACTTGCTCCTCTCCAAATATAATCACCGTGTTCAGAAATTCCTAAATAACAGCCTCGACTCACTCATTGGGGTGAGCAGAAATGATAATCCTTCACTGGCCTAAATTAGCTTGAGACCACCGCATAGGAAACCTGTCAGGGAGGAAGCTGACAGCTCCAGACAGCGAGGCTGGGTGTCTCATCTTACATATTCATCACCCGAGGTACCGCTCACATCCCAGGGAACAACTGCGCTCACGGCGGTGAGGAACACAGGGACAGCCAGGGTGAGGAGGGGGATGTTCAGAGAAGGACAGGCAGTGTGAAATTAGGAAATTAAGGAACCCCATGAGCAGACAAAGTAAATACTTGAGAGATTTTTAAGGAAATCCAGGTGCATTTTTTAATTTGCAGAAGTTAATACTTTCAGAGGGTAAGGATACCATAAAGTAAATGAGCGCGCACTGCTTGGGGTCTCCCTCTTGGAAAATGACAAAGATCAAAGACTCCCTGCCTATTTTCTCTCTGAAAAATTGAAAATTAATTGCCTGAATTCACATACCAGTTTATTCAACTCCTGCCTTTTCCAGTCCTACAATTTGCATTGACTGACAGATACTTTTAAAATGCTAACATAAATAGCTGGCCTAATACTCCGTGTCAGGGTGTATTTTAATTGGTAAAAAGCAATCATCATCTTTGTTGCAGTAGGGTCATTTTCTGAATGTCAGATATCAAATTAATAGAAAAAGGATAAGGTCCCTATCAAAAAAGTTGTGTAAGCACAGCCAGCAAGATATAAGGTAGAGAACAAAATCCATCAGACTGAGGAGCAAACTCAATTCATAACGACGACAATGGCATCCAAAGTGTTCCTTATCTGTTAAAAATAAAAAGAATAAAGAAAAAGAAAGATAAAAGTGTGGGATTAAATCTCTAGCACTGAGGTTGTAACATATGCTGTAGGTGTACAGATGTTCACAGCTCCACCCATGCTACCAAAGCTGAGCATTTGACAGGAACCCCTAATAAGTCATAGCTGTGGCTGTCAACAGTAGAGGCAAACTCAAATAACTCTGGGTGGTCTCTAGGTTGCCTCAACTCACCTCAATTAGTCACCCACCTGTATTACAATGCTCAATATTTTATTACATTTTATAGAGGTGAGTGCAAAATATGAAGTCTTGGGGTGTTGCCATTTATGGCTTTCCAGCTGTTCTGCGCAACAGCTGTGCCTGCCAATTCTCTAGCTGCCCTGTGATTAGTTAATTTTCATGAATATGCAAATTCTAAACATTACAGTGGATCCTTTTTTTTTCCTTTCAGTTCAATGCTGCACAAATAGACCTGGGTTTCCATAAGTAAAAGGTGCAACACCTCTGTGGTTTTGGATGACAAATAATGTCTATGTAGCACTTATCAAGAGGGTGCACTTTGTGCCTGCCAGCATCCTGCCTTCATTACCATTCTTCACGGTTTACCTGCAGCAAAGTCATGTCTAGGGCTCCAGACCAGAGTCTTACATTCCTGTGAAAACTAGAATTGTCTGAGGGAGCTGCCGCCCCTTCTTTGTGGTACAAAATCTGGGAACAACCTCAGACCACGATTCAAAGCTCAGAGTCAGAAATCACATACTCCCTTCCCAGGAGTTCTCCCTTTAACAGCTCCATTGCCAGAAGGTACAGAAGGTGTCTGGAGCCCGAGGGTTAAAACACTGGATATTCTTGTTGCCCATAAATATCCAATCTGTTGAAAGTCTTGCTGCTGCTGTGTGAATAATGGATTTTTGCTCCGCACACGGACTTAAAGGAAAAAAAAGGCCAATGCTTCAAGGTGACCTTAAGCCTTTTTTTTTTTTTAATCTCTTCGCTTATTTCAAAAAATTTTATATAGCCCTAAATTTGACTTATTAGCCTTGAAGAATTCTGTGCAAACACACCTTCAAAACAGAATCAAAATATTTCCTTTTGAAAGTATTGAAACCAGCTACTGTCATTTTTACTTGTAGCTGAAGCAATATGTTTACATTTGTCCTTAGTTTGAGCTGCCAAACTGTTCTCAGTGAATTTGCTCTTCAAAATCTGGTTTTGCCTATCTCTAATCCAAAAAGAATCTCAATTCCATGATATTTAATCTTCCAAGCTCACATGGTGACTATGCTTTTTTTTTTTCCTGTTTCAGCAAAATCAGCTTCTCAAAGTTCCCACTACTTACAAAAGATCTTTTTTCTTTTTGTCTGTCTATCAAATAAACTTCTTTGCTTAGGGCAGAGTGAACACTGCTGGCAGGAGACAAGATCGTTAAACAAATTACAGTGGATGTGTATAGATTATACTCATGTACATGGTCTTGTTTAAAAAATAATAACAGTAACAGGTAATCCTGAGAAATGGAGAGTGTAATTTCTGACCAATTTCAAAATGCCATCTTTATCAAAATTCTACCTGCAGCAAGTGAGATCAATATATGGATGTTGCTGTAAAATTAAGGAGCTTTTCAATAGCCTGTGTTGAGCTCTTTTTTTTCTAATTGCAAATCATCTCTAATTTTTCTTTCCTAAATTGTATAGACACATGCAATGGTTGACTAATGCTGCACCATAGCACAAGAAAAATCTACTGGAGGATTTGTTCCCTGTAATGATCTCCACCAGGCATATATTCTTTTTTCTCCGCACAGATAGACATCAAAATTAAGTACATTGGCTTAATTCAGTTGCCATTGTAAGCTCAAATGGGATACAAAGTGAAATCAATATTAGTGAAAAAGATCAGACTAGAATTGGAAGGTAATATAATTAGGTTGGTTTTGCTATACTTTGTAATGCTTATCTGTAGTATTTTACCAAAGAGAATATGGGTATCTATTTTCTGAAACCATAGGACCTTTTCAATGCTGTATTGTCCTTATTTATTTCACTCTGAGGGAGCACTTCAGAAAGACCTGTCTGTCCATCTCTGTGGGATTTAGGGCTGACATATCTCCCCAAGAGATCTGAATTTTGTGCATACACGGGAGATCTACTTCTTAAGCAAAAGCATTAAGAGTTGTTTTAATAGCACAACACAGAGAAAGCTTTATGTGTTCTGTTCATAGGAAATGTGCTCTTCACCTCCGAATACAAAGCATTTCACTGTGCTACAGTCTCAGAGCATGGAAATTATAAACATGAGATCTTGCACCTCTACTTCTCAGACTTCACTCCAGTCACATCAAACCTGCCCCATCAGCTGGACAGCTTTGCAGTACATCCTTGAGATGGGGATGCAAAGCAGGATAACATCTCTCCAGGGTTCTCAGGAGATTGGACAGCCCTCCTGCATGGTTTCTTTGCTCCATTCTTCCTGGGCTGAGCTGAGGTGCAGGGCCGAGTCTCAGCTCCTGCACAGAGGTTGTAGTTAATTTAAAAAGTCATTTCTGAGCAATCAAATGAAAGCCATGGGTTCCTTCCACAGCTCTGACGTACAAATCATCCCCCAAAGAAAGGTGAATTCATTCCCAAAACCCAAAGGATGACTAAAGATACTCAATGATTCAATAAGCTTGGAACACTAAAGTGGAGGAAAAATTCTTTCTAAAGATGATATTAAAAGGCTGCAAAACTCTGTCTATACACTCTTCTTGGTTGATGTAAAATGTATTAAAGGTTTTAATAGGAAGAAACTAAAAAAATACTCAGATTTTGTCCAAGCATAGTATTTGATGTCTCCCAAAAGACCTGCTGGGCATGCAGTGGGAGCTTTATCCTACCAAGACTGAGCTATGTCACATCAGGACGCAACTCCTGTAACATGGTAGAGAAATGTTCCACCCTTGGGTCTTGCCAGCAGTGAATTCCCACTGTTCTCACATTTCTTGCCCAAGGTGCCACATGAGATGGTGGCACAGCCTTGCAAAGACATTGAGCTAGTTATTCATCGTAGTGAAAGCTGGCTGAGGAAGGAAGAATTCCTGCTTTTCCTACTATTGATGATGAAGCTTTTTTGTCAAAATTCACTTTTACTTCCTTGAATCCAGGGATTTTGTCCTCTCACTAGCTTGCTAATGGCACAACTGATAGTTCCAATGCAAAAAAATTTTTTTTTTTAATCTTTATCACTAACAGAAAGAAAAAGAGGATAAGTTACTTTCTGGGCCACTCTCTTTTCAAGGCTAGCTTTGATGATTTTATCTCTTTGGAGCAAAACTTGTGATCCCAGAACTGGGTTTAGTGGCAGAGCACAAAGTAAGGAGGCATGCAAGAGCCAGGATAAAACCAAATACTTCCAGTATTCCCAAGGAATGGGAAAGTGAAGCAGGTTTCACACAAGACCTAAAACCACTGTAAAACAGATTAGAGGAAGCTCTCAAAAGGCTGGAATTCGTCCTTAATAACCTGATGCAGAAAACTTTGGAACCATAAAAACAAATCTAGCAGCAAACAAAGCCTGTTTTCACTGTTCCTAACTCAGCTCCTGTGTGCCAAGTAGGAATGACCTTTTTCAGTGGGGGAAGCAGCACAGGAGCAATAACCAGCAAAGGAAGGGCAGTAGTGCAGGGACACTGGTGCCATCACAAGGACAAAAGAACCAAGAGGAATGGGGAAATTAGTATATGAAAATAAAATAAAGGAAATCACTTGTAATTAGATTTTTATCTCATTTAGGAGTCCCTGTTCCTTTCTTCTACTCTGCTACCCGCTTTCACAGGTAAAATAAGCCAGAAATCAAAATTACAGTAATGCCTCACAGATTTATCATAATTCCAACATTCCCATCTGATTGAGAGGATGCCACAAATTTCAGTGTATGTCAAGGATGTCGTTTGTAGAGATAGATCATAGACTATGAGGAAAAAATAAGATTTCCTCCTTTTGAAGTAAATTAAATAGAGTAAATCAGATCAAGTATAGCATCAATAAAATACATACTCTCATATTTTAATCACTGGTAAACAGGCTCATGTGCAAAATACGTCACACCTGTCACATATCCTACCATCCTGCCCAGGGATGTGCATTGTATAACAACTGCCCAGCTTTGCTTTAGTGACATGCAGCTTTTGCTTCTAGGTGACACAACGATAATGCTGAAGGTTCTACCACCTCCCAAGTCTACTTTAATAGTTGTCTACACAGATGTGATCCAGGGGAGCAAAGAAGGGAGATTCAGTGCTACCAACTACAACACACATTTCATTTGACATGGCTTGACTAGCCTGACCTGAATTTTCTTCTGGATCCCCAAAACCTGAAATTTCACTGGAATAGACTGTTCTTAAGATTAAAAAAATAATTCTCAGAAAACCAATCAATTTAAGTATCAAGAATAGAATAAATTCATAAAATATCATCCATTACAGTATATAACACTGTGTAGGAGTGTAAAAGTATTAAGTTAAACAACACCATTTAACATTTATAGCCTTTTCTTTAAAAATAAAGGGTTGAAAAAAAATCTAACACCAAAATATTTGCAAATGTGTGTAATGAGAAGTAATATTTAAACTGGTTTTGTTTGTATTATTTTAGAAATATTGCATGCCATGAGAGAAAGAGAAATGTAGAACTGCTAGCCCAGGCCCAAGATGGCAAAACAGCTCATGAAAAAACCTCATGCTTGTTATTCTTTTGAAAGATTTTCCCATTTCTCTTCACACTAGGAGCCATTCTAGACTCAAGAAACTAGTCTGGTGAAGCAAGTTCTCCCACAATCCAAAATAAATGTTTTGTGAAGCTTCTGACCTTAATGAGCAAGAGCCTGGAACATACCCTCAGCCTCTTCTAGGCTGCAAGCAGGAGAGTACAACTTCCCTAAGGGAAAATAGCTTATAAACATGGAAATAATCTCACTCTCCTCCATCCTAAAAGGATAAAAGGCTTTCCTTCCCCTTGATACTTTGTTCAGCAGATTGATCCAGAAGCACACTATTTTGCTTGTTGGAGACCACTTTGAACCCTAAAAATGTTCTTCTTCCTTTCCAGGTGCTGTTGGAAGGTTAAATGATGCTCTTTCAGCAAAATAAATGCTTCTTCCCCTCTTTGGACAAGTTAGGGGTCCTTCTCAACAGTTGGTCCAGATTGAGTTTGTCTTCTTTGCCCCTGTTTTTATTCTCAAAATCATTTACCCAAACATGTACCCAAATGGCATTGTACAGAATGTCACAGAAAAAAATATTGCATTGTTTTTATCCAGAAACTGACTGTTTAGGCAAGAAACACCATTATGTAAGTCTGGTAAAAATCTATCTTTGATAAACCAATGATAGATTTTATTGTATTTCCCACTTATCTTCAGGTATTCAAATATTTTTGCCTTCATTCTATAGTATGGTATAATCTGTCACCATTTCTTCAGGTTATATATCATATTTGGTATTTATCTTCTCACTGTTAGATAGCTTCAATAGAAATATTTGCTGTCAAAATCTCTAATTTATGAAGCTATCTCTTTCAAAGGCCGAGGTGGAGACTATTTCAGTCCTCAGACTTGCACATATGGAGCACCTGCAGCTGCCTTCAACACACAAACCATTTCCACTTGTGCAACCCCTGTCTCTGAGTCCGTGGTCACTACTGTCATACGGCCTGAAATAATGATGTCAAGTATAGATTTAATTCCAGACCCATCCCTAAATCTTACATCTCTTAACATTTTCCCTGTGTAGGTGCCTCCTTTACCTACACTTAATGTTCTCTGGGAGTTAGAAGTTACCAACTCTTGCTCCATGAATGTAGAGAGCTTCCTTTCTTATTACCCAGGTGCCTTGAAGACCAGACTTTACACTTTTCTAATGTTAAGGAATCCAGTTGGGATATGCCACATTAACCCAATTTCAGAGCATTTGATGTATCAGGATTCTTTTGAGGCCAAAGGTTGCTTTGGCATCAAGTTTATCATGAAGTGTTTTTATCTAACAGCCAAAACAAATTACTCCATTTGTCTTTTGTACTAATTATTATTTGTCAATGAACTTGCCTTACACTGAAGCTCTATCTGAGGTACTAGAAAAAAGCAGTTTAAATTACAAAGTTGCACATTAAAGTTTCTTTATCATGGTAACATCATATTCCAGTTCATATGTGAAAGATCATTAATAACTATTGTTTGTTGTTGGATCTGAACTGTAACAAAGATTTCCCATTAAAAAAAAGATTATTAAATAATAAATATGAACATGAAGAAAAATACGTCTTCAAAGGTAGTGTCAGTCAGATATTGATTTCTGTCTGCTTATTATGCAAACCCAGCTGGGCTTGAAGATAGTAAGTATTGGGAGAAAAAAAAATCGGGAATGAACTTTGACACCCATCTTGAAGGAATCTCAGCTCAACAAAAAAAAAAATCAACATTCCAACCCCTGAGTATTGTTGTGTTTTTATAGCTCTTCCACCACTAGAACATGAAGGCACTGAACATACCCAGAAGTGAATCCTTTCTTTGTAATTATATTTAGTCAGAACAGCTAACTATAAATCCTCCCCTTTGAAATTCTTTTCCATATGACAGTAGTGAAAAACAATGCACAGCAATGTGCACTACTCATGTATGCACAAGCCTGAGTCAAAAATCAGAGACCCATTGAGTGAAGCCTTGTGCAAACAGATTGAAAGACAGGTGATGGAATCACAGCATTTTAGAAATCAGTGTGTGGTCCGTGTTTGATTTAACCCAGATCAGGCTGCTAAGGATTACACTCATTCCAGACCAAAATGGGAGAAGTCATTGCAAGATAAAGTCAGGATGCCGAAAAGGCAAAGAGGATGATGATAACAGCCCCATGAACAATGGAATGAATTATGCTTTATTTTCAACTTATTTGTTCCTCATGACTGACTGATTTATTTGGGGTTTTAAAATTTAATTTAACTAAAGTAACAAAGTGAGATCCTCATGACTTCTATTTTACCACCAGAAGTTTATTTTTATTTAAATTCCTTCCTGGGCAAGAGGTGGTTTGAGCTGCAGTCTGACCCAAGCTACACACCCAGTCTTTGACCAGGAGTCTGGGCACGGGGTGCCTCCCAAGTGGTCAGCTGGAAACCAGCAATCAGGGAGGGGATTGAGCAAATGATTTACCATTTCTTAATTGGTGCAGGATGAACTTAATTATTTTGGAGGTCAAAAATTGTACCTGATTTTCATGAGAATTCAGTACTTTGCAGCTTCCAATTATCCTCTGGTATTTTGTTGAAATAATACAACAGGTTCAAACATTTATGAGAGAATTGGGAAACATACATTTATATTAACAGGGTGAATTTCCTCAACTCATTTCCACAGTTAAACTGAATAAATATTGGTTTACTTTCCCCCAGTGGCCAACCAGAAATTTTTAGAGAAATACCTACTCACTGGACTGTGCAGCCTTACTCCAGCACAGGCTCTAAAATTATTTGCACATAAAAAAATCCAGGTAATTTTTTGAACATGGAAACAAGAGCAATAAACAATACTAATAGCACCTATGTCACCTCATTATGAGTTTGCATTAATGTCATTCAAAAACACCTTAGCAAGAAGCAACTTAAACAACATTTAACCTGAACCAAGATACAAGGATCTCAAAGGAGAGGTTGGGCTTTGTATTGCTCCTACACAGCATAAAGGGTGAGGATCAGCACCATTTTAGATGCAAGATCACAAAAATTAGGTGTAAATAAGACATATTTCTGAGTATGTAATGTGCACATTTAAAACTGCCTAAAGATACCAGCTGTACAGAGTATGAATAATACACTGACAAGCTTGTGAAAGAGTGATGTTCTTTGAGCTCATCATTGCATACTTGAACAGGATATGAATATTTTATATTCATGCTAACTGTCACAAAGCAAGTTGAGCTGTTTGTACTAGAAAGGTGTTCACATAGCAGCACTATTCATGTTTACAGTTATCCTGCAAATGTCAGCAAAACGTTTCCTTCTTGTAAGCATCCCCCTCTCCCTCCCTCACTCTTTTTAATTCATACATAAAGTTATTCAAAAGGACCACACAGCAGCAGGTTGAAAAAAGATAGAAAGTGTTTCTGGGTATCCAGCCTAGAGAGAAGACAAACAGAACCTTATAATCCAATAATCCAACACCCACAGCACGCAGTAAAATACCTACCACAAACAACTGCAAGAAAAGGCCCATGATAGATGTGGATTAGAGATGGGACAGGAGGGAAGGAGGATAAATAACACAGAGATCCAGAGTCCATAAGAATCTGCAGAAACTAACAGGCAATGTGGAAATCACCCCCAGAGAAAGCAGTCCTATTAGCTTTAATCCCAAATGATCACAGCGCTATTTGATAAAACATCTACAAGAGCTGACACATCAAGATTGCTAATGGACTTTTTTCAGCAACTCTCTTATCACTTGCTATCAAGAGAAAAAACAGAGAGAATTCAAAAGCAAGCAGCATTCAACTATAAATTAGCTTCTATAAATTAGCAGGTACCTAATTTATAAATGCTAAATGTTTTCCCTGAAGAGCACTGAAAACTTCAAACCTAAAACTAAGAGCTTGCTACGTCCATGGTTTGCTTTCAGGACATGCTGCAGCCTCTCAAGGAATAGCTGGATCTTTAAAGACACCTCAGAGTAGCTGGAGGGGTTCCTGGTAAAAAGGCAGACCTGAGCCTGTTGTCATCCCATCAGCTCCCTTGACATTAAGGGAAGGACAGAGGATTTTCTGCTTTTTGGGGTGAAACATCTGGTAACAGCCTGTGCAGAATCCCTCTTTGTACAAAGATCACATCATGGTTACCAGAACACTCAGAGGATGGCTTTTAGGAGAAACTGCTCCATAGATTTGCCACTAATGGGCTTCCCTTGCCAGCCTAAGGGACCAATAACGCTCCCACATCCTGGTTTTCACCATCACGGAATGGCAAGCTTGCACATTCCTGCCCATCATCACCAGAATCTCCTTACATTTGCTGCATTCAGGATCTCCAAACAAGTATTTTGAGGATTAGTTTGTCTAGGACCACATCTGGGCAGTGTGACTTGCATAGAATAAACAGAACTGCTAACAATTCTTCTGGTCCTGAGCAAGCCTAAGAGCACACGATGTAAAGTGTACCAGCCTTTCAAATCCTGCCCAAAGGCTGTGGTTGGGCTCCTGCTGACATCTGCACAGAAATCATTCTCCAGCCTTCTGATGGAATCATCACTTAACATTTCAGAGGTACACTGCAGACCTGCCATCCAGGAATACTTTTGAACCTAATTCATAATGACTGACATTTTTTAAACCATGCTACTGCCAAGGAAAGGTATAATGGTTCAGAAGAGGTCAAGACACCAGATAAAGGAAGAACTGTCAGACCCCCAGTGACAATATGGCCTATGGTGAAATATGAAAAGCTAAATTTAGCCCCTGTATTGATGGCAGATTATTAAGAGTTTTCTTGCTTTTATATTCCTACACATAGTGATATGTACTACTAAGGCTTAATCTTGGTGCTCAGATTTATTACACTCCCCTTAAAAGAAAAAAAAAAAAAGAAATAATTTTTCCCTTTATTCTTCAAATATTTGCTCATATAGCATAAGAACAAGTCAAGTTATTCCAAACATATAGCATTTTGAACTACACCATCAGACTTCTCTATCCCTCTCATGCCATATATATGAAAGAAGGGGAGTGAATTTACTCAGAATGAATTTACACAGGTGCTCTGGTCTATAAGAACTCTTCAGTGAGTTGATGCTCCTTTGGATCAAGGTGTTCCCAAATTATTGAAAAGAACCATGATTTTTTTTTTCAAAGGCTGTGCAATTGGAAAACTGTAAAGTTTACCACCAGTTTTACTAGAAGTTTTACTTTTCACTAAAATATTGCCATAATTGGCCTTTATTTTTTTTCTTAATCATGCAACAAGTCATGAAGATGCTGCTGCATCTTTACTGCAATTCATCCTCATTGTATTGCTTGCAGATCACCTCAGCAAAGTAAAACCTTAAGGAATCACACAACACTTTCTTTCTCTCTTTGCTTTCCTTCTCTTCCTCTCTGTGGTATTGCCTGTGGTATTTTGAGAAACACAAACAGATAATAAATTCCTGCCAAGATTACTAAGCCAGTAAAGTTATCTAGGAGACTCAGTGGTTTCTTTTTTCTTCCTCCTGTGGTCTCTGCAGTAACTAAAAGAGTAGGCTATAGTCTGAGATCCCCTAATCATGCTACAAGTTGTTACATCTCCATTTATGCAAGAGCTGTCTGTAATTTCTGTAAGTTATTGAGATGCAGCTGAATGCAATGCAGTCTTGTCAAGATAAGGTAAGCCTTGGCACTGCTTCTGTGGGATCAATGATAAGTCCCTGATGGGGAGTATCAGAGGCTGCCAGTGAGTCACAAGACACTTGAGTTCCACCAGGAAAGTTGGGCATGCACCCAAAAGAGCTTCTAGATTACAGGTCTATAATATGCCTCTTTCATGCTGATATACATAAACTTCTTTTATGTCAACACACATGAGATTTCTTTCAAAATAATTATCCAAAGGCGTTGGTGAATCTGTGTCTCACTCAGCCTTCACTGGCCTACAGACTTGGATTCCTTCCCAGCATCCAGAAGAGTATTAACAGGGAACAGAAATGAGAAATAACTGCCTCCCAGGCACCAAGGCAGGGCCTGCAGATCTGCAGGGCTCAGAGGAACAGGCTGGTACCACTCTCCCCAGTGACTCCACAACAAACAGGTCAGACCTCTCTCCATGGCACATCCTCCCTTCTCTTTGCACAGGCCCCAGAAAGTCAACAAGGGACTCTGTTTTCAGGGGTGACAAACCACATACTGTCCTCAAACACACACAGGAGCTTGTAACAAGCCATGAATCTATGGGCCCTTCTAGTGAGACACTCAAAAAGGGAGGAGGGGAGGAAAGAGGGCCTCTGAGTGGTACCAATTACACACTTCTCCAAATCACAATAATGTACCACTAATAGTATGCAGAGGGAGTCCCTTTGGCTCTATTCTTAGCTGGTGTTTCTAGTCCTCCTTTACAGAAGGATACTGAATAAATGAGGTATTTCTGTGACCTACAGCAAGCCTGCACACAACTGTTTGTATTATATATGGTTTCATTTTGTTCCCTGGCACTGCTCTTTGGTGGCTGTTACAGCCCATACAGCCATCTGTTAGGAACACTCAGTCATAAAATTATTAATGCCTACAGTCTAAAACCAGCCCTAAGTAAATAAACAGTACCAGAAGGCCCAGTGCAAAATTCTGGGATGTTAAATACACAGAACCATAAATCTTCTTAATAGTTCTACGTGCTATTATGTATTCGCTTGACATTCTAACACACAGAAAGACTAGAGAGAAGTTGCTTCTAAGACAGTGCACTGCAGATTAGCCTCAGAGTGTAACCCCACATGAAAAATTCTGAGAAACTACTGTGAATCCTTGTGACATTTAGAGCTAATAATACAGAGTTATGCAATTAGGAAAGAAAGTTCTTAACAAAGAAACTCAGGGCACACATAATCCTCGATGTTCAAAATGCAGAGAACAAAAGAAGAACGTCCCAAGTTTGAATCATTCAAATTCTAAAGTGGATCAAGGAAATTTATTTGTATGGGATACGTGGCACTTGCAAACATGAAGAGAATATTAAGAAATTAAGGACAGATGGATCTTTAGCACTACAATGGCAAAGAGCAAAAGAGTAAAGGACACATGATGGCCACCTTAGTCACTCGAGACTAGCTCCTGTTTTAATACAAAGAGGACATATATACAAAAAGTCACCCTCCATCGTGGACTGTGCTGGCTGAGGGGTCTCCAGGAGGCTGGCATGGAGCCTGGCCTCTCAAGTCTCACATACAGGAAGCAAGACAGACAGCTCCACTTCCCACCCCTCCTGGCAGCCTGGGCCACATTCCATGTGTGCCCAGGACAGCAGAGCAGCCTGTCACCCTAGTCTGGAGGCCACAGATACCAAGGAATGACGTCAGCTGGAGTTCCTTGGATCTCAGCAGCTGCCAGAGCAGGAGAGAGGCTGCAGTGCTGCTGGCTTTATGCATATCTTTAAGAAAGGTCTGGTCTTAATGAGGTTCATCATCTCCCTAGTGGCAGTTTCACATCAACAGCAACAAGTCCAAGTGTTTGCAGGCTGGGTTTATGAAGGAGGATCTGGCTTACAAATGCCAGCCCTGCAAAGACAACCAAGGCCTGGCTAAAGATGCACACATGCTCACTGCCTGGAAACCAGCAGGCCCCCAGGAAATCTGGCACAGCCAACAGTCAATCAGTGCATGGTATAAAACCACTCCTACTGAAAATGTATTTACTCTAAAGAATTTACCAGACTTAAGCCCCAGCCCAGCTCAGTCACCACCTCAGGAACTCATGGAACATACGGCAGCATTGCTCAATTTAGCTGGCTTGATAGGAGAAACCAAGCAAGAAGTTACTTTATATTTTACTGTCTTAAAGGCTTCAAACCCTTCAAATCCAAATATGTCAATGCACTGGAAACAGGAAGCTTTTGTTCCAAGCTGTTCATATATTTAGCTACAGTTTAAAACTGCAGTGCCCTTTCCACCTCATCTCACTTGGTTTGTATCCCCAACTTGTGCACCTTTCACTTTTTAACCTAAGGTTTTGCTTCTTAATCACAGGGGGAAGAAGTTGGATAATGACAGTCACAGACACAGGGGTCTTTATTTATAGTATGTTGCACATCTGGGTTTTCTCTCAAACTGCCACTTCTGTAAACTGGCTTGTGATTTTTACCATGAACCACATTTTATATTTGTCTATCAGAGCTCCTTAAGACTTTGAATATCCCAGAAAGAAATAAGTCTTCTATATGTCAGAGTTCTGTAAAGTAGGAAATGAAGGGGAAAACCCACACTGGACCTAGTAATGCAGAGTGTTACATAAGAAAATGAAAATGGATTACAAAAATGATAAATCACCCACCACATGCAGGCTGGGACAGCAGTTTAATTTCCAAATTAAAACTTGAAAAATCTGGGTTCTGTTTCTAGCTCAATGCAAATTTCCACTGCAACTGTGATTTGATATCTCTGTGCTTCATGTCTGCCAAACAAAAACTAAGCCCTTCTTTATCTATCCTGTCTAGGATATGTTAAGATTTTGTGGAAAGGAAGCTGAAAGTAACAGCGCTAATGGAAACTGTTTCTTAGCTGGGTTCTTAGGTACCCAGTCTCATCTAGGCTTAGACATCTGCATGTTACTCTAGCACTAATGAATTTTTCCTAGGGCACCAAAAACCATCATGCTGCTACGAGAATATATTGCTAATAGAAGAAAACCTTTTGAGCCAGCAGCAAATATCGTTACCAGTGACACCATTTGATGTTTCACATCACATTTTACTTGTAAACACAATAACTTGTTATATCTTCTACTTTACTGACTAGGACATTATCCTAATGCTCTTTTACAAACCTGATGGATGCAGCAATAATTCTTATCCATCATGTGTCCTGTTGTGTTCCTCCACAACCATAGTGCTTTATACAAAGCAATATTTTTACATATCAACCACTAATTTAATATCATGTCCTCTGCATCCAGCCCACCTGACCCCGGAGATTTCCTCAGTGAATCCAGGTCAAACCTCCTCCCAGATGAGCATTTCCAGGTTTGTGCTATGCAACAGGTTTTCTTTGAGAGCAGGGGGACTCAATAGATCTGTATTTTCTAAATTACATGTGTCGAAAGATATTCTAGGCACTCTATAATTAGCCAGCAAGGAAAAGCATTTCTGATTCATTAGGTCAACTTTAATGGTTTCCTCATTAAAAGTTTTCACTGTTAAGCTGACAGAAGCTAGAATTTAATAGTGGCTTCCAGCACTTTCTTTATTAGCCGATCTCTATTGAATCAGTCTTTTATCACCTGAAGAGATATTTTAAATGGAAATTCCTCAGCCCCAAGCAACCTAGATTGACCAAAGGCCTAGAGATTGCTCTGTCCCTGCTTTAATAAACTGACTGTATGTATTGCTGCAAAGGTCAGTCCTCATTAGTCAGTGATGGCTACGCAAGATTTAACACATTGTATTCCAGCACTAATTTGTCATTTGTTGATCCTGACCTATCCTTGGTGATATAAAGTATCTTTTAGAGGGAATTTATCAGTACGAACCTCTGGAGACCTCTAACAAGAATTGTTCCCCTCCCCCTGATTCACAGCAGCTGGATAATTCTGTGGTCTGGACAAGCTAACTACTGTTAATGCAGCAAAGTATGGAATTAAGCTCTTTTACTGTCCCCTTTGAGGACAAATCAGTCAAAGAAAAGTGACAGGCTCATATTCTATGTGCCTGGGAATAAGTACTTTGGCAGGTAGCTCATAGAAGCTTAGATTCCCCTTTGTCATGTTTCAGCCAAATGAAATCACATCTTATGCTAATATTCTTGTGTTTGCAGGGGAAATGATACTTTCTTTAAAAGGGCAAAATTGTATTTCTTCCATTTCTTATTAATGTTCCAGCTGCTAGACATTGGAATTTCATGGAGAGCAAGTCTACCCAGCTCTAGACAGCAATGATCTTGTACAACCTAGTTATCTCAGAATGTACAAACTGCAAATACAGTAAAGATCTGGGTCCGCTGAAACCAATCAAGATTGCTCTATGTTGACTAAAAACTATCCTCCTCAGGAGACTAACTTAATTTTCTTAATAGTTTTTTAATAGATCTCTTGCTCTTAGTTTGCAAGTCACTAAAAAAAAAAGTCAACTCCTTTTCAAACTTCTACTTTCTGTGGGGAATGTGAGCAACTCAGAGTATTTTAAGAGAGTTGCTTGTCTAATGAATTAGGTATTGTCCCAGTGCCTGGGAAATGGGGATTCAACCCGTGCAGCTCTCACTGAGGCTGCATCTGACCTTGAAGAAATTGTCTCTCAGGGTTTCAATTTCCACAGACAAAAAGTAAGGTGACATTTACCTTCTCCTGTGTTTGTTCTGTCTTGTCTGTCTGGATCATAAACTCTGTGTGGCCAGGGACTCCCTTTTGCAATTTGTAAAATGCCTAGCATGGCACTTTAAAAGCTGTAACAGCTCGTTTAATACAAATTTAAAATAGTAATTCATATGTCAACATACAGATTTTTTCCCATCATAAGCCTACATAGGTGCCTTAAGTAGAGGTGATTCTTTTAAACAGTATCAGATGAAAGAAATAAGATCACATGAGATGGAAAGACATTACCAGAGGCAGTTCACCTCCTCACTTCTTACATCTTATCAATCTACCTAAAACTCCAGTTGCATTTGAAATTTAGCAGCTTGTTAGCTAGAGAAACATTTTTGGTTACGCACTGAAAATGGCACAGAAGGGAGAGGACTTTAGTCTTGGCCAGGGTGTTTGACTTCACAGGATTCTCTCATTTCAGTAGCAATTTATAGGGATTCCAGGAACTCAGCTGGCAATGATTTGATTTTTTTCATGTTAATCTCCTCTTAAGGAAAACCAAAACTGGCATCTAAGTTAACATTAATATGTAGCTATCCATAGCTGCAAAAGCTTACTGGCACAGGAGTGACCTTGGCATCCTTCATCAGTGCCTTATGATGCTAATGGAGGATTAATACAGGGAGGAGGAGGCAGCAGCAAAATAGGGAATAGATGGGGAAATGTGTGGGCAGTAAAGTAGCAATGAGCTTTCAAAGCTTTTCCATGCCCATAAACCATAAAAAAGTGGCTGAGAGGAGTATTTACAGAGCCATTCTCTGGAACCAGGGTGAAATAATTCAGTATGACAGCAGTTTAGAGACTCTGTGTAAGAAAAAAAAATTATTATAGATGAGGAAAATTATAAGTAGCATAATAGTATCAGCAAGTGGGCACCTTGAACTTCTCATACTGGCTCTATTACTGTGGCTACTTTTGACTGCCAAAACACCTCAAACTCCCTTGTTTGCATTAGCATATGTGTCTTAAACAGACTCTGTGCTGCCATGAGCAGCATCAGAACAGAGGTCAAGGGTAGCTGTGAAGAATGACTGTAAGTGTGGCATCCAACCATAGGCCCAATTCCAGTTTTTGTTTGGGTTTAAAAAGAAAAGCCCTTAGACAAGATGCAGAGTGGCAGACTTCTTGCTGAACAGAGCAATCCTTGAAGGAGGAAATAACAGGAAGGCTTAGAGGCATATGGAACCCATTAGAAATGGCATGTTTGCAGGGACAGATTATAAATTGGATCGACTAGAAAAGCATCTGAAAAAAGGCCTGCCTCCAATTCCATCTTGTGTGAACAGTCTCAATCCAGATGAAGTGAGTTTCTAAACAGAGACTTCACTTTTCCATTGTTTCTTCATTTGACCACAATTGGAAAAGGCCCAGAAGTGATGACAGCAGAAGCCCCATGCACTCTAAGACCCATCCTGGGACAGAGAGAAAGGGGAGAGGAATGATTGCCTCCATAATATACAACCATTATATCTCCAGTGCTTACCCAAAACAGAAAGGAACCATTTCAAAGGTTTAATGAGGCCATAATCCACATTTGGACAAATCTTCAGACCTGGATGCAATGGACATGCAGCTCCTGCACTATCCCAAAGTGACACTCACTGGGGTGTTCCTTAGCAGCCCCACACTCTGAATGCAGATTTCAAATCCTTGCTCCCCCTCTACCTCACAACTTCTGCTAACTTCCCTAATTATGCTGATGCAGGGGATTTCAACTCAAAAGAATAGCAAGCAGTCATTCATTAACATCGTTCCTAATTACCTTAATGCTGTAAGAATTAGGTACTACCGGTGTACAATCACTCACACCGGGCTGGGTTCACAGCTTCCATCCCATGGTGCTGACAGGGAATTCAATGTGATACAAGAGGTCTGCCTGCGACAGCAGCAGTGTCATCCAGCTCCTGTGGAATAATCAGCTGCACCTCAGGATAAGGAAAACCCTGAAATGCCATGGGGCAGAATTCATGGTGGAGTAAAGGATATGCTACAGGCATGAAGGCAGCTGTAAATACCTCCTGAGTAGTGCTTTGTGCTCCTGCCTTGCTGAAACCTTTCTCAGTAACAGCTGCACCATAGCAGACTGTCCCCTTAGAAAGTCCCTTCCCCTCTCTAGCACAGACAAAAATGAGGATGATGTCTTCCTTTCAGCACTGTGAAAGGAACTCTACCCAACTGCATGTTGGTGCCAGAAGACACACAACACAACCTCTCATCCCACCCATCACCTGTAATCCATGCACAACCCACAGGATCTCAGGATGAACCTGGCACAGCAAAGGAGTGCAGCAACAGGGATGCCCTGACACAACCTGAGAGGGAGTGAGCAGTTACTGGGGAAGGTTAATTTGCCATTCACCCAGCCTGTTCCAGTAACACTCTAATTTAGGCCTGGAGGAGCTGCATAGGTGATGCTGGATGCCAGGTATGATGTGTGCTGCTAGAGCTGAGCAAGTCACGAAGCAGGACCTTCTGTGCTAACCTCATGGTGTGTGCTTCACCGCCCAGTATTTTCCTCTGTGTGTTTATTTATGGGCAGATTTTGAAAAAGAAAGCAAAGCATCCTAAAATGGGAACAGATGGGGTCTGCCTATTATCCCAAATCATTCTGTGACAGAATAAAAACAAGCAAAGGCTCATGTGTGGCAACCTGCGGTGCAAGACACAGAGCAGACCCCGCTGACAGGCAGTATCTTGTTGCTGAAGAGACCCAAGCTGCTCCCCTTTGCTGTTCTTCAGCTGAGTTCCTTCTAGTTTGCAATAGCAAGAGTAAGGAAAGGAATCAGCCTTTGTGTGCCACAAACACAGCTGAGACTCAAACTTTGGCTCTGGAGTGCAAAGAAAACAGGAAGCCAAGTAGCTAGGAGCAGTGTTAAACTTTCCGCAGCTACAAATTGCTCTTTCATGCATGATACATGCAATTACAGCATGCTTAAATCCTGGATTATTAGGACAATAGGTTGTAGCAGCTTAAATCCAAGTGAGTCATTAAGCTGTGCCACTTCAGTAGGATTCTGCATGCTTAAAAAGTGCCTGTGTATCATACAGTCCATCTGTGTAACACACAGTCCACACAGCCTAGCTCAGTAATTAACTCAACTGCAATTCCTCATGAACATATTGCTACCATGTGTATACATTAGCATCTTGGCAATATTTTCTTTTTGTAGAAAGATCGAAAGCATTAGTGCCAATGTGGTAAATCTGTCTATGTCTGTCTGTATGTCTAAGCCTTATGGCTGCTCACAGGGATTGTCTCTCCTTCTCCCCTCAGCTTGTGTTAGACTACCAACTGCTTTGGAAACTTCTTTTTCCATTTCAAATACATTTTGTGCTTCCATATTGAGATAAACCCCCCCAGGAGATGACTAGCAAACCTCCAGCATCTGAGGCAAGGCTAACAAAGGAGGTCTGTTAGCTGTTGATGATGGTGAGCTGAGAGGGAAAGCTTACAGGGAAATAAGGCATCCAGTGCACCAGGACTCTGGTTTGCACTTCATTGCAAGGCAACAATGCAGGTCTGCTGGGAATCTTCAGTGGCTTATCATCCTCATCACATAACTCAAGAAAGGAAAAAGGAACATATAACAGGGAATCTTTTAGTGGATTTAGATTCACAGTTCAGGGACAGACTCTGAAACTTGAAGCAACCTTGTCATAACCAGACTGTTGCAGAGACTCTGACACAAGCCCTGACAGACTGAATAACAAAAACCACCAAAACCTGAGGCAGGAAAATTTACTCAGTGTGTTCCTCTGATCTCTGCAAGAACATCTATACTGGATAATGGATGCAGACCTCTTAATGCTGTAACCAGCCTCAAGTCCACACATCTCAGCACACCAGAATGGAGCTTGACCATCTCAGCCCAGTCCTGCCCTGCAGTGCTGCCTGATCAGCTGCCTCCAGCATATTGCTTATATGCTTCTGGGAGTTAACACAGGAACAGCTAAACTGGGCAACCAAAATACAGACAGGTTATTTCTTATGCTGTACAGAAAGACTGGTATCAGAGCCTTTGTAAAGCCTATTTCAATATTTATCAGTGTCTCAGCTGCAAGCCAAATTCCCCTCTAGGAAATGTGCTTTCTCTGCTGGAGCATCCAGAGAAAATGAGGCTACCCAAGCTGTGGAAGGCATCATCCTAGTCACAGGTGAAAGTCCCTAAATAGAGGACCTGCACCTCTGGATTGCAGCCACAAAGGCAAGATGCAGCTGCCTGGAGTCTGCTTCATCTCAGGAAGACTGTGAGAGGGGAGGATATGGGAACCAGGGAGCCAAGGGAGCCAGATACAGCAGCGTGGTGTGGAACCAGCAGCCCAGGCTTTACCAACATTGTAATATCACTATCCTACAATCTGATTTAAAAAAAAAAAAGAAAAAAATTTATCCACAAATGTTTTGCCATAGGACTGCCAGAAAGCTTACAAAAGCCCAAAGGCAGCAGCAGTAGTCATGCTGCTTAGTCATATAGCTGCAAAGGATCACAAAAAAATCCAAACAATATCTGGTACATCATTGCTCCCAGGCTGCAACTATACATGCCAAGCTTTACCACCAGGAAATAAATGGGGAAAATGCATAGGGAAAATCCAAATAGACCCCTGATTCCAGTTTCAGTAAGCCGTGCCAGAATTATGATTTGACATTACCTGCTAATCAGTGCTTTGAGAATTCTCTTCCTCATTCTTTACAATATCTCTACACGGAAAGAGATACCTTAGGAAAAATATTTTAATACATGGAATGCTAATTAAAATCAAGCTTGTGACCTGAAGCAGTAATCTCAGATTTTTACATATTAACTATGATTACTAGTGGGTAACAGATTAACATTTTTTAGTTTTATTTTATTTTCAGATAAAATGGGACAAAAACCCCAAAAATTTTTATAGAGTGAAAATAATACACCCCTACACTCCCAAAATAAATGAAATGTTTGTTTGGGGTTTTTTAAGTTTATCTGGAGATATATCCACCTAAATGCCTTCTGGGAGTTGCAATATCAAAGCCTCAGGATTAATCCTGACAAGAGAGTGCCCAGCCCATCTCTAACCCCTACCTTTTATAGTAACCATGGGATTTCTACAAAGTCACAAATGTTCTTTGTGCTATACATTGTGATTATA
>NW_005054303.1:7410237-7410440 GCF_000277835.1 Geospiza fortis | reverse complement strand
AGAACAGCAAAATCAGATGCACAAACTCAACTCCTGTGTGGGACCATAGGAGCTGAGCAGATGCAAACCTACCACATCCTGATGGGGCCAGCTACAGCAAAATATCTTAATTCTATTAAACTCAACATGAAATAGATTTTATTCTCCAATTTCACTTCTTTTTTTCTTTCAGATTTTTTCTGCTTTCAATCTTACAGTTTTCC
>NW_005054303.1:7391363-7410225 GCF_000277835.1 Geospiza fortis | reverse complement strand
CCTGCTGAAAAGTATTTTGGTTTTGCTTTGATTCGATGTTTCAGGAGGAAAGGAAAAAAACACACTACCACTTATACTCAGCAGCAAATGAGTAAAAGAATTCAGAAGGAAGAAATTAAGAGTGGTTGGCAGCACTGCTTTTTAAGACTAATGCTAAGGACTGAGCGCTGCTTGCATCCCTGTACTCACTGTGCTGTGCTAGGAAGAAAACTGAGAAAAGAGGCACTGCATGCAGTACATCCATTTTCTCAGGAAAGGAAGCAGATTTTGTCATTAATAAAAGCATGGACTGCTGGAGGTTTCATCAGCTCTGCTCCCATGCCCAGGTCAGGTCATGGGCAGTGTCCCATCATTCCCTCACGCACTAGACTTGGAGAGGAACACCCCAAACATAACTTTATTATTCTGGGTACTTAGGGAGGCTGAGGTATGGAAAGAAAGTAGCAGGAGTTGATTTCCAAGCCCAGACACACAAAGAATGGCAAGCTGAAGCCATCACTCAGCTAAAGTAGAAATAGATCTTTTTGAATTACAAGGCCAGAAGATTTGAGGTGTCTCACTGAAAAGTCAAAGGCTGTAAAGGAGAACCTGCACTGTCAGGTTGGAGAAGAGAAGCCAGATGTGGCTCAGCAGCTGCCACATGACTTGGCCTTGCTACCTTGGTAGGACAGGCATGAGATTGTGATAACCTGTAATTGAATTTAGAGCTTTTTGTCATTTTGGTTTGGATAGTTTCATAACTCTTGATTAATTTTTCATGTTAGCAAATTTGCTGGAATATCTTGGAGGGGTTGCATGAAAAAACATTAGGGAATTTGGATTTCCTGCAGAAACAAGCCCATTATTTTATTTTATAATTGACATTTGCTCTAAGAACAGGCTTTAGAGACAAAACCTCTTATTGATCTCACAGATCTGCAGTTTGCAGTTCTGTGCATTTTATTTCAGCTGCTCCCTTGTATTCTGGCTTGTTCTGCTGTGAGCAACAAGGTCATGCACTTCTCAAATCTGGATTCCCCTGAAGTAAGGCAATCTTGACTACATTCACAAGAGACAGGATATATATTAGCACATGGAACCACAGGTCTTTTTTATCTTACAAGTGTGTTATCAGTAGTTTCTGGGGTCATCAGCAGTCTTCACTCCTTAATCAACTGCACAGCACCCATCACACTGAGGTATGCCTGCGTGTCCAGAAAGCAGCAATTAGTACATCAGTCACTTTGCACTCCAGGTTTGTAAGCAAAGGTGAGCCAGTCACACTGAGGCCTCAGATGAAATCCATTCTTAATTAATTAGCGACATTCACTTTAATCATTGTGCAAATAATAATTTCTGAAATTAATCTAGTGTTTAATATTCACAAGAACTTATTGACATTGGCATAAAAGAATGAGTATAAGAGGGTTTCCTCTTTAGTGAGTATCATAGTGAACATAAGACTGCAGCTCATAAAATAATCTGGAGTTCCTTTGTAAACCAATGTAGCTTCATTCTCCCAACAGCTTTAAACAACACGAAGCAGATGGGTTTAGAAACAACACTTTGAGATCTGCTCAAAATCTGTTTTCTCACTAAGCCATTCATTAGCCATTTAAGATCAGAATAGCATTTGTTCTCTACACACTCCAGGCCAACCACAAAAACCTTGCAGAACAGTGACTGGGAGACAGCACATGCCATTGCTCATCTTTCCAGAGGTTTGTTTCTATCTCATCATCCTAATTTATGGTATTTTGTGGTTTTCAGGTAGAGCAAGTTTATATATCTATCTCACCACTCCACTGGTCACAATACTCATCACTGCTGTTGAACCATTGACCCTGAGTCACCTGTTGGGCCTTAAATATCTTAAATATCTGCACCATCACTCTGCACTGAGCCAGTATCTGGGTGGAATTATATTCTCCATGTTTATGGAAGTGAGGCAGAAGTTTTGCACAGCCTGCCCTCTTTGACAGTAAACACTTAGCCCAGAAGACAGAGATTGAAAACTATTTTGGAAATAAACTACAGAGGAGTCATATTGCAAACGTGCAAACAGCTCTGGAATCCTGGCAGGAGGAGAAATAAACAGTGAAGGATGAAGGGGACATGGTTAGACAAAGTCAGCATCTTGGGAAGCATTTGGTAAAGTGAGAGACAGATTTCAGCTTAGTAAACAAGCTATAAAGTTCTCCACAGGAAGAGCAGACATACCACCCTGGATTACTGCAATGTCTAAGCCACTTCTCCTTTGTGATGACTTTCTCAGAAAAATCTTGGTTTTCTGCCTATTTGTTTACAGAAAACATAGAAGTGGCTGTCGCTTTTGGAATGACAACTTGAAGTCAAATGCTGTAACTTGGCCTAGACACACTCACATGATGAACACACTTCCCACTTGCAGAAATAAAACAAAGCAAAAAAGCATCTGGATGTGCTTTTTTGTTGTTTTTTCTTTTAAGATACATTTTTCTGTTTTGAGAATAGTTAACCTCTATCACTCACAATTCCAAATTGCAGGAGAACTTCATAACAATTACACGTTAGAGCAGCAGGAAGGTTAAATCAATAGAAACCTGACTTTGTCAGTGCACTGCAAAAATGACAGGCACGTCTCCCAAAGCTGTATTTTATGCTCCATGTTAATGGGATAGCAGCTGGCTTTGTTACCTTCTGCCCTGGCTTCCTCACAAACAGCATGTGAGCTGCTCATCCCCTCAGCCCTCACAGACATGGCATATCTGCAAAGTGCATAAAAGTGAAACTCCTGTGGAGATTACAGTGAAGAAAGGCATCTGTACCCCATCCCAGCTGCTGCAGGGGGTCTGTGACAGCAGTGCTAGAGTGCCTCCGTTGTGCAAAGGGCAATATTGACACTCACAGATTTGGACAAAAATAAGGTGTTTTTAAACTGATCCCTCACTCTTCTTTATGTCCAGCCTTTTGACTCACCACAGATACATGATTTGGGCACAAAACAGGCAGGCAAATATCCAGAAAGCCAGTGGGGAACAACTATGAAAACCAACTCTGCAACCAAAGGAGAAAGGGGAGAAAGAGATTTTCTCATAAATCTCCCTGGCAGAAATAGAGCAACAACCTGTAACTCACACCAGGCCTTAATTCCTTTTTGGATCAGCACTGGAATGGTCTCCCCAGGGAAGTGGTCACAGCACCAAGCCTGCCAGAACTCAAGAAGAGTTTGGACAATGCTCTAAGGCACATGATGTGATTCTTGGGGTTGTCCAGCCAGGAGTGGACTCAATAATCCCTGTGGGTCTCTTCCAGCTCAGGATATTCTGACTTTCCATGTGTGCTCATTTCCACATTTCATCTCAGTCCTTCAGCACTGTAAGAGCCCACACAGACTCAGAGCACCCAGGGGAGACAGCAACATCTCTCATGTTTTCCTGACAGCCCTCTTACACTTCAAAATGAACGGTTTTAGAGTTGTTCACATATCTCACCTACATCTCAACCCATTCAAGCTTCACAGGTAGAAGAGAGAGAGTTTCTTACAAGAACATAATTTCAGTCCCTAGGTGCAGGGAATTTCACAAGCTCAATATCCATGTAAAGGACCTGCAGGCTGCATGGATGTGCCAAAACCCTCGCCTGTTTTAAGAAAATCAAAGGGCTTTCTTAACAGGAAAAATATTATCCTGAAGTTTATTTTTATAGGAGTTACAACATTCACAGAGGTATTGCAGCACTAGAGGAAAAGTGAAGAGGGGAAAAAGAAAGAGGCCCTTTCTCTGTCTCAACATAGTTGCTTTGCCACTTTAATTCAAGGAGTAATGTCATAACACTAAAATAAACCATTCTTTACACCACCACAGAAACTATTCTTTACACCTTAACATTGACACCAAACACTGAGAGAAGATTCCTCAAGTGAGTTTGAAAATAGTTGATACAGTTAGCTCATTAGCAACTAACTTGCTCTTTTTTGTTTCATTATTTATTCATGTGGAGACAAATATAATCATAAGTTGGCTCAGACATAAAAATGCCAATTGACAAAAGGGAAAAAATATCTTTAAATGTAAAGTTTGCTAAAATGCTCTTACCGAGAAGTACAAATGTGTGCTGATTATAAATACTCCCTGAACAGACCAAAATAAATCTGATATGCTTTAAAAGGGCTATATATTTCCAGCCAATTTTATTCTTTCTGGAAGGCTTTATAATGCATTTATGAAGATATGCTTACAGGCAGGATTAAATCTCTCCTGTTTGCACAACTATAATGCAAAATATGCAAATACTGTGGTAAATTAGAGCAGTTGTTGGGTTTTCTCTACCAAGAAAAGTGGATTGTGAAGGTTTTTTCCATTCTCCTGCTTAATTTATTAAACTAAAAAACCAAACAAAACCAAAAAAAAGGAAATAAACACTTATCCAATAATTTATATACCCTAAAATCATCTTTTCTCGTGCAACATCTTCCAGGAAAGCTATTGTGTATTTTCTCTGGGAAAAAAAATGAAGGACTTGTCCTACTCTAGAGTGACAAGGAGTGACAAGTATGCCCTGTGAGCAAGCCTAGGCTTGTACTGAGGCAGTAAGAAATAAAACAAGTTACATTTAGACATTTGACACAGATACTGATCACCAGAAAGAGCATTTACTGAATTAAATTGAAAACCATGAATAATTCACCAGTTTCAGCTGATGACAAACAGAAGTGGCAGAATATTTGATGATCAATAATTATTTCTGAGATTTTAGGAAGTGTGGCACCTTATAACTGAACAATTTAATTAAACACTAGATGTGACTTTAATTGCACATGCTGTATCAATCCTCTTTTCCTTTTGAATTTCATGCAGATGCTAAAAATTGTTCATCATTGCTCAAGCAAATTCATTTCTCACCACGAATTACAAAACTGGTTCTCTAATAAAGTTTTCCAATATTACATTTTGTACTACACTCCTGCTCTCATTAAACTGCTAATAGCCTTCAAATTAAAAGTTTATTGGAGACCATAGCTGTAGGTTCACTGACATCACATCTGAATCTCATCTGCTGCTGAGGTTTACAAGTGGCAGTGCTAAGACTGATGACCTTGTGTCCAGCACCACGTTACTCCAACAGTAGATAAAATTTCCAGCAGTCAGAGCCACAGCACCTGCCCAAGTTGTCAGTCTCTAAAACATTTTTCAGAAATGAAGCAGATCCATATACTTATTTATAGAGTTTTTCTAAGGAAAGAGATTCTTCCTATAACATCTCCTTTAAAAATGTGATGTCACTGAACAAATCACACAAAGTCACTGACTTTTTTACTAGGTCTGCTGGCTCTGTGCCATCAGCTTGGGACGCAGAAATGCAGCTTGTTTTTTCCAAACAAGGTAAACAAAAGGGATTCATCCAGCTCTGCATCAAGAGCCACAACTTCTCCACTCTGGACTCCAACAGTTCTTGGGTTTTAAATATCATGCAGGATGAGGTTATTGGTATTTCTCTTGAAACACTGTGGGATGGTTTCTGATCTCTCTCACTTCAAAGTCTTTTTCTCGCTAGTTGTTCTAGTTTTGTTGCTGGAGTAATGGTTTTATCCACCATTACTCCAGCTTACAGAAAACCTCTTTATGCTGCTGTGAGGGGTTATTTTTCCTCCTGAAAACCCTCCATACAAGGAGTCTCCATAAACAGGTATATGATTTTCCACACCATCTTCACAGCTTTTATCAACCCCCCATGTCAGACATCAGCAGACTGAATCTTTAAATCTCTCCTAAAGTGAGTAACCCAGAATCTTTGTTTGCATCCTCTTTGAACCTATATTTTCTACACCAAGATTCAGAAGGAAGCACCAAAAGTGAAATTTCCCTTGTCTATAGAGCACTAAACAAAACCAACTGAAATTAAATAAAAAAAAAATTTAAAAAAAAGCAAAACCAAAAAACTTCCTCAGGCTTCCATCAGAGCTCTTGTCGTGTAAGTACCAATTCCATCTCCATGATCCAGTGGTTTTGAACACATGTAACCCTGGAATATGTGGATCATTTCAAATACATTTTTAATAAAAAACTTGTCATTCACTGACATCTCCTTTCATGGCTATGTTAGTTTGTAATAATTTTCAATCGAGAACTGACATTAGCCTGTGACTGAGTTTTGCTGTAAACTCTCAACCAAATCCATGGTGTTTTCTGAAACAGACAGAAATAAAAATTTCCCACTTGTACAAGCACCTAATTCCATCACATCTCTGTGCATGGTAGCTGAGGTGCTGGTGAGACCTTTCTAACTTACTATGTACTCTAATTGCCTTTGGTGCTACCAGAAATTAAATTTTTACAGGACTGAGACACCTCTTCTTATTAATCAAACAATCCAGTTAGCTGGCATATTAAAGTAATGCCAACTCAAAGCTGCAAAGAAAGCCTACAAATCACAGAAAGTTTTTAACAGAGTCTTTTCACACTAAAAAGATATTCCAGTCTAGTCTCAGCTTCCATAAGTAGAACAGCACCTACAGTTCATTTTCTATTTGTCAGGACAACTCTTGTAAATTATGTCTTGTGAGTTCCTGAAACTAAGTTGATTTATTGTAAACCACTAGTTGTGTCCTGGTAGAAATAATTCCTTATAGGTACAGTGCCACATGCTATCCCCACTGCAAGAGAGCTGCGGTGATTGATATGAAAGCCCCCCCAGCACTAGATACCCTGATGTTGAAACAGCAGACTAAAGAGACAAAAAACAGCATTCAGAGGGGTGCTTTCCATGTGTATTCCACACTGCCATTCAAATTCTAATAATTTTTTATGAGATTTTAATTTTTCTCAGTTAATTTTGCTCTAACCTTGCCCGCAGCCCTTCTTTGCCTGCTTTCCTAAAGTGTTCTGCCTGCTCAACCTTCACTGACAAAACTGTTCTCCAAAGCACAGGCTGTTACAGAGCAGTCATGGAGCAAGGATTATAAATGCAAACATTTTGCCCCAAGAGCCTCCTGTATGCCAGGCTGGGAACAGCCCCAGTCTGAAGGGCAAGGGCTCCAGAGCCATGTGGTGAAAATCACTGTGCAGCCCAGAGTGGGCAGGCTCTGCCAATTAGTAGTAGTAGGGGTGTTTCATTCAATTTGCTCCCAAGGTAAATCCTGCCTGCAGTCAGCATTATGCTCATCTGGTCTCAGCAGACATTTGATCTGCCTAATCAAAAGAATCCATTTTCTGCTACCCAAAGAAGGAATAATGCAGTACACTCCAGGAAGGGAAAAAAAAATGCAACAGTTTTAGGCAAACATACTGTCAAATCATACTTGAATAATTATGGCTCCTGTGGCACTTGTGTCTGGAAAAGAAAAAGAGGAGTTCAATCAGTTAACATGCAGTTCCTTACAGATAGGAGAATAAGGGGCTAGCAACCATGAATTTTGAATAATTTTGTTGGGTTCATTGTTCAGTACAGAAAATAACATAGGCATATCTTTTCAGAAGTTTCAGTTAGGAATATATTTTCAGAAGTTTCATTTTTAACTGCTAGACATCATTTGAATTTATCTGGACATCACAGCCTAATCTGGCTTAATGCCTCTGGTCTCTGGCTCACATATTTCGAGCCAACATTTGGAATAATCTTCAGGATTCTGCAAGATTAGGTTTAATTCAAGGCTTGTGACACCTTTGTGTCATTTTTAGATATTACTCAGTTACCCCTGTAACTTGGAAATTTCATTAGCATTGTGTGGCACAGTAGAGAAGTAAAATCAGGAATCGGACTACACTGCATTTAAAACCTGAATCCATACTCAGCTTCAGAATAAGAACACACAAAAGCAATAATTAAAACTGCTCTGCAAACAGCCTATCATTCTGGAGGAGCCTTCAGAGGTATTGCTCCATATCCTTGTGTCATGCCACCAATTACTGTAAATCCTTCTTGGCAGACCTTCCAAAAAGTACACACATATTACATGACCAGACAGATAAATATTGTCTCACAAACCTTAAGCAAAGCCACAAGAACACTCCCTTTCAGACTAAGCTTTACACAAAACAAGATTTTAAAACTCCTGTGATATTTTCTCTTCAGTTGTTGCTCACTTTTTTCATATAGCAGTATGCACCAACCAGCTAAACTCATCACCTGGTGATGTTTCCATGCTAGAAACCGCCACAGACAATGCAAGCATTGTGAGAAACACAGTGACAGGCTGTGAGGCTCTGGCCTCTACCAGCACAAGGCAGGGAATCTTTAGAACACATCAACAAGCACCAGAGAATTAGTAATGTTTTTACAAACTCGGGTTATTATATTTAGCAAGTGTGTACATGGCCTAAAACAGTACATCAAAATAATATTAGTCTTTGCTTTTTGGGATGCTTCCTTAAAAAACTATTACAAACTATTACTATTTACTTCCTTAAAAGACTATTATAATGACAGTTCTTCAGCTGAAGGCATTTGTCCATCAATATTCCAGCAGAAACTTCCTTTGCTTGAGTCACTCTTCAGGTCCCAACAATTGCTGGGATAAGATGTAATTTCTTTAGGAAAGTGACCTGGCTGCCACCTAACAGGCTGAACAAAGTTACACCAGCACAGCTAACAAAACCCACACCATTTCTAATCAGACCTCAACAACAGTTCCTGCAATAAGGGCAAGTGACTTCTACAGCTAAAAGGCTTTTCTTCTGCTGCTGCTTTTCAAAGTTGTGAACACTTGCCAAAAAGAAAAAGGGAGCAGAAGTCATTCCCCATGGCATGTCTCAGGGAAACTTGAACATGGGGATCACCATCTTTGACTCTGTAGGAAGAACATTTAACTTTTCAGCACTGAATCACAGCTCCTTGTAGTCTCAGCCTATCCAAAACAGCTTTCTAGCACCACACTCTAGGCATGTTCTGGATGCTTTACAGAACAAAAGTGCTGTTATGAAATCAAATCCCATCTTAAGGCATACACATTCTTGAGCACATATAGTTAATCTGATGGAGCAATTTGATTCTTTTAATCTGCTTGTACTCTAACTCATCTGCTCTTTTTGCTTTTGTATATACTTTGTGCTTTTGTGCTGCCTTTGTTAGTATAACAATAATAAATTATTAACATTAACTCAGTGCTTATTTCTCTTTTATAACTAGTTTGTAGCTACTGTTTTCTACTTTGGATAATGATACATAATTCTTACCTTTTGGAATTACCGCCACTTATTTAGCACTTCTGTATGAACCAGCTCTTCCCAAGTTTACTCATGCAAAGTTCTCCTTAAGCAATTCTACTCTAATCTAGATCCCAGAAAACAGGGTGTTCCTCTCAGGATCTCCCATAAAGAGTGAGGAAATTCTACCTAAGTCCTCACCTGAATGGGCTGATTGCAGAAGGATTACAAAATACCTAAAATGACCTTGTAAAACAAAAGGTAAATTAAAGTTGTTTTTTTTTTCCCCTCCACAGATTCTCTATAATAGGAAAACTTTTTCTCTGGGACTTAGAATTTGCTTTTTGTCTCCACAGAAAAATTTGCAAGCATCCTTTAAATGCTCACTGTAGTTATATTAGTCTTGGGGAAAAAAAAAAAACAAACAAAAGCCAACACGTTACTGAGGTCAGTGTGGAAGCGTCCTTTGAACACCAAGGATGGATGTGACAGGGAGCCAACACGCCCAGCTTAACCAAAGAAGGTGAGAAGAAGAGGTCAGCTTTTATCTAAGGTACATGGAAAAAACTTCTAGGGCACTCATTGAAGGTTCTTCAGTCCTCAATATTTGTTCTAATTTTAGACACTTGGCACAATGCAAGTGTCAGCTGTCTTCCTCTGTTCAATACATAGTTAAATGCAACACATTTTAGAAGTTTTATTTTGCTTTTTATTGGAAACTCCAGAATTGCTACTCATAAAACAAGTTTCTCAAAATTTTAGGTTTCAGTCAATACAAGGATATTACAAATAACACACCCTATCTATTTAGCTGGGATTTTTATGGCATCCATTAAGGAGCATCGTCTAAATACTGAATGTAAAGTTGAGACAGTCAGCAGCAGCTCTCCACTCTGCTGTGATGGTGCACCAAGAAAGGGGGAGAGAGCTCTGCCTTCCCATGGGGCAGCTGAGAGCCACTCTGTCTCAGAAAAAAGCATCCTCCTGTTCTACAGGGAATAAATCTATTACTGCTGTCTGCTTCCATCTTCAAGACAAGAGTCTGGAGAAAACATTCACATTAAGCATGATTTTTTTTCAAGACTGATAATAAACAGAAAGCTTCACATTCCAAGGCTTAACCTATCAACTGACAGAAGCTGAGCATGTTGTATTGTGAGATTTCTCATGTATTTTCAATCCATCTGGTGCTGCCCAGAATATTGGACTAAATGGGCAATTAATCTAATCCAGTACAGCAATTCCTAAATGTTTCTTTCCCTCTAAATAAATATAGAAATATAAACAGTGTTCTAAACATTTGAGTCTCATGTACTGAAGGTCACTGAACAGCACACAATACTCCCTCCCTCTCTAATCCACAGACCAGTGTGCTTTGTTTCCCCATAATTAATTTCTATTTAATAACTAAGCTTCTAGATAGCTCATTACTTAGAAAAGAATTAAATACTCATAACTATGAGGTTTAAATTGGTCTTTTCAATAGATAAAACTATTGAAATAGGACAGTAAAATATCCTGATTTCAAGAGCAAGACACATAACTCAGAGTTCAAGTAGTAAAGCAATTAATCTTCAGCAGAACAGCACATGGTAGCTCTGAAAACAAAGCTCTAAATTCTGACAATCATCCTAAAATATTTAACACTGAATCTCTTCTGAGACTTCTGTTAGAACTCAATAGAAAAGCCCCATCATCTGCTCACAAAATAAATGCAAATCCTTACAAGGCTGGATAACCATAATATGGCTCCAGGCATACCTTTGGTTCTTTCCTACTATCAGCTCCTGTGAGAATCACCATATTCCCTGATGCTCAGGGAAAGCTCTTTAAATGCCTGCTTTTTCCATTCTCTTCCAACACAGTCATTTTTAAACATCACCTCATTTTCCTCTCACATTTAACACCTCCATTAATGACTAAGAGCAAGAGTTCACATTTCAGTGCATTAGTCCAGCTCTCATCTTGTGACTTTCACATTGTTCTATAGTTTATAAAAACTACACAGCCAGCTAAATAAATAAATAAATAAACACTGTACCCTGCCAAGGTAAATTCAGAAAGAATTATTTACAGTCAATTCTTAAAAGGGATTAGCTCACTTATGACTGATGCCTACATGAGTGCTGCCAAGAACAGACCCCTTGTGCTTCACTGTCATGGTCACACTGAGTACACACCCAAGGCAGCAGCACGTGGCAGCCTCTTTTTGATCCCCCAATTTACAATACACACTCATTTTGGTGACAGATCAACCTTCATTTTGAAAATTGCTAAGATCTCCAAAAGGCCAAAATGAGGAACCTCAAATTTAGCTTCCTTCTCACTGATCCAGTACAACACACAGTCTTCTTGTGCGCCCTCAATTTCTTTATGTTTTTGGAATCACCTTTGGGACATGTGTTTCCTCACAGAGGTACAATGACCAGCACAATGGCTTTATCCCAGTGGTGACCTCCAAGTAGGACATGACCTCCTTTTGTCCTGAAGTTTCAGGACAAAACACTGAAGACATAAAGGGCATTTCTCAGCTCAAACTCAGAAACAAATTCTCAGCCTTAAGTAAAAGCAAATTATTGTTATGGATTATGCTAATTCAGATCAGGAAAGAGGGCAACTATTTTTTTCTTAAAGGTGGGAGGCATCATATATGCAATACTTGACTCTTTCTATTTCTTACATCAATTCCCTTTAGCCAGTTACATAGTTTGCCCCAGCTAGAGGTCCTAAAAAAAGTGCACAATAGTTTCTTAAAGTTCATCTCAGTCCCATCCTTAGAGAAATGAAATAAAATTAGTCAGCCCTCCTTCATTAGCTGTGCTTTCTTACTCTTTGTGTTGATTCCCATGAACTCTTCTCACCTCCTGTTTTGTCACCTCTTTCCTAGAAAACAGCCCGAAAAGGAATATTCCACACTCTCTGCTACATCACGTCATAACACAGTACATGCTCCTTCAGTTGATGACTCAAATTTCTGCCCAAGAAAAGTATATTAGTCTTGGACTTGTCAGATGGCATTCTTGAGAAAACAGATTTGCAAATACTTCTTCAATCATGATTAAACAGACAATAAATCTAACACTAAACCATAGGGCACTGTTGCAGGAATGAAACTTAGACATTTTAGTTTCTTTTATTTGCATAAAGGTATTACTTCTTGGTTTGTATGCCCTTGTATATGTTTGTGAGAGGGCCACTCATCTCTGCAGTAATCAAGCAGCATGCCCAGTCAATCACACATTACTGCTGAAAATCAAATAAAAATGATTTCTTGCTTAAAACAGGAAAAAGGTCAGAAACCAACAGAAGAGGGGAAAAACCTGAAAGGAGATAGAGGAATCACTCAGAAATGAGTGAGCAGTTATAAACAGCTCTTATCTTTCTGTGAGGCTGTATTATCAAGTCATTTGTGAAGGTTCAAGTGGCCCATTACTATTAAGAAAAAGAATCTTGAAACACTGAAGAGCTGAATAATTTTAGTAGGTAGATTATTTCTCTGAAAACCTCAGAAATATACTTTATTATATACTATCCATTTTTGAGTTCAGTTTAATGTTTTCCAGCCAACCAATTGTAAGAAAACTACATGGCACTTGATACCCTTGAAACCCATTTATATGAATATCTGGCAGCTGGGGAAGTTTGGGCATCACCAAACTTTGGGCAGCTGAGAGCTGCTCTGGAAGAAGCCAGAGTTGGAAGTGTGTTTATCAAATTGTCTTTTTTTTTTACCCCACTGGCTTACAATTATTTATATTCTTCTTGCCACGCCTGCAGAAGGTCTTTGAAATAAAACCATGTCTCAAACAGTCTTTTTTCATTAACTACCTCCAGACAAATCAATATATTGTGTGAGAGATGTGGGCAGCATCTTTCAAGAGAAACAAATTGCCATTGTAACTTATAACATGCAATTAGTCATGCAAAAATGAAATGCTCTGGAAATTGTGCCTGCTTTATAAATGCTTCATTGTGAAGAGTAGATGGTACTTCAAAATGCTGGTGGAGTAATAAGTTCTTGTTTGTCAACATAATATTCCCATATGTAATTAGAAAATTGTATGCAAGCTGACCACTTTACTTTGCTCTATTAAGGAAATGGACCACTAGCATTAAAAATACCATAACAAAACATCCACTTTCAGCTACAGAATGAAGAATAATTCCAGTCATTAAGCTGCTTTCACTGCTTATCTCTGACATATGTCATCTGTGCCCTTTAACTGAAGTAATTTTTTGCCAAATATAACAGGAAAAAAAAGTAATTTTAAGAAAATTAAGAAAGGAGAGTCAATTATTCAAAACATCTTCCTGTGTTTATAGGGTGAACACAAAGAATCAGCTTAATTGAATCTAAAAACACTTGGAATGAAGGTTAGGAAAGATTTCCACCACTGAAGCTCATGATACACTAGAGTAAGGTTGCCAAGAGAGGTCATATAATCTCCTATACTGCCCTTACACATGCCTGAAGATTTTTTACAGCTCCAGAAGAGGCCCACATTGTGTCAGGGCAGAGCAGTGGATTTCTCAAAGTCCTTTCCAGCCTGACATTTCCATTATTCTCTGCTTATGTTCACCCTGGCTCTGTGAGGACATTGCTGGGCTGCTGCATTCGTACAGATGAAGCTGACAGGGCTTGGCATTAGTGTAGGGTGCTGTCAAAATACTAATACATGCTGAACCAGAGCTTTTCTTTAACACTCCATGGTTTTTCATTATTGAGACATGGATGAAGTCTCTACACACTTCACTTTCCTGAGGTCATTACAGCATTGTTTTTATTAACTGGTCAGTGGTGCTTGGGTTTTTTTGCAGCTGCAAAAATGACCTTCCTGAGTAATATGAAATGCAGTTTTCATTCCTGGTGAGCACAGCTGCATAGGAAGAGGGGTGTAAAAGAAGTTATTTATTTTACTAAAACAAGGAAAAATTAGGTACTTGTGGTAGCTGTCATTTAAACAGCAAATTACAGCAAATGTTACAAGAGATTAAAAAGAACAAAACAACCGATATAGTGCAATCAACCTTCACATGGTCAAAACTAAGTATCATGCTGGTTACTATTTCTTCATCCTCTCTCAAATCAAAAATCTTTCCACAACTAACATGACCCAATCTGGAAATACATAAAAACATCAGAAAACCATACTTGGAACAGAAGTCTTCACATTTTTAGAGATATTTTAGGCCTCCACAAATTGATGTGAGAATCCAGTTTGCCTGTGCTTTTATTTTTAACTACATTCATAAACTAAACTGATGCCCTCAGGGAGATCTCTATAGCTGACCCACCTAATACTACTCCTGGTCAGTATAGCATGACTGTTCCCTTCAATACATACTCCCTAGTTTGCTCCATTACCCAAGAAATCACATTTTTCCACTAGCCTGAGATAAAAATCAGGTAGCAGTCATGAGATGTGATGGAAAAATATATTTTACATAACCAGTCTTTTATGCTCAAGAAATAAAAGATATTGCTTCTTTATTGTGCACACAAAACATAAAAGGCCAGGGCAGGCAAATTAAAGTGTTTCCAAGACACATTAAAATGGAAAAACTTTCAAGCATTTCAGAGTCTGCAGGGTGAGTACCGGGAGCATAATTTCCCATCTGAAATAAAATAATTTCAAGTTTGAAGTTACAAATTGTTTCTTTTTTTTTTTTTTTCTCCTCTGAACAATGTCTGCCAACAGACATGGATAGCAGGGCCATCAGGGAAACTTATTTTCAAGTAGCCAATCTTTTATCTCTAATCACTACTGAAACATGCTTTGGTACTGAACATGTCACGCAACTGTTCTGGGCTTGTTTTGTTTCCCTCTATTGACAGCTCATATGAGCAGGATTTCACTTAACTAGAAATCCTGCCAATTTTAATCATGCAAAAAGACTTAGGCAAACATGACAGGCATTAAGAAGAAAAAAAACTTCTTCAAAGATGTTACAATCAGATTAGATTTCATAGAGTAAGACATAAAAATCCATAAAGCTTCTGGTTTATTAAAGTCTAAACAAAAGATGGATATGCCTGAACTCAATTTCAGGCTATGCATGACCCAGTATTACAGGTTCCTTTTCCTCCCTCTCTCCATAGCACATGGAATTTCTTCCACTTACTGCAAAGCATATGTTAAACTATCTCTGATGGTTGCTGTTTCTGTACATTCACACAAAGGACTACAAATACTCTTAGACCAAATTCAGGCTGCTTGTGCCACAGGGTTTACACATACAAGAATAATCATCCCACACGGTATTATTTCCTTAATCACATGAGAGAAAAGCAAAAAGACTGGACAAAGCTTTATCCCTAAAATAAAGAGAAACAAACAGATTCTTTTGCCAATACGGACAAAGGCTCAGGAAATTTCCAAGAGAAAGATATGAAATTCTTTCCTCAAAAAGAATTCCTGTTCCTCACTTGGGATAAAAAAATCTGTGTGACATTTTAATTTAGCGGGGTTTGTTACTTCTCTAATTTCAGAAACCAGAAGCATATTCTTCCTTTAATTCTGAGAGAGTTCTTCTCTCCCTTTGGATTATGCCTAATTATTGATGAGCATGTCCCTGCTACTCATTCTTGGTTTGCTGCCTCAAATTATAGCAAATTTTACCCCCTTTTTTGACAGAGCCACATTTCACCTCTTCTGTCTCTCTAAAGACCAAAAAAATCCAACAATAAATAAGCAAGCTTTATTTTGCTTTTCCAAATAAAACAAGTATCAGCTGTGGCCTTATTCTCCAGCACCAGCTCTGTCCCAGCTCAGCAGGGAACCAGCCCCCTGCATACCTACACACCACTGTCAGTATATTTGGAAAACCCTTGACCTCAGGTTAGAATGTACTGCACAGCTCTCCGTGCTCAGTATTCATATTTACTCTCAATTGTCTTTCAAACAGATTTGTTTATACAGCCAGCTGTGTGCTGGAAGCTGCACAGTTGTTGCTTGCATCCTGCCTTGAGCTGTTTTTCCCACAAAGGTTTCTGCTGCCCCTCTGCCCACACACTTATTCCCTGCAACTGGGATCAACATCAGCTGCAATCCCTCTGACCAGCCCTCCACTCTTGTGCTGTAAACTGATGAATTCTAATCAAGATATCTCAGGGCATTTTACAGTCTCTCAAAGTCACTTTTGTGTTGCTTCATCTACTGCCCTCTCTTAACAAGTATTCCAAATTGGATGATAGCTCTAGAAGGTTTTATTCAGATACAAGTAGTACCCATTTTCCAGCTTTATTAAATCATAAAGCACTTGATTCATTTCCAGGGATTAGGTCCAAAATATCCTCTGGCTATATTGACCATTCAACAAATTGCATTATGAAAGCAGCACTACAGCAGAGTAGCTCTAAAAGCCTGCTTTCCTTGGATTTTGCATGGTTATTATTGCAATCAATATTGGAGCAATTCAAATCCCTCATGATCAATCCCCAAGGCTTCTTTAAGGTACTTTTCTTATAGGTACAAACATTACACTGATATTTTTTGAACCACCCTCAGGGTCTATAGCAGCAACCTACCTTTTCATCAACTTCTTTCCATACTGCTTCTGGTTTATGGGACATATCATACATCCCTTGGGAAATTCTTTGCCATCCTTCAGTATTAATTCTTGCTAGAGTCAGTTTTGTTTTCTAAATCTCAAAGCTCTAGAGCTTTCCTGGATGTTTGGCTCGATATCACACCCTTGAAAATGATAGTTTGTTCAAAATCATGTGGGAGACAAGTTCCTTTTAAATATCAAAATCCACAAACAAAATTCAGTGCTGTATTAAATATTTCAGAACATTTTAATTCTGAAAATAAAATGCCTTTTCCCCACCAAAAAGATATCTAACTCTAAGACTCAGACTCTAATCGGGAGTCTGGTATTTGATTTCCTTACTTATATAAATTCACAATTCTAACAGGAAGAAAATCTCTGGTCTCTCAGCCACTAACTTAAGAGAAAAATTTTATCTCCTCACTTGGAGAAATGCTGCTTTTAGTATGTGTTTCTAGAACACTATACCATGAAAATACATCCTGTCATTCAATTCTGTACCTTGATGTTGGTCTACAGTATGATCTGCATCACATCCCCCAAACTGAGGTTAATTTTAACCTGCCTACTGCGGGGCTTAAATCAGTTCAAATCCAATGGAATTTCTATTTGATTCACTCAGTAGTGTGAAAAATCGAGGGAAAAGGCAGGGGCACATGAAGGGTGCACTAATTTCAATCAAGTCTTTCCAAGTGTGTGAATGCCAGAGAATGATTGGATCTCAGATTTCATCATAAGTGTGAGTATTGCTTTATTGTGAACATTTACATTAGTACTTTAATCCCTTTAGGAAAAGAATACTGGAAATTGGTTTCAAAATGTCCCCTTCATTAAATCTGCTGCAATTTCTTTTGAAATAAAAGGCTCAGTCTGAGGTAGTGAGAACCTCACAGATGAACTGCTGGAAACATTAGGTAAGGACCTCTCAACCCTTAAAAGGAATGAAATTGTGCTGCACATTTCCCAGCTGAATAGTTTGCAACATATTAACATCATTTGGGAGAATAGAATTTTAAGTAAAGGCTGTCAATGTGTATCACATGTTTAAAGGAAATCAGAGACAAAATGAAGAGCTTAAAACGTGTGAGGAAGCCACATCTACACACAGACACTCATGTTTTTTTCTGAGCCTCTCTTTTCTGCCTGGTAGTAGTTCGTAGTTTATTCACAGTATTTCACTGTGCTGGGAGACAGAATAATGTTGTACCACCATGAGAACTCTCAGGTTTGTGATTCAGCTGATGGCTCAGGTTTTACCTTTTATATATTTTCAGATTCTGTGCTGCTTTAGTGTGTGGGTCAGGGCTTCATATGAGGGGATGGTGAGCTGACCACAGAGTAGGGAGACAAAACAATTCCTTGTCTAGCTGGGGACCAAGGACAAATGATCCAGATCTCAGGCCCAAGAGCACAAACAGCGTGGACTGAGAGTAAAACAAGAAGGATGGGACTTCTTGGGCTAAAGCTGGAATTGGACAATTAGCTCTAGTATGCAAACGGACCAGAACTTATAAATTGAGAGACCCGGTGACCAGTTGTCCATTTTGTGACCATTTTGGGTCCGCCTAGGGTGTAGCCCTGGCTGGGCTCTTGTGCTGCCTAAGATGGATCTATTGAGGTGTCCTAATAAATCCCTACTTTATTCTTTAGCTCCATCCAGTCTCTGTTCTGGGTCAGCCTTCTCAAGGCACCACAGCAAGGTCCCACCTAGATAAGATCTCATAAGATTGTCACAAGTCTTGATTTCTGGTATTTCATCCACTCAGCATGTCTCACATTGGCAAAAGAGATGTGGAAAGTCAGAGACCAGCAGGCACCTGCACTGGGCACAAGATCAGATGTCAAGTGGAGAGTTCCCTTCTGGAAATAATGCTTTGGAGGAAACTCTTGTGGAAAGAAGAATTTTGTCCAGCAGCATTTGTTTTGAATTCACTCATGCTTTTCTGAGTCCTGTGATGTGTTAAAAGCAGTTGATGTGGCCTGGTGCAGGCTAAGTAACCTGCTTTTGTCTCTGTCCTCAATCTTCCCCAAACCACATAAATTATCAGATTATTAGAAATATCTGTGGTTTCAACCTTAAACAAATTCAAGTTTTCTCATTTCTGCTGTAGACAGCAAACAGACAGGTAGGGACTGCTCTAAATTAGTCACAGTTTATGATAATGATGATTTGGCTCTAGACCCTTCCCTGAAATTGCTAAAATTGACTC
>NW_005054303.1:7345220-7391326 GCF_000277835.1 Geospiza fortis | reverse complement strand
TCTCTCAAAAACTGAACAAAGGAAAGTTGCCCTGAAGTTGGTCTGTGCTGTGAACTTATACATGGACTATTTTGATGGATTCACACTTTTGAAACAGAACACTTTACCTAAAATTTCTAAACACACCTGAAGGCAAAATGTTTCAGACACTTAAAGTTTCTTCTGTAACTACAAATTAAACACCTTACAGAAACACTTAGCTTTTCTATTCAGCAGTGCTCCACACTGAATTAAAAGCATGATAATACTGAAGAAATTACATAAGTAAGGCATATTTTTTAGAAGAAATATTCTTTTGTTCTCTCTACTCAGATTTCCAATAATGTTTTCTTTCTGTGCAAAGCACTTGTGCATTATTAGAATATCAGAATTAATTTTAAAAACACATTTGACAAAAATGCATATTTTTGGACTCACACAGAAAAGCTACAGAGAAAACTTAAGTACTAATCTATTAATGAGATGAAACAGGGTAGTAGAAGATTGATGTACAAAGAAGAGTATTTGGTAGAGTCTTCAAAAAATGGATATTACAGAAGCAACACTAAAAGTAACAGCACACAGGCAGGCTTAAAATCCTCCAGTTTCACTGCTGTGGGAATGTTTTGGAATCAGGAAAGTAGGAGTATATTTACACAAGTAACTGCCACCATACTGGTGGTCTGATACACCTGAAATGAGAGGGAATAAATAACCCATTGGAAGCTTCCCAGGTCTCTGTTGCCTTTTTACTGAGATTAAACAGGGCATGCTATCCCTGCTCAGAATATCCACAACTTTAAATCCAGGAAGGTTAAAAACCTTCTGCTGACCCATTTCACTGTATGAGACTTATAATTGATAAGAAAACCAGAAATGATACTATCAAAACTAAATTAGGTTTTCCCTGAGCTTACTCTTGATCTACTCTCTGGTATCAGTTGTTTAAAAAAAAAGTCACAGAAAAAGTTAGTTTTCTGTGGGTGGAACCCACGCAAACTAGAAACACATGCTATATATTCTCCTTGGTGGGTGATTTTTCCACATTTCAGTTCAGAAAAGGAAATTTATAGATTAGTTTTCACCTTCAAAGATACAATGGCTGAGACAAAGAGCAGGAAACATTCCTTTGGACCAAGCTCTCATTAGGAGGGGACTGCACAAAGCAATATGCAGAAATCCCATTTAGGTTGGCAAAGCAAAACTTCAATACAACCTAAATGCAGAAGTGCACAGGAAAACACTTGAACACTTTCTCATGTTCTAGCAGAACATGTGGTTGAAGTTAAGCATTTGCTTTTGTTCTTTCCCCAACTACAAAGCAATGAACAGACACTCTTCTGTCTTCATGTGTTCTAAGGAACAGAAAGCTATTCCATCTATGACAACTGATTCTATATATCAAATAACTCCAGGAGGTATCCCAAAGCAGGGCTGCGACTCTTTAAAATACTAATCCTAAAATCTGCAACATACCTGAGTAACCATACAGGCTGCAACTAACAAAAAAACCAGTTTAACAAAAACTCTCCCAGAAAATCCACAGCAAAGAAGGCATTATTTTAAAAGTGCTTCATATGAATTGATTGTATTTTATCTATTCAATATTGCTTTTTAGTGCCAGAAGTCCAGCATTAACTCAAGAATGCCTGGGTCTGCTTACACAGACACCCAGCCAAACAATTAGGAAACTAATCATTAAAGAGTTTAAGACAGAAAACAGATGTTCCAGCCAATATTTCAGAGCTGGAAGCCTCTGAAGAGAGAAGTCTGGATTGGTTTGCTTGCTTATTTCTGCAGATCCAGAGATCATTCTCGTTCCTGTGTTTTGAGCGGTAATTTCTGAATGATGATGCTGGCAGAACTACAAACAAAGACTTACACTAATCCAATCTGGATGTCACTAACACAGTCACTCACTGTCTTCAGATTTTCACAGGTCAAGCAGGATTTAAACTCTGCTCCATTAATAAGACAGAAGGACACCATTCTTGGGCTTTAAAAAGTGTCTTTGCATAAAATGGCACAGGAATCCAGAGTGGATAACAATGCTTTGTCCTGCAACAGGAGCTCACAGAAATAATTCACGTACATTGTACTGCCAACCATCAAATTGCTTTCAAACCATCAAGAGCTTATCTTACGTTAAGCATTTGTAAAACTTTGCTAACCCAGATCTGCCTTTCCAGGGACTGTCCATGCGCACAAACTTTTGTTGTAACTGATAGCCCACTCTCAAAGAACAATAAGCAATATATTAGTAATGAACTATAACTTCAAACCCTCTCCTCCAAGATATTGGACAAGAGGATTAAGGGTTGATTCAAACCCCTGGGTCCAAAACACAGGTATTTGGGGTTTGGTTGTAGAGCCAAGCGGGAAAGGCAATTAAAAAAACTATACCTTTAATTTTGATATTACCTAGAGCAGCTTCAGGAACTGCTGAATTCTCAAAAAAGTTTTCTCTAATTACAGAAAAGCTTGCAAGACAGCTGGGAACAAGCAGCTTCCCATTTCTCCATCCCAGATATAAAGCTCATGTGTGCTCCAGCCTTACTGGAAGAGGCAGGAAGTATTTAAAAATTTTTTTGCAAGAGACAAAAATAAAAAACCAGAAACGTGAAGATATCAAAGTCCTCCACTGCTGAGGCTAGAGAAGCAATGGCCCATGGAACACACTACATGACTAGAGGAAAAATCCACATGCACACATTCAGAGTGCTTTCAAGTCAAGCTGTCCAGATGTTTCTGCACAGCTGCATGTTAGTAATGTTCTGTGGGCAGTGTGCAACAGACCAAACAAGCCTGTCTTGCTGTGCAGAACACCTGCAGGAAAATGAAAGCACAACCATAACTCAGAAAAGCTAAAATTAACTTCTGTTGTTCATGCTTTGTAACTAAAGCTCAGACAATGTGCATAAAAGAAAAGGGAAGGGTAACCCAGATGAAGACAGCTAAAAAAAAAGAGAAAAATATAACCTTGCATTGGTTTTCAATTTGCATTGTAATTACGATGGGGTTTTTTTCCATTTCTCTCAGCAACCCATTTTCACATTCTCTTTCCGTCCTCTTTTTGTTCTGCATGTTGCTGATTTATGCTCCTTCACAGAGGAACTTAATCATTTGGAAAACTTCAAATCACAAAAACTCTAAAAAATGAAGTACACAGGCTGGAATAATAATGAATAGCTCTGGTCAAAGAAGCTCTGACCATGCAATTTCTATTAAAAGATGTTGCAAAAAATGTTACTGATTTTAATGACATTTTTGATCATAGAATTGGCAAGGTCCATGATGAAATTTCCTCTTTTCAGAGTAGGGCTTTTCCTGGAAAATAACACTTCAATCCAGCTTCAATTCACACAAGAAAAAGATACATTTGGCTCTGCTATAAAGTAAAATAAACTTTAAAACACCAGAATGTGTTCTCTGACCAAGACCTGTCTCTATCAGACCAAGAATCAGCTTTTTGAAATGCAGACACTTGGGTACTTGAGCATGACAGGAAATCAGTGAAATGCAGAAGAAAATTCAGAAACCTTTATTACTTTGACAAATTGCTCAGATATCACTAACATAAATGCCTACAGCTTGAGCTAAAAGCACCAGAGATTACATCTTCTATTATTTGAAGCAGTTAAAGGAACAGAGTTGAACCCTTGTCTGATATTCCAAGAACTTGAACAAATGTGCATTGCTGCATCTCTCATAAAGATCTATTGAGAAGATTTTCTGATCCTCATGTCTTCAGATCATCCTCAATTTTAGGCTTTTTCAACTAAAACCTCCCCAAATTGCTATAATCTTCAGAGCTCAAATAGTGATAGAGACAGAAAACCCAAACATATGCAACAAGAGCATTATCTCAGTCAGGTTTTCCAGGCATCCTTTCTGTAGAAAGAAGTTCCATGGCTAAAGGCACTGAAAGGAATTTACTGTGGGAGAAAAGCTTACAAACTTATTCCAGCATATCAGAGGGAGCATAGGGGAAGGTCATGGTTAGTGCTACACCTGTCCTTTGGATAAACAGAATCCTCACAGTGTCAGTTACTATAAGGATTAAAATGAAATTCTCCTTTAACAACACAGGATTTGCCTTGTAGAAGGCTTAGAAACAAACTCTCCTCAGCAGGGAATTTGTAAAGGGAGCTTCAAGCCTGAGAGACAAACCCAAGCCATAGGTGAGGACCTTTGCTTAATCTAGACCATAAATGTGATCAGGAAAGAAAGCAGCAGCTTCACTTGAACTCAGTCTTTGCACTTGAGGCAATACAGGTTATTAAAGGAATTAAGGGTTGTCAAACAAGCTGGACATCCCAATGAGGACATATGGTACAAAAAAATGCAATAACAACATAGCAGCAACAGCAAGAATATTAACCACTTAAATACCATGAAAAGTAACTGATGGCAGGTGTAACTGCAATGCCTTTCAAAAAATACATAATCAATCTTGTTTTAGATGAAACCTCAGAAGCCTAAAGGCTTGAAACAAAGCCTATGTGAAAATTCTCACTATGATGACCTTTGGATTGATCCAGTGTTTGGACTGACAGATCTTCAAACCAGGGATCTCTTCTGCTGTGCCTCTCCTCCTCCTGCCATCACACGTCCTCTCTCATAGGATCTTGTTGAAATCTGTCCCACCTGCAGCTCAACTTCCACTACTTCTCACACAGATCTCTCTTGGTTTCCTAATTTTCAACCCATTACTTCCTCAGTGAACTCCCATCTCCCTCATGTCTATTTTCACCTCATTTTTCCTCTTCTTATGAATGTTTCTCCCTATTCTTAAGAATGTTCTCCCTACTTCTTTCCCAAGTCACAAGTATTTTAAGATTTAAGCCTTTACAAAACCCACCCTTCTGTCCAGTTTATTATCCAGCTACGAGCTCTTTTCACGATATTGTTTTTAATTTCAAAACATGAATTGTGCTGTCTAGCCTGCCTAAAGTAGAACTGGATGTGAATGAGTTTTCCCATGCCATGAAAGATCCTGAGCTTTAATTGCTTTTTTTGCTGTTCCACAATGAAATAAAACTGACATCTTTTGATATTTTTATTAAAATCAGAGACAGAGATATCTATCTCAGACTAGACAATAAGCCTTGCAAAGGTACTCATATGGGAAAATCTCAGTCTACCTAATTAGCATGAGAATTTTTCAAAGGATCACCCAGATTAATGATTTTCATATTGTGCTCAGGGCTAAAATAGCAACCCAGCACCACTTTACATCCTTTCTCCCAAAAAGTAATACTGGGCTGGGGAAAAACCTTCCATAAATGCCTCATTCAGATGAATATGGCCTCAGACAGGTAGAGTTTCAATACAAAACTTGTCTAAAAACCATTTATCTGCTTTAACCTGAATTGCCCCCTACAGTTCCTCTCCACCCCAAAGGATCTCCCAGTAATTCTTAGCTAAAGCTTTCCTGAAGACAACCTTCAAGCCTAACACTTCCCCCATTTATCAGGTCTTCACGAAGCATCTTTGACTGTGTCCAAATTATGCTTGCATTCTCCTTTCCAGTCATACCCCATATTAGCTTCTGGAATTTCTCCACTGTGTGGGAACCATGGGACTGGCTTTGGTGGCTCTGTATGAGTGGCAGAGGAGGTGGCCCATGACAGATACCTTCTGATACCCTCTGATGATTCCTCCTTTTAGCCATTAAAAGTGTCACCTTCAACTGTCCCAGTCTTCTGGGCATGAACAATAGAGCATGTCTGGCACCAGCCCTGGGTCCAGTGTAGCATCTTAAGCAGACTTTACCAACATATAAATACAAAATCAAGATTACTCTGAAACAAACCAGGCCAAGTAAATTTATCTCAGGAGATGGCTAGCACTGGATGTCATAGGAAACATATCAGAACTGAGCAAATCTATAGTCAAATTTCTCCAGTTTTACTGTTCTGCTTCCTTAACCAGAGGTTTCTTTTCTTATTTGAGAGTTCCTATGAGATATTTGCCCATTACTTTATATAAATGCTATTTTTCTGAAGCTCTCACATGTCATTTCTCACCTGGGTTCTACCTGCAATCAGCCCACAAGCCAATCTAACACTCATTACTGAGCTCTCCCATATATCTTTCTGTTTTCCCTTACGAGGCTCCTCATGGCAAATGTGCACATCCCTTCATTTTTGTGACCGTGACTGTGTGTGGTGCTTGGCAGTAGCCTGCAGCTACACCTGCTCTGCCCAGAGCTACATCATGCTGTTTGCCAGTCTGCTGACATCTTGTTCTTAACAGAGACATTAGGGTGAGGACACCCTGGATCTGTGTTTGATAAACAGGAGAATGCTGTCCCATGACTAGACAGTACAGAAACCAAAAAATTACAATTCAGGTAGCCAAGCTGTAGGGTTTGGGGAGTGGAAAACATCGTCTGTAAAGTGTTTTGCACACATCCTGGCAAATGAGTCTGCCTTTTACACCAATTTGTCTCTGAGGAAAAAAACTCTGGGTCCTTCCTAGAAAAGGTCAGCCACATTTATCTGCCAAAAGTCAGTGTCTCAGTGTCAACAAAATGGCAACTATCCACACAACAACAGGCAAATGTAGTCTGAAGGAGGAGGAGTTCCACAAGAAATACTAACAGCTGGAGTGAATACGACCTCAAGGCTGCCCTTCAGGCCATTTGAGAATGGCAGGTGATTTAGCAACAAAAAATCTGATCACATTAACACAGGGGAGGGAGGGGATATCAAAATAAATGTACTAATCCAAAAGGGGCATCACTCTTTCTACCAGATCTTTGCCTTTGACTAGTATAAAAATAATGTCAAACCTTGTTATTTTAGTATGTTTCATGATTTGGGTGATTAAGTGATACTTCCTAGAGAAATGGTTTTGGCATCAGTGCCTCAGCTTTTACATAGAAAAATAATTTCAGCAAAAGCTGAAAGACATGAAAATCAAACCACATAAATCAGAAAATAAATTGAACATACCTTTATTTACTTGGCACAATGATTTGGAAGGTCTCTCAAACTTCCGACTTTGCCTGATCAAACCTTATCCAGAAGTTTTTATTAAATCTAATATAACTGTTGTTCTTTTCCTGTACAAAGTTTTCATTAAAACAGACCTGAAAATTAAAGCTTGAATAAAACAGAGTTTGTGTAGGGTTTGGGAATGAGGAGGATCTAGGAGTCATCCAGGGAAGGGCTGTAGGTAGATCAAATATGTAAACACACTGTCAGAATTATCCTAAAGGATTCTGAACTCCCACAATTCCTGTCTCATCCATAGGCTGTGTTTCTTCTCCAAGAAATTTTGTAATTTCCCCCTGGCACAATTATCCCTTTAACTAAACTAGTTTGTCAATATGCAGAGGACACAAACTAGTCATGGGCAATAAAGCCTTGCAAATCTTCTATTGTACTGCTCCAACTCCCCACCATCCCTCCAATTTTTAATTGAATGGTTGCCATTAAATGGCTCACTTTAATATGCAGCCAGTGAGGTTCCTTTAACATGCAAACTACTGTACTCCCAGAATAAGCATTACTTGCATGACATTTCTAATTCTAATTATTTTAGATTATTTTCCAACAGTCATTAAAAATAGAGGGATTTTCTATATTCAATTAAGAAATAGGCCAACAGCCTAAGAAAGAGCCTTAGCAAATACACCTAAGGTATCCTCAAATATTTAAAAACTGCTGCCAGAGGAAATGAGCATGATTTCCAAAGCTGCTTTCTGAAACTGCTGCTAGAGATAGCAGGATAAGCTGTTGTAATCCTAGGTCTGGAAGCAGGGATACCACATCTTTCAAACTGCTGTAGGCAGCAACCAGGAGACCTTTCCCCCTCCTTCCCCACGCTTTAAACCTGTTTCCAGCCCACTGGAGTGGGAAATACGTGCAGTGATACCACAGCCAGTTTCTGCCACCAAACAGATGGTGACTGCTGGAAGCCAGCAACACAGATCCTAGTCACTGAAACTTTATTGGGAGGGCCCACCAGTGTGAATAAATGTCTTTAGATGGACTAATTAAAATGACTCTTTTCATTAGTCCAGACCATCTGTTAAGCCGCAGACCTGGTGGAATTGCACACAGGTGGACATTCCTGGGTGGGAATGGGCAAAAGAGCTTCTCATGGCTCAGAAAGCTATTGTGGCCTAATAACAGGCTCCTGAGTTTTCACACAGAATGTTCCCTCAGTCTGTGTCCACAGAAGGACTTTCACCCATCTCTCCAGCTCACCTGGATGGGCACTGACTGGTGTTGAGCACCAAGCTCAAAAGTCGCTTAGTCTTCCTAGCTAAGTGTACCAAATACATCTTCCTGTTACAATGGTCTGTGCCATCCCATAATTACCCTGGTATCTGCATGCAGCAGCAAAATGGGTGGAAAAAAATTATTTTTACCCACAAAATATTACAAAACACTAGCTTGTAAAAGCTCAGGAAAAAACCACAAAAATCAATGTGGAATCTACAATATTAAGATTTGGGGAAGAAAGGATAGTGATACATAACACTTCCAAGCTTTTTCTTGGAATCAAACCCTTCACACAGTACAAGGTCATCCATATAAGACTCAGCAGTAAAGCCCTACAAATTCTTGTTCAACTTTCCTATGAAATCCACTTAGACCTTACAGATACAGTGCAATGGGCCTGACTTGCAGTTTTACTTTTATTCTTCCTTTTCCCTCACCCTGGAACACTCAGCATTGCTCAATGCTCGCACAATCTGCTATTCAAAGCTATTGGTAACAGAACTCCTGCTGACTCCATATCTTCTGACCGCTCAGGGTTTCTAAAAGCCAGGCCAGCTTACCTCTGTGAAGCAAAAAGCTCACACGTAAACACCAAGCCATGGCTGTGCATCCCTGCTGGCAATTGCTCACATTTCCTGGCACAGCAGCCTCTGACAAGCTACACCATTCTTTCATATTTGCTTTCCTGTAATTCTCAGGTAAATCACAAATCGCCCAAAATTAGGTAGGTTGAAAGTTCCAGTCTAAACATGTTAATAGAAGTACTGGTCACTGTAATTCATCTGTATACTGCCCTATACACTACCAAGACCTCTGGGCATGAGAGGTGGATAGAGGAGGCATCATTGCCAAAGTAAGATAAAGGTCTGAAAGAAAACTGTTTCAAGAAAACAGTTGTTTCAACCTCAATTTACACAAAAGATCACCAAGAGTTTATTCCCCTCCCCCCCTCAATATTCACTGATTACCAGCCCCTTGTCACCTTTAGACAACCAAAGAGTTAAAGCAAGGCAGACATCCAGGAAGCTGCCAGGCCAACATGCAAAGTACTTTAAAAAGAGCAGAGAGGCCAATATGCTTCTATTTACAATATTTTGTGACCCTAACCTACTCATCATGTTTTATTATTTCCTCATTTTATAGCTCTGCTCTTTCACAAGAGCCAGGAGCCAACATTTCTTCTCCACTGGCCAAAGGAGCAGCCAAGTGCCTCCTTCACAGCCAATATCTGTTACTGAGCCAGAAGCAGCCAACACAAGGTTGTGAATGCACAAGGCAGCAGCTGATGCCCTTCTACTGGAAAATTAGACTTGAGTTTTAAGCACCTAAGGATTTTTTTCCTATCAATTTAATTCATTCTGCGAGCCTATTTGAAACTATTTGATAAAATTTGGATTTAAATTAGGGCAACCAGTGGAACTATGCTGATTTATGCCAGCTGAGGAACTGACTATATTTTATCACTACATTCTCTTTCTTTTGTGTGAGAATAAACAGAAAATAATTCTCGCCCAAAGAAAGCAAAATAGCATTGTGTAGTTTCAAGGCCAAATAAAACGATGTGTGCAGAAATCAGAAGCTCTAATTTAAAAAGCCGTGGCAAAACAGGGAAGATTTTCCCCAGTGTGGGAATCTGCAGATCTCAGTAGAAGGTGTTCAAAGCCCAGCAAGTAGAATCACTTAAATGTAAAATTAATCAAGGGTTTTCACATGGTGCATTCACTTACAACCCTGTGTAAACAGCAGTCACAGCTCTTGGGTTCCTTTAATTGATGCCTCTACAAGCAACCAAACCTTTGGTAGCCAAAATGTACAGGATGGTCATGGTTCATTCCCATTATTCTGAGATTTGTGCATTTCTTCACCCTTTACAAGACTTTCAGCCCCAGCAATGACTGACTCTTCTCCTTGTAGCATTGTTCCTGAAAACAGCTGTCATGGGAAGGGCAAAACATCATGTGAAGCCTGTCCATCTTACCTGAAGACATGGTCAGATGTCTAGAGACCCACATTCAAAGACCATCTCACCCCAAAGTTTTATGGACACACCTCTGAAAAAAATTACTGTCAATTTAGGGTATGAATCCCTAGAGGATCCGTAGGTTTTGTTCTGAGAGGAGTTTTGGGAACTAAACCCTTAGGGGGGGTTATTGGTAACTTAATTCTAGTTTACCCAATAAAATGTTCCCTTGTGCAGATCTATGTGTTTTTAACAGCTTCTGACTACAAAAAAGCATGGGAAAGCTCTTGGGCAGCAGCAACTGGGAAATTTCAGGCAGGTATCTGCATTTGCCCATCCCAGCCTAAAAACAAAACCAAATAGCTCTTCAGTCAATCTGGTAAATATAAAAATGGGATGACTGGATGTCTAGAGTATCTACCTTTTCTACCTAGTAAAAATTAATTAATTAATTAATTAATTCTGTTTTGAATACCAGCAATGGCAGCTTTATCCTTAAACTGTAAGGAACATAAATCTCTTACATCTAAAAGTACAGGTTAAAACCTACACTGAGTTACTGAGATCACATTTTACCTGTTGTGCTTTTAACTGGTCTCTTTTTTCTTTACTTTTCATTCTTGTTTTAGCCAACAAGCAGACCTGTTAACAGCTCATTCACAACCAGCACTGAATATGTACAAGCAGTAGCAGACCAGCTTTGCCCTTAATGTCTGAACATACCAATTCTGTGACATTTAAACTCTTCACGGCCCAAAACCAAGAAACATTTTGATTTTTTCAGCTTGGAAATCCTTGGATACAAAGAGCACAGAATCTTAAGCACTTCAGGGGGGCTATAGTTGATCATTTAAAACAATTATAAGTGGAGGGGATTAAGGTGTACTGCAAAGGGGGCGCAAAAAAACTGAGGAAAAGATCATTCTAGAATAGACATTAAATAGTAATGAAAACTATTTAGAGTAACTAATCATGCAAAAAGCACCAGATCTTGTCACCCCAGCCCCGCACAAAGTCTGGCAGTAGGGATGGGGGCCTGGGAAAAGGCATGATTCACATACAATTTAATAGCATCCCAAAACTACTGGCAACAACAGAAGCACAACAAAACAAGCAACACCACTCAGCTAAATATGCCATTACAATGCATGCACAGTTGTTTTATTATGCACAGGCCAGTAGATTAGCACACATCACCTAATAATGTACAATTAGGTTCACTTCAGAAACAAAAACAGATGGGCAATGTGGATGTTCACAGAAACTGCACCAGCAATGAAAACCTACGTGCATGGGAAAACTGGACAAACCTTGCCCTATGACAGATGAAGCACATGGATAAAAAGAGACTGGTATTTTCCCTCACCACATGTCAGGGGGTAAAAGGTGTTGTAAAATCTTCCATTTCTTGATTACACACTACCATGAATGCCAGCTTGTTGTAATTAAAAGGATGGAACATCAGCATTTAACAAGGTTTAGAAAAACTGCTTAGGAGAGAAGTTCCATTTACCCTTCTGTAATATGCCACTTACAACCCCATACCAAACACAAAGCTCATGTTTTTCAGCACTGGTGGTTGGGGGACCTGGCATTTCTATAGAATTTCTGCACAAATTAAAATAGTGGGTGATCTAATGCAATGTCTACATCAGCTACCTGGCCATGGACTGACCACACTCCAACAGCTTCCATGGTGCTGCAGTCACTGTCCCCAAGTGGTTCTGTCTAAAATGGTTCCTTCTAGAGAAGACTAAAAGATGAATTCTCTAATGCTTCCAGGAGGCTGTAATCAGCCACCAGCCTGGCCATAAATATTTGTTGTGCATTGTGTAGCATCATTTATCATCACTTCCTACATTAATCATCTTCATCACGTTCAGGCCTTCAGTCCACCATTAAAGTTACCCTGTACCTCAGATCTGATCAATTTTTTTCCCAAAAAACTTTTTCCCAATCAATTTCCCAATCTTCTTCCTTCCCCAGATAATGGTTCCAGAGGTTTGACAGTGTTGGTAACTGTAAAGAGCTTAATTTAATGTATAATTTTGTGCTTACACTATTCAAAAGAAACTTTGATTAATAATAGAAGCAGACCCAGATCACATACTTATTTTAAATATTAAAAAAAAAATGTAAGACAATCTTCACAGATCAATGAAAGGCTGAATGCCAGGTCTTCCACAGCTGGTACAGTCAATGTCATCCACTTTTAAAAACAAGAGAGCCATGTTTCCAACACTCAGGGTGCAGTTAGAAATGCCATCATTGCTCACATGCTTTAGGAGACATTATTTGAGTAATTGAACCACTTTTTCAAGCTTCTTACCAAAAAGCTTAATCAAGGATCTCAAATAGTAGCTTGAAAAAGGCTGACAGGCCTTTAACATTAACGTCAGGTATTAAGCTCCACGATTAAATCTGAAAAACTGAAAACACCAATGCTTCCTTGTAAGCGCAAGAGAGCTGACTTCACTGAGACATAACTCATGCTGCCAGTTCTGCAGTCAAAAAGTAGTGTTTGCAACCTGATGCTCTGAAGATGGGATTAGGAAGCAAATCTTCAACTATTAATTGCCTCTCTACCCTTCCTTTCAAGCAATTGACCCAGTACTTACAGCAAGTACCAAACAGGGTAACCAAACAGCCCAGGTGGCAGCCAGGAAGCAGAGCACAATTAACTGAGCAAAGTCCTGCTTCTTCTCCAGCCTCAGCCTGCACACTGCTGAGATTTAGCCATAGTGTCATTGTTTCAGCAATGCCTGAGTACTCAGCCCTAGTCCTCATGGCAATGGGTTCTGCAAATCAATGAGTGAGGTAAATCAATTATCTACCAAAGTCAGCCAAGCTTATATGTTCATGAAGATGTTCATGTATATACACAGAAATCCAATAGCACAGCCCCCATTACAAGCAACACATTCCAAGCACTCAGTGCAAGGAAAGGAGAGTGGGCACAATTCTGCTGCACATTAGGACAGCCCCAGGATTCCTGCAGCACACCAGCCTGTAAGGGCACCCTAAGACCCTGGGGTGACATCCTGGGTCAAATGCCTTTGTGCAGAGCACACACCACCTTCTGGTCCATAAACACTCCCTTCAGACCCTGAGATTCACCTGCTTCCATGCACAGCCCAGGGGGCAGCTGCAGTTACACTCACTGCCTCAGCCACCCGCTGAGTTTATTTCTCCAGCACATTTTTTAGACAGAAGAACAAGAACAAAGAAATTTAAAAGCATGCATACATTTGATTAATGTTAAAGACAAACATTAAAGCAAGATCAGACAGACAATTATGAACTGAAACTGCTACATGGTTCTTTCTGCAACTCATAGCAGCAGCACTCTTTCCTTCCTCTTCCAGAACTCCTCTCTACATAAGATGGATGATTATTTAAATTCATTTATTTAATTTACTGTTCCTTCCTCTTGCAAAGGAGACAAAAATCGAGCAGACAGTGATCAAAGACTTTAAAAGATCAGCAGCTGGAAGGACATGTCTGTTTTATCCTCCCTTCTCTCCACCCATTCCAGAATAAATTGCAGAGGCTTACTGAGAACCAAAAGGAAGTGAGACTCTGGTTGCTTCTGACCCTTTAATTAGAGCAGCAGGATAGAAATAAATGCAGCCTTCCTTCTACCTTCATGACCTTTGATTTCTGACACTGCAAGACACACTGAAGAAACATTTTAATAATAAAACTCCTCTTCTTAGAGAAGAAGAAAGAGCCTGATCTTCCCCTTCTGGCACAGTAGGTTTTTAGAGATGAGACTGTGGTACATTTCTATTCAGCAAATATCTCTACATTATATTACACTCTTTAGTTAATAGGGATGTTTCAGAGTCTGAAAGAAACTGCTTCTGAAAGTTACTGTGACAGATGTGCTACATGTAGTGAGCAATTAGTTCTCACTTTCATAATGAAAAAAAAAAATCAAAGCAGAACCTCAAATTAACTCAACATAAACTATCCCATAACATTAGAGGAAGAACAAGTTTTAAAAGTACTTCTGGTTCCATTTCAAAGTGACCATTTCTTCTTGAATTTGGATGTAAACCTGTGAAGTTTCTCTCTGTTATTGTTGTTAATTTTTACACCAATAACACCAATTTTAGATAAATTGGAAAAATACCTAAATGTAAAAATTCTTATCTAGATGAAATCACCAGCTATAATCCAATTTTTTTACAGTTTTGGTTAATTTGGTTGGCTTTTCAATAAATTTGATCTTTTTCAAAGCAAATCAGTTCACCTAATAAAAATTTACATTAAAATTTCCTTTAAACTGCAGCAAATTGTGCTGGCCTGTCTTTTCAGACAAAACCTCTATCAGAACAATAAAAATTGAAACAGATCCTCAAGCTGGTATAATCCAAAGTAATTTCTCTGGCTGGTAGATTTGCACTAGACAGATTCTGGCACTTCATTTGAGCAGTAAACTTTGCTTTTATGGTTAGTTCAGGAAACATATTTTGTAGAAGAGTATACAATACTTATTTTAAAAGAAACAGCTATGATCATCTGGTGTACTTCTGGTAGTCCCCCATGAAGACTTGAGAGACATTTAGTTTCAAACACACCATATCCTCCCGAGGTGCCAGAAAATTTAACTTTGGTTATTAAAATCACTCACTCTCAAATGTCCAGCTGCTCGTTCTCAAATACTAAAATGAAGAGGGATAAAAATGAAGGTAAATACTACTGGTTTTAGTTTTCACTGGTTGAAACTGAAGTTTGTACCCCTGTTATAATTCTTTGGACACATGTTAATTATTTGCATTTAAAAGTCGGATGTGTCGATGTGGCTTTCATATGAAACAATAAAACAAGTCACAGATCCTTTATTTTGCTGAAAAGATGAAATTGGCATTCAGGTATAATCAGACATAACATAGATTTAATATCTTCACTCTATCTCCGATTTCATCAAACTTAACTGAGTTCCTGGCTGCTGCAAAGCAGCTGCATAATCTGAATAACTACAAATGTTCAAAGGATTGATAGGTGCTGAAAAAAGTTCTCCTCCAAGAAAGAAATGCTTTTGCTATCTCAATGACCAGTTTCTCGGCAAGTCCCACCCAAAAATATCCTGGATGTACTTTGTAGCTAACATCTGACTCACACTACATTTTCACCTTGGTAAAAATACAAGATCAAAAGAGCAAAGCCAAGGGGTATAATTTTCTCCTCCTTTGTCACATCCCAAAATGTTAAGTACACGTTCTTTTCCAGCAATCCTCATACAAAAGGATAAAATGAAGAGCAGTGAACTTCAGTCTACTAAATGTCACCCCAAAATAGGTAATTACCACATGAACATTAAACTGATGCACTCCTCTCCTTACAAGGTTCCTTTTTACAAGCTAAAGATATTACCAGAACTTAATGGATGTAAAAATGAAATCTCTTGGAGCTGCAATTTCAAAGACCTCCAAAACTTCACCTACCAGCTTATTCTACACAGAGTTGATGAACCTGAGCCAAAATCAACCTTTAAAAATATTCACACTGAGCACATGGATACAGAGCATGTGCTTGAGCCAGAATTGCATGCAGAACTTTGAATTCATGCCTATGCATACAACCTACACGGGTCACTTCTCAGCCAGTAACTGCTGGTCTGTCCCTCTGTGGAAAGGTTTGCTGCATCCATCTGTGTCCTTGCCCTTGAACTTCCTGGTGAAGCACAGATACCTGAATATCAGTGTGTTACAGGCTAGAGGCAAATCAAATGTCAGCAACAGGCATCAGCTGAGTAGTTCAAATCAAAAGCTACAGGCAAATTTAGACTGCACATGGATTTAACATTTGGTTCATTCACTCTGGGGAAAACAGCCATGCATTTCAGGTTTTCTGCAAGATTTATCTCTAAAAGTCAGAGTTATGTGGAGAATCTGATTTAGTGTCTCTCCCAATAAGTACTTAACAGAGAATCTCTTTTCTGTGATAGCTCCTTCACCAGTACTTTTCTAGAGTACAGGAAAGGGAGAGAAACCCCTGGGGAGCTCACAGGGATCATGAGAATAGTTTCATTCACGTTACACCAGGACAGCCACGAGAGAAGTCTTAAAATTAGGTATCAAAGGAGAAAGACTAGAAAGCACTCCAGTCCAGACAGGCTAAAGCATGAATCCATGGTACATCACATTTAGTTCAGGATGTCCTGGCCAGTTTTCTTCCTCTATGAACTGACACAAAGCTCATTTTTCTGCTTATGTAGCACTTAAAGCAGAGTTCATATAAAAATACACTGATGTTGAAAGGCTAAACAAACCCTGGCATCTTTGAGATGCTCTAAATTCACTTTCAAATATTCATCTACACCCTTCCAAACTAAAGCTGCTAATGTGAACTATGAATGAAAATTTACTTTTTATTTATTTTTAGAGAAATTGAAGAGTCTGAGAAGTTACTTCAGAAGGAAGCAAACATTTCAAAATCTATACAAGCACTATAATTTTAAGGTAATGTCATATTGTTGATCAGTCCAGGCAATCCCCACACTAACATTCCACAGAAGGACAGACCAGCAGTTACTGGCTAAGAAGTGACCTGTGTAGGTTGTATGCATAGGCATATTTTCAAATCTGAAAATATACCCCTACTATCTTTCTAAAAGATCTCTGATAAAGCCATATCCTTCCATGGACTCAGGAGTGTCTTTGATGCTCAATACTCAAAAGCCATAGTCTGTAAAATATTTTCCCAAGCCCACAACTTTCCACTTAACTACAAATTTTCCTTAACAAGTGACTGTGAACACCTCTGTGCTCATAGTGATAAATGTGTTTCCTTGTTTCCTCACTGCAGAGTCCATGTAGGAAACATCACCAACACAGCACAAAGCTGTGAAGGAGGCATGTCACAAAGCTGCAGCTTCCAAAAGCTTTCAACACAGAAATGAGCTTTCATATTTCTATTCCAATTTGATGGTTCTTTTCTCAGTTTGTGCCAAAAGACAAGCCTCATCCAGCCTCTCAGCAGGCCAGTCCAAATGGCACTGCTAAGCTCACACAGGCTTCATGCTCAAAGCCACCAAGTCTGACATGAGTTACTGTCCCTGTTCCACAGACTTCCCCTCTGCCAGAGCAGCCAGGGGAAAAATAACAGGGCTCCAATCTGTTTGGAAGGGTTTTATTTTTCACTCCTCAGTATTCATCACTCAGGCATTTATTTGATACAATCACAGTCATCATGCTAAATTGACAGAAAACTGGGATTGCTGATTTATTCCCATAGCAGGAAGATTCAAAAGCAGGAAGCAGCACAACATACAATTCAACAGCAGCACGTAACTTCTGTACCCAAAATTTTATGGAAAGAGTTGTCTCATGTTACCTCCCTCCCAGCTGCTACAGTCCTCCCCTCTCCAAGCTCTCTGTGGGCTCCTGGGCCTCCATTCCCTTCCATCTGCTCAAGCCTGGAAATCAACCCTGGACCAGCACAGCTCTCACAAGCACCAGTTCCACACAGATCAAGTTTTACTGCTGCTTTTCAGCATCTGAGCCACAACTCATGGTCTGGTTCATCTGAGAATACCTTGCCAGCTCCTCACTTGATCCTGCTTGAGGAGAACAGCAGCACCAAAAAGGGTCACAACTACCACTGTTCAGCTTGCACTTTTTATATTCTGACATAGTTTTTGCAAGTGAGTACAGATAGAAAACAAAAAATCCTTGCTCCAGGATGCTGGCAAGGAAAATTGTTCCCTCTACCGACATGTTGGCAAGGAAATTCCTTCCTCCCTCCCTTCTCACACCAACACTTTCATATTGGAAATTCTCCCTACAACAGGATGCTGACCAGACTAACACAGGCTACAAGCAATCTAAAGCTGCCCTTTTTTAATTTGCCTGACAGTAACACTGAAATCTTTCAGTATCATCTTCACTGACTGCATTAAACATCAATACAAATTACTTTCAATACATGAATTTTTGCCTCTCTCACTATCACCCTTATAGAGATAGAATCTTAGGTATATGAGCTGTTCTACCATGAGGTTAGGAGACAGCTAGATTTGGTTTTGTGCTTGTGCAGAGAGATTAATTTTGTACAGGGTCTGTCACTGACATCCTGTCTGTTTGGATTAACTTTCCGGCTTAATCCAGATCCCAAACTCAATTTTGAAGCAAGAACATTCTGAGCTTTGCTGCTAACACACTACAAGACAGTAAATCAGAGGAAAGCAACCTCCACTTTACAATGTACTTGAAATAAAGGAGGATTTGCAAGAGCTTACTCTCTTACTACTCAGACATCACCTGGCACAGCAGACACAGCTTCTAGTTTGTAGTCCATGCTTCCTGTAGCACTAGACAAGCTGCAGTGGAAGAGGGAACAACCAGTCTCAATTTTTCTCATCTTAGTCACAGGCTCTTGGTGCCTGCCCAGAGCTTCAAGATCTCCACATTCACATCATCACATCCCTTAGTGTGCTGTACATTTCTTCACAGTAGGGTTTGTTGGGTTAGTTTCAGTAACAACTGAGTGACTTTTAGGCTGCAGACACCGGTCCAGAGCCTTCTGCCTGTGACAATGCTAATTGATATCTGTAACACCTGCCAAGATCTCCTCTGACTTCAGACAAGAGGCATGGTGATTTTAGCAACAGCATTTCACAATCAAGGTCCTGCACAAACAGCTATTCCTGCAAGATGCAAGCAGCCTCCCTGTAAAGTTAGTGCTCTATGCCCTTCAGATTAGGGAAACTGCACATTTGTTTTCATTATGGGAAATAAACTGATTAGCAGACGGCTATTCATTTTCCCCCCTCTGTCAACTCTAATAAAATATAAATGGAAAACATAAATAGAAATCTTACTTCAATTAACATTCAAAGAGCACTCAAAAAAATCAAAATTCCTCAACATTAAGTGTATAGTTCTTTGCAAATTAAGTAAATTAATCTTTTAGAAAGGAAGTTTGGTTTTCCACTTGACTGATAGCATGCAATATGATTAAAACACATTGATCTCCAAGCTTTAAAAAGATGACTGAAGATTCACTTGGACATTGGACCCACTTAGCTAGGATTTACCAACTGAGTGGATGTTCTTCAGGCTACATAAGTTCCCTTTCTTGACTTTTACCTTAGTACCTTTATCAACAGGGCAAACCACAATAGGGTGTTAAAGAATAAAAATGCCAAGCAAGAAAGTCCCACTTTCAGCTTGCCACATTCTCTTCAGGGCCAACAAGTCAGAAGCTTTTGCCTAGACTTTGGTTTGACATTTATGCAGCATGTGATGGAAGGTGCTTTTGAAATAGTCAGGAAAGAGCTTGTGCAGGAGGCACTCAGGTGTGTGCTGCAAGAACAGATAATTTGCCTTTCTGAATTTGTTGTTTCATGTCTTCCATCTCCCACCATTTCTCTGCCTGCTCTACTTTGATTATAAAAACTTCTTTGGGGCTCCTCACGACAGACCAGGGAGGTCTCAGCTCCCAAGGGCCTTCCCAAGGGCAGCATAATGTGAAAACAACAGCTCTGCAGGGGATTTACAGGACTAGAAAAATACATAGGAAGTCTTTTTTCCATAAGCCATTGGTCAGAAATCACTGCAAAGGACAAAAATCACCATTACACTGGTGCCCTCCCCTCCAGATCCAGCAGATGCTACTTTAATGACAATGTGATCCAGCCTTGCTATAAAATTGTACGAAAAAACCCCAGAGCATTTCAGTGCATTTGTGTTCTCACAAAATGTATGCCTTCTTGATCCCCAGCTATCACCTACCCAAACTACCATCAGCAAATACATTCTCCCAGACTCAGAGAGATTAGGGAAAGTGTAGGCTACAGTAATTTCCTTCTCTTCCTAAACCCAGCAGCAGCACATCAGGCTCCAACAGACCAACAAAAAAAGTATAAAAAAATCACTGTAGTGCAGTAGCAAATACAAATTCAGACCAAATAGGAGGGCTGTGGAGCAAGGCACATAGTCCATGAGTGCTTGCCTCTCACTGGGAATTTGCCTCTGGTCAAGAAAACATATGTGTAAGACACATTGCAGTCACTGAGCCCTAAAATTATTAAATGCTTTCCTGAACAACAGCTTAAAGAAGAAATAAAATATTCTCCTCTGTTTTCATAGTTTATTTCAGAAGAGGCTTCCTGGGTTAGAATAATACTGTTTGTGTTATAACTGTTTGACTCATGGCTTCAGTTCCCTGCCATATGGAGTTTCCCAAAAGAACACCTGGAAATTATGAAATAAGAATTTGTCTTAATGGCCACTTCCAGTCTTGCAGCAAGGCAAGTTTCTCTCAAAAACACATGATAAATTGGCATCTAAACAATCCAGTCAGCTATTAAAAACACATTCTGTATATAAGGATATTGTGTATCTAGGCATTTCATTCCAACCCCAAGGTCTGGAAAGGAGTTGGACAAGAAGTCCACAGGGTCTGCCAGTTCCCCTCATTCCCAGTATGTTCCTGGCCTTACTCCTCTGATTCCCTGCTCGGTAATGCTATCACAGAATCCCAGCTGGCAAACCCACACATCTGTTTTTCAAAGCCAGGCTTGCCTGTCATTCTCAAAGTGTTCAGCTCCTACCTCAGCTGGAGCTCCAGAGCTCTCCAGGAATTACACAATTGAGAAAGGTTTTCCACCTTAATCCCATGACCATCCCTTGAGTGGTGCCTAAAGCAGGCAGGTCAGAGGAATCTCAGAGTCTGGATCACTCACAGCCACAGGAAGAAGTGCCTGGTTATGGGACCTGGCTCACAGTCCATATTGCCAAGTTTTTTTCCTGATCATATAATGCAAACCCTCCAGGGCTTCTTTATCACCACAAAACACCCTGCAATTTGCATGGCTTCTAAACTTTTACAGCTTTTTAGTTATTTCACCACAAAAGAAAGAGTTAAAGAATTTTAAAGCCAAGAGATTGGAGTTTTACTGCATGAAATGAATTCAACCAAACACTGCAACCCAGTGGAAGATCCAGACCTCTTTAAATGAGCCCCTACAGCAGATAATGCCTTTTTAATCAGTTTGATGCTCTGATAAATTGACTCTTATTTCCTAGCAGGGGGAAAAAAGGAGCAACTGACTTGATGCTTGCTTGAAAGAAAGTATTTTGAGATAGAAGGTATTTGTGTTTGTAAATGCCAGAAAGCCTAATTTAGAAACACAGGCAATTCCTTTCTATTTCAGCTCCATAAATCTGTTTGTCTAATCCGGGGATATTTTGAGGGACTTCATGACAGCCCATGTGCATATCATTGCACTTGCCTGCACAGCAAAATTTGGTTGAGTACACAAAACATATAGCAACTTGTTGGGCTGAGTAATAGTAATAATCCATCTAATCACAGTCAATTCAGCTGCTGGTTGCTTATGGGCATCCTTTACACATTAATTTAAAGACTGAATAAGCAAGATCAGAGCAGCTATTTAACAAAAGCATGCTCATAAAGCTCCTCTAAGCACCCAACACTCATTTTCAGAGGCTTCTGATCTGGGAGCATGCTTTTAAAACAAGTTTACCAGCTTTAACCTTTCTGCCTGTCATCAGAAACCCTCACAAGTCAGGAGAATTTTATTTCTTACTAAATGATACACATTTCTGAACACTAATTTGGGCATCAAGAAAAAGGACAAGTATACACAGTGTAGTGGGGTGTTTTTGCTTTGTGGTTTGACTTTTTACTTAAATAAAGCACATATTGTGTCCACTCTCCAGTCTCAACCTGCCTTATTTTCAGTCAAAATCACCCCAGTGAGGTAGCACAGAAGGTCTAGGGGGCACCATCATTCTTTCATTAAGAAGTATTTCTTGTTTAAATACATTTGAGCAGGAAAACCACACATATTAAGTGGCTGAGGTTTTGGCCCATAATGAGTGCCCACTTTGTCAGCTGTTTTCAGGTGCCACAGAGGTGCATGGCAGCAGAGGTCACCATCACAGAACAATTCATGACCCACTCAAACAGGTCATCGCTGCAAATCCCCACTGTTTAAACCTGCTGATTTCTGTGCCTTACATTGTCACAACAGGGAAAAAAAGCAGTGCATGATTTTGTGGCTTTAAGGGTGGATGTCCAATAACTAAGGGTCCAATTCCCCCAAACAGGGGGGTACTGTATTTGCCGGGACCCCCATGGCAGGGAGGAATGATGAATCTGACTCCATGTTCTCAGAAGGCTAATTTATTAATTTCTAGTACTATATTATATTAAAGAATACTATGCTATACTAAAGAATACAGAAAGGCTACTTACTGAATGCTAAAAAGCTAATAATGAAAATCCATGACTCTTCGCAGAGTCCTGACGCAGCTTGGCCAGAGAGTCAAAACAACTCACACCAGAATCCAATGAAACAATCACCTGTGGGTAAACAATCTCCAAACACATTACAATGTGAGCACAACACAGGAGAAGCAAGTGAGATAAGAATTGTTTTCCTTTTCTCTGAGGCTTCTCAGCTCCCCAGGAGAAGAATCCTGGGTGAAGGAATTTTTTCAGAGAATGTGAATGCCACAGGGTGGACATTCCCATGTGAAACCAGCACTCCCTGTATGGTGTGTCAGGAGGAGCTATTGCAAAGCACAGTTACTAAACACGATTCCAGATTTATGCCCAACCATTTGCCACAGGCAAAGCTACTGAGAAGATCAATTGCCTTGTCCCCCAAGACAACAAAGCAGCAGCTTGGCTCCAGGAGAAGGTGCATTCATTTCTTGAACTCTAAAGATATTAGAAATCAAACATCAGAAGTCCCCTCTTCCTTTCCAAGAGGAACATCAATAATAAATCAGAAGTGGGTTCTGTGAACACTTCAGTGGATCTATGAGGGCCTAAGAAACACCACCCACTGAGAAAGAAGTCCCAGCATGTGAGAGGAAAGAACAATTCTTCCCAAGTTTTTCCTGGCTTTTTGCTTTAAAGGCTGAGACACTGAGTGCAGACAAAAATTACAAGAATGAAACCAGATACAGTGCAAAAACGGAGTGGAAGTGTTAGGGACCACAGATGTCTCTGCATGACAGCAGCTCTTCTGCAGAGTGCCTGTAACAATCCCAGCAAAATGCCACTTAAGAATCAGGCCTTTTTGTGAGAGAACTCTACTGATCAATGAATTGTTTCCCTGCTGACCACGATACCATCACTGCAGGTGGTTCTGGAGAGCAGAGATCAGTGGGAGGCACAGTGTTAAGTCACTGATGGAAGCAGGGTAGGGTGTTTACTGGAACACTTGTCATGAGAGGTAGGTATGCATCAAAAGGTCACTTGCTTAGCTCCAAAATCCCATGCAGAACCTAAATTTCAAAATTGCAACTGGAAGTTGCAGTTGTATGCATGACTTTCCCCTTCTAACTGGAAAGGAGATACTAGAAAAACTCCTAGCTCTTTATAGAATGTTATCTTCTTTTAAAAACACTTCTTTACATATGACTAGGGATGTGTTAAGTTCTTGACTATACTTCCAGTTAATATAAATTTGGCTTGTCACTGCAGCATCCAAACTGTTGGTTCATAGAGCAAGAAAGTTACTGGGCAATGAACTCTGCCCATACTGGCTACAAAAATTTAGACTCCAGTTATAATTCATTAAAATTTATCACCTTTTGATCAGTAGAGATACCATTATTACATCATTGCTATGCTATATTGCAACTGGGTTTCTCAAGGATGCTGATTAATCACCACAAGCTTCATAATACTCCAGTTACTATTACTGTAGCAGAAGTAAACAGATTGAGAAACCAAGTCTCTGCCCTCAGATCCTTTAAATAGTCTGTGGCAGATTCAAAGTGTTCTTTATAGCAAAGAAAAGGAAAGCAATTTAATAGCTAAGCACCAGATTGATACTTGGCACATCTGAAGTCGCTTCTTTCCCATACACCTTTTGTTTTGTGTCTGGCATGCTTCCAAATATCTCCAGGTTCATCCTTAGTACAAGTGGGTGAAACTAATTAAACAGAGTTAGATAAATATAGAAAGAGCCAAAGAGACCCAGCCACACACAGCCAAGCCAGTACTGTTTGTGCAGTAATGTTGTTTTTCATATGTAAGAAGGGGAAAAAATTCCTCTTTTAATTGCCAGCTGCTTAGTCCTAGACAATAGGAACTAAAGCACAGGTTAATCCAAGGAGATTACACACCACCCCCAGTGCAGGTACACAAAGCAGCTTATTCCACCTAGCCTCTCAAAGCACAGAATGACTTCACATCAAGGCAGTGTGGGAGCCCCACGAATGTGGGCAAGTTTGTGCTGGTGCACTGCAACTTCACATCATGACTTGCTGCTTGTGCCTCTCAGTGCCATGTGGACTGTCCTACACCCCTTGGTGAGTGTGCAGCTGCCTCAGCAGCAGAGGCATTGGGACACACAAGGAAATACACAGAAGGCTCTGCAGGAAGATTTGTAAATGCTGGTGAGACTCAGCTGACCTCTGCCAGCAGGGAGAAGCTTTAGGATAAATATTCATTCCCCACTTCAGCAGCAGTGCCCCCACCCCACCTCACACCAAAGGGGGAAAGAATCTACAGAAGCAGAAATATGGATCTTATTTAGTCTTATTGATTTAAAGATGTGAAAGCAGAGACATAACAGAGGGATCTTGGCTTTGACTCCACAATTCCTTCAGTTCTGTGCTATCAATAGACTTATTCAAAAAACTTGCTAAATAGAGAACACACCTCCTGCATGTGGGTTCCTAATGCACTGTTTTGGTTTCAGCCTGTCTTTGATACCTTCCCAGGGCTGCTGCAGCATATATAACACATTAGCTTCAGCCTTTTCATTCAATCAGCTGTCAAATACACACCAGACATTGAAATACCTTTCCTTCTCTACAAGAAAAACTTAAGATTAACAAAAAAGATCCCTGGATCAGGCTTAGGAAAAAGGCACAGGAAAATTTTGGCTTTTTAGGCTTTCCTGTATGTGTTCTTCTACAGCTCTCCCAGTATCACTAAGTCTGTTCATCCCAAGGGTATTACATTTGATAGCATATTTAGTTCACAGGACTGGCACAGCCACATTGAACAGAGGCTGCTGATGAAACATTACATCTCCCTCCCCCTGGAACTCCATTTGCTGCGAAGCAAAAGGCAGACACCCCATAGAGAAATTAATCAGAAAGGGGAATGAATCTAAAGAGTCAAAATTAAAGACCCCATGACATCTGCAGCCATCTACTACATCCAGATAAAACAGTGTCCCAAAACTCAAGGATGTATTAGATCCTTCCAAGAGATGGAAGGGGTTACAGAATTCAGTATATTATCATCAATATAAATTATAGTTATTTAAATCAAAAGACTTCTCTTTGCTCAGCACTGAAGCTCCACAGAGAACACAAGGTCTTTTAGAAGAAAGGGCATTTGTTTTGCTCTGCAAACTGATGAAAAAGACTTCAAGTTAAAAGACAGCCTATACAGAAGCAGTATCAGTCTAACTTCAGTAAAACCACACTGCTTTACCTTCAATTATGATGCAGCCTAAGTATCTACATTTCTCTCATAATGGAAAATCTCAGGAAGTGTCTGTGTTAAAAAAAAAAGAGAAAAAATAAAAACCACAAACCAACAAAACAACCATAATTGTGTGTCCTCATACCCCAGTTCTTCCCCATTTGGTCTCATTGGTGTGTCCTCTTTTGGTCTAATGCTTTCAAAGCTTTTCAACACCAAAACTATTCCAACATAAGGAATACCTAAAACAGTTTTAAGGACATCTTGATTTCCCTTTATCCCTTCATAAGACATCTGCAGAATCAAATGGTGCTCTATAAGGGAAGCATTCTAAACGCCTCAGCTAATAAATTTGGCTGAAATAGATTAATCTGGATAGAATGTGAAAGAAGCAACCTTGGCTTTAAGCACACATGAACTACTCCAGCCTTTGTAGACCTGAACTACTAGAACAGAGAATGGATTTGACCAGCAAGGATAACTGCAAGATGTGGACAATAGTGAGTGGCTTATGCTGCCTCTTTTAAACCACTATGCAGGTGTGCAGATTTTGTTTGCAACATCCTAACTAAATGCCAGGGTTTGAATTTGTGTTTCATGAGCAAAATTATATGCAAGAAGAACCTCATGAACTCCTGCAGACAGTCCCATGTTTATGAAGCAATGCTCAGATTAGAGCTTCCTCAAAAAGGAATTTAGTAGAGCAGGGTTTGAAATGCTACTTTCAAATCTGTTAGGCTTTATTCAGGTAGACCTGAGCTTGAAGTGTGGAGCAGGGAGAAAAAGACCCTTAAATTAATCATATCTCTTCACAACACGGGATACAGAGTAAATATATCATTTTTCCTGTAAAGTTATATCACTTCAGGTGTTTGCAGATGAATAAGACTGAATCAACAATGCAAGCCTACTTATTTTACAAAAATCACAACTTAATTTCATTTTAAATTGAGGATCACTTATTCTAGAGACACATAGCAACCTTAAATCACTTTAAGGGAGACAGTAAAAATGCCTGGAGGAGAAGAATTATAAGTATAAAGCTGCTTCTATTCTCAAAACACCAGCATTACTCCAGTCTTGGCAGTGCTGGGTCAGAGTTCAGAACTGGGTCTTGAAAGATTATTAAACAAGTATTAAAGTAGAAGAGGACTATATTGCACATTCTTGCTAAGTTTCATAGCTTTTGTCTCTCAAATGCTGTTTCTTTGCAGAAGTGGCTGTGCACCAGAAGATAGGAGATTATAAGTTTAGTCAGAGCTGACTTTCAAACCATCATTTATTCAGAGTGAAAACACCTCCTTACCTCCTGCTGTTGCAGACTGCTGAGATGAGTAGAGTACAATGATCTCCTCTTCAGAAAGGATGGCAACATCAGACTGAGGGTGGGAAGAGACTCCTCACATATTAAACAATCCGGTTCCTAGCCACACTCCAGTAAAAAAGTTTTTTAAATTGTACCATGGCAGAGACCGCAAGCAAATAGCAAGACAGACAGTGCTCCCATTAGTTGCTATCCATTCAACCCCACTACTTGACAGTAACAGTTTTGGTACAATCCTGCCTAGTTCACCTTTCTTACTTTATCTCTCCAAATTCTCCTGTTTCCTTCACTTTCACAACAGTTTCCTTATTCTGCCGCTGCATATGCAAAAGAAAGAAAAACTCACTGGCTGCCCAGGCCCTGTGTTTTTCAGAAGAGCCCCTCTGACCCTCTCAGCTCATAAGGAGTGGTTTAAACATCCACTGGAATCACAGAATATGCTGAGTGGGAAGAGACCCATCAGTATAATTGGTTCCAACTCCAACCCAGTGCCCTATCAGTCTCTGGTAACAACACCACAGACATTACATTTAACAGATTTCTCTGGATCATAAAATCATTTAGATTGGAAAAGACCTTTAAGATTATCCAGTCCAACCAACTACCCAGTATTGCCAAGCCATGTCCTTAAGCACAACATCCACACATCTTCTAAATGCCTCCAGGAGTGGTTACTCCACCATTTCCCTCAGCAGCCTCTTCCAATGCTTGACAATCCTTTCCATGAAGAACTTTTTCCTAATATCCAGTCTAAACCTTCCCTGGCATAACTTGTGGCAGTTTCCTCTCATCCCATTGCTTGTTGGCTGGGAGAAGAGGCCACCTTGCCACACCCTCCTTTCAGGCAGTTGTAGAGGGTGATAAGGTATCCCTTTCTACCACTGCAGGGACAGCAGTGTGCTTCCCAGCTACACCAAAGAAAAGAAGTCAAAAATAGTGTTCAAGTCACATCATTTAGTAAAAAAATATTTATGCTACAACTTCTGGGAGTTAAGAAACATTCCAGATACATCCTACAAATGTTAATAGGCTGGTTTTGTAAAAGCTAGGAGGGGAAAGGATGAGAACATTTGTAACAAATGTTCATGACATATTAAGCCAAGATTATTATCTGTGCTTAAATATTCTTTGGAGGATGTTGGTTTATTTACCTTATGAAAGGCTTCCATGGACTAGATCTTAGTTCAGATCAGCACCACACATGAGAACACTCTGCAAAACATTAACCAAAGTGAGCTGGAAGCTTTCATATGTTTCTGACTTTGTATAATGCCAGGTTTTTCTAAGTTAACTCTCAATGGCTTACTCTTGCCATTTCCCTTGATTATTTTCCACTACAGCCTTACAAACCAATAGGAATGATTTCATTGCTATGTTCAATACTATGGCTTCCTCTCCTTTTGTGTTACCATCACAAGGACAGTGGGAGGAGAGCTATTCTCTCTATATTTAAAAAGAAGTTCCATGGGCACTTGCTGAATTGAAATGCTTTTGGCACTTGGCACATTAAGCCATTCCCTCATACAGCAGGCAAACAATAATTAAGATAAAGACTTAGGTATATGAATAACTTTCACTATGCATTGTACTTCACTCAAGGGTTAATAATCTGCCCAGGGTTTAGGTCTGTGCAAAATGTTAGGATTTATCTGAAGCTATAAGGGGGGGTTCTGTCCTAGCTTTCAACACCAGCAAATAAAACACCTTATTTTAACAAGATCACAAAGCAGAGCAATGCAATGTTGTTGCTTCCACAATTTTCTGCCTGAATGTGGGTCTGTATGTATAATAAAATTAATCATTTTATCCACATCAATTTTCTTCAGGAATATGACAATATCCAATTGTAAAAATATCAGTGAATTCCTACCTGAGGCAAGTTGAGGAGAATTCAGATTTGTTAGTGATAAGCACCCTTTTCTCAGAAGCCCATTTTTGTCCTGTAAATAACATTTCTGTATTTGATTCAAAAACATCTGGGCAGGTCCAGGCAATATTAGACTGGAAGCTGTGGGATGTGGTGTGTCTTCCAACACCCAGAGTGAGGAACAAGGAGCCAAAACATACTTGCCTTACTAACTCATGTGCCTTTGCTTTTCCTCAGTTTACCCTCCATAGCACTTTTCTAATCATAGTTTGCTTTAATATTTGCGAAACATACTGAATGCATGTCAGAAGGCTTGACATACATGAGAAAAGGCTTAACTGAAAACTTCTCCTCAGATTAAATACTTCAGTTCAAATTAGCAATTTGCATTAGAATATTTCACACACACTTCAGGCTAAGTTGTATTCCAAACTAACATAACTTTTTGCACTATGACAAGAATAAGAGGACTCCAGTAGGAAGCACACACATCAGCACTTTCTTCTCCCTTTAAGCACAGTGCAGGCTTTGAAATAGCAACAAATAAGAACAGGTGTATTTTGTAAACAAATTTCTATATCAACTTTCAAGACTATCTTGCAAAGCGGTTAAAATATTCATCTTCATTATTGTAAAGAGTAACATAAACAAACAATTATTCCCTTTTTTTTTTTTTTGCAAAGATATTAGGTTGATCAATTAGGCCTATTGCAGAAAGGCTTGAATTAGTCTGATTAGTCTCAGCTACTTAAATTCAGAAGCAGATGCCTCACTTTGCAAGAGTGGTGATTAAAGGCTGCATTCACAAAAAAAATTGGATTACGCACACTTAAGACAATACCTACCATTTTTCAGCTCTCCCCCTCACAGCAGATGGCCCATACAATTACTGACTTCAAAAAATTCTCACTAGAACACCACCAAGGCTCCCTTCACTTTTTGAGACAAAGGTATGTGCAAGTCAAGACTTTTTTCAAATGTTCTCCTCATATTAAGATTTATCACGCAGGTCAAGAAAACCATTCACACAGGGTTGTAAGTCAAAACACAGTGCCCACACATTCCCAGAAGAGTCACCCATATGGCTACTAGCAGCAAGGGACAGGCAGAATAATAACATAATAGCCTTGGCAGCAAATAAAATCCACATCTCCCCCTCCTAGCACTCCAGCCAGCACAAGCAAGTGAGGAAGCCAGGACTGAGAGATACAAAATGGCTCATTATCTACCCCAGAAGGCACAGCACTGCCAAGCCGCTCTTCATCAAGTCCTTAACAGGTGTAAAATTAGCACTTGTTATTAAAGACAATGGAGTTACATGTATTGCCAGCAGCTGAAGAAATGTGCTAGAATTGTTTTCACCTCCAGTTAATTCGGTACCATTCAATAATGTGCATGAAGCCCGTAAATTAGAGAAGCGCCTCCTGAAGCACGGCAGGGAGCTAAGACAGTGTTTGAGCATCCTTTCTAAAACACAGGTGATTTCCTGAGTGAAGGAATGAGGACAAAATCCTCTTTTCATCAATCCTGATGTAATTTCAAGCATTTACCAGAGTGTACTCTCAGGTAAACCTGTGCCAGCGTAATCTGTAACCAGAATCTGGAGCTGTCAGAAATCCTTGTAAGCAAATGCCAGGACAGTGCTGTTTTCAGCTTTTCTAACCCCACAGAGCACAGAATGACTGGCTGCACTGATATTCTCTCTTCTCAGCTACTTACAATTCATTCCTGGGAATAAAGCAGAGAAAGGTGTTATTTACTGAGAATAGCAAAACCCTATTCCAGATGTATCTCATTATAAGCAGATCTCATTATAGGCAGATGACCTCAGGTTTAGGACAAGATGTCACTGAATCACTCAGGACTGTGTAGCTTCATTGTGTATTTTTCTGTTCTAATACCGTGCTCAGCTCTGAAAGCAAATTATTTAGATAAATACTGCACATAGGAATGCATCTAACTGCTGATCCCTATTATTCAGTAGCACTGTACATCTCACCACTCTCCCCCTTTCTGCAGTAACTGGGAGAAGGGTTGGCCAACATCAAACAAATCTGATCAAGGACAGAAATCTCAGTGATAATTACATTCCCACAGGGTTTCATGAAAACTGGCAGTGAGATAGAGGAGGAAATTAACTCCTCCACCAAGGGGAGGCAAGTCAGGCATCTCGATATCCTGTGGCAGCAATTGGCCAGGCAGCCAGCACACAATTTGCTCTGCACTAGCCAAGGCACACATTGCCTTTTGTCTGCTGGGACTGTCACTGGGAGCATGTCAGGAGATCAACTTTAGTGGGAGGGGGTTTTAAGTCCATAAGAAACCATGCTACTCATGCTACATCTGCTCCTCCTGACAGATACCATGCACAGCATGAAGTGCAAGCCACAGGACAAAGCTCTCTTGCTTTAATATTAACACTGAGACTATTACTGGTCTGTGTGGGAATGATGCTGGTCTAGTGCAGAACATGTTGTCATAAATATCAAGAGTTCTATTATCATTATAGTGCAAGGATTCCATATTGCCAGAGTTTCATACCTCCTCGATGTTTCTCATAGGCAGTTCCTCTAAACACTGACTCTCCCTGGTCCTTGCAGCAGCCATCTGACTCCACTTCCTGCCAATCCACTCTTTTATAACACTGTTCTTATTTGCTATAGTTGTGGCCTATTAAAATCAGGCCTGCTCCTAATCTTTAGTAATTGGTTCAGCTGCAACTCTTTAGGGGATAGGATTACATTCTACACTACCTTCATTTACCTATACTGTATCCCCCTACAAGAACAGTTTAGTAACTCGGAGAGAGTTATTAAAAGGCACAGGCTCTCTTCTGCTCTAGTGTTCTGCAGTTTTCCTACTGTCATTTCGTGATGCAGTCAGAACATGTCTCAAACACCCAATATAAAAAGCAAACTGTTCTTCTATTCAAAGGCTGCTGGACAAGTTCAGGTTTGGACAAAATGGGTGCCTGTTTGCTAAGGTATGAAACATCTTACCACTGTCCTTGGTTCATCATGCATCTTAGAGGAGGCAAAAATCAACATGAAACAAATAAAAAGAGCAGTTTCTTTTTATACAGAGCAAATCTCCAGCTCTTGTTGGATTGATAGGTGTGGTGAGTCACCAGCACATTGCCAGGGCTGTCAAGTTGTCACTTTAGCTGGCTGCAGTACAAAGCTGAGTCCTTCCACATGGTCACCACTCCCTCTCTGCGTGCAAATAAAGACTACAGCCTTTTCACTCCTTTTTCCAAATGCACAGGGAAATCTGTTATTTCTTCATCAGTCTCGCATCCCCCGGGCAATGGGAGTGCTCATCATCTGATGCATGTAAATGCTAACAAAACTCCCATCTTGACATTAAATGGCTTAAAACCTATAAAATGGCAAATGCAGTGTAGTAATGACAAAAACTGGCAGGTTTCAGGTGGCCTGCAGGGTTCTGCCATGCTGGCACTGACATCTGTGACATTGCTAAACCAGCCCCTGGACTTCCCAAAGACTGAGAACTAGCAGGAGAACTTGAGGTATGGTCTGGTTGCCACAGATATTTCTGCCAACCAGTGGAGCTGCTCAGTCATGCACTGACCCTCCCCAGCCTACATGGGTGCACTTCAGAAAGGAAAAGGAGCAGCAGGTTCCTTGGAAGAGTTCATGCCAGTGCGCTGCAGGCTGGCAAAACTCATCACTCATTCACTCTGATGACAGCATAGCAAAGGCAAGGCTGATGCAACACCTTTGTAAACACAGAGCCATGCTGGCTTTGTTGAAGCATTGCCACATTTCAAAGCTACACGCAAACAGCAGAACCACTTCAGCGTGAGGCTGGGGTAGGCTGCAGTTAAATCACCCCCTGCAAAGCATCAGGGGCTCTGCGCAAGCAGCAACACAAGCGGCAGCCACTTGAAATGCATGCAACAACTTGCACTGGTCCTCGAGTGCTACCAGCAGCCTTGCACCCCAGTTACCATCCGCTGGAAAACGATTAACCAGCTGCATCCATGCAAAGAGCAGAGAGAGGCTTTTGCCAGGGAGAGGGAAGCAGGGCCCTAGTGTTTCCAGAGGGTCCCTGTTAGTTTGCACACAGTGCTCTCAGACTGCTGTGCTCCTTTCCAGCCTGATTATTAACACTACTATACTAATGAGGAGAGGCCTTGGAGAACGAGGACTGTAGAGCTGCATGCCTGGTGCGCACAGAGCCAAGATTCCTGGCCATGTTCCCAACATATACAGACCTGCCTACTACCTCAATGGATTTTATAACATCAGCGATTCAAACAGCACACCCACACTGTGGAGGGATTAATTTTACAAAAAATTTCAATCCTATATTTACAATTTACACACCTCAAAAGAGATCTTTAGTTGCTGTGGTAAGCTAGTCAGTGTGCTGTCAGTATATTGGAAGACCTTCCTTACCTAGACCTGGATAGATTTCTAGTTATCATTTTGGAGGAAAAATAAGTGAGACATGTCATTGAAGTTTAATGCTTTAATGCTATTTCAAATCTTGGTTTGTGTTGGGTCATCGGTCTTTCAAGGACAACCTCATTATGAAACTTCACTACCATTGCACAACACCTAATGGTAAACTGCATTTAAAACAGGATTATTAGTAAAGAAGAGCAGGAAGAAAAGGGAGAGAGAGTTTAGATACTAAAGAGCAGATCAGAGACCAAGTAGAGGCATCCAAAGAGGAAACAGCAAGAATTGACAATCCAACACTTAAAAACTGGGGAAAGGAGAAAACAGGGAAACATCGTGTTTGCAAAAGTGTTTTAGAAAATTTCTACATCAAAGCTATATATGGGGGGTTTGCAAATGATTTGGTTGGTATAAGGTTGAGCAGAAATGTGACCAAGGATATAAACAGGGGAGCAACACACTCCACTCCCTTGTGCTTCCCCAGAATGAACAGCTTTGCAAAGAAGGGCACAACCTATGTACTGGCATTTTCTTCCCTTATTGATGTATTTATACATCATTACATTTTCCTCCTTCTGTTTCTCTCCACAAAAGCTGAATCAAAGCTCTCCCTCATTTCCTGTTGCATAAGTAACATTATCTCCACTTTGAAAACTGAGCAGTTTGAAAATGGCAGCCCATTCGAGCCTGTCTGTGGGGTTTCAGCTGCCACAGCTGAATGTTTTTCTCTGTATTCAGCAAAGGACATTGGAAGAGACATATTTTTAAGAACTTTTATGAGCTCAATTTGAAGGCAAACACAGTAGTCCACTTTGTCCCTCCCTCTCGTTCCCTGTCTATTTAGGCTAAAAAATTGTGTTTGTACAGCACTTAGCCCCATGAGACTGAAGCCTTTAGGTACAAATGTAACTCATTTAAATGGTAATATACAACAAAATGAGTGGCACTCTTCAAAACAAGCAGCATTTGTAAGTGTATCTCTGCCAGGTGCTGACAAATGGAGGGTCATGGTTGCAGGCAAAGGGAAAGGTCTCGGCGAGACAATATTTAAAAGTCAGTTTTTCCAGTCAAAGGCCAAACTCTAAAATGTCTGCTTATTTCTCTACTGCCTATGCCCTGAAGCACTGTGCCTGCCTCCCAGAGAGCAGCACACGAGGACTCCAACGGTATTTCCTATACAAGGTCAGATCAATTAAAATGTGCTTTAAATAGAGTCACACGAGCCCTGTCCAGGAACTCCACAGCCTGATTAGATCCCTGACACCCTGAAGGGCAGAGTCTGAGACAATCCGCTGACCTCGGGTAGGAAAGCCAGGTAACAAGGAGGCAGGACCTGCTTTTTTTCCCTACCCTGGGAATGAAGGCTTTGCTCCTTCTGGTCATCTAATATTGCTTTAACACCAGAGATGCCAGGAGTTAACTACTGACCTGGTTCTTGTCCTACTGAAGTCAACAGCAGAACTCCAAAACCTAGTCTTTCAAAAGTCAGGGTTGTCTTTTAGCTGTCCCAGCAAGCCCAAGCAGGAAAGGAGCTGTTGCTGTCCTTTTCCAGACTGTTGGGGGTTGCAGGCATGGGAAGTAGCTGTGGCAGTTACGGTATCTTTGAGGAAAGAAAAATAGAAGTACTATGTGCTAAGCTTATCAGAATAACAGAATTCTAGAGCTACAGAAAAGCAAAACTTAGAAATGATTATCGTCATATGTAGCAACTAATGAGCATAGATTGGCAACTAATGACTGCAGAGACAAGACTCGTGCTAGCTTCGTGAACAAGGCAGAAGATCTAATCATATTCTGCGTGATTGCGTGTACAAGAAAGTTTTTACTGTATATTAGTAGCGCTGATAGATGCAATAAACAGAGCTTCTTTTACCCACATCGCATCAGTGTGTTTCTCCCCTCCACCTAGCCGCAGCACCAGACCTGATAGGAAGAAATGTTTACATTAAAGAAATAAATGAAGCAAAACCTTGGCAGAGTGAAGTTGTACTGGTTCATGCCAGGGCCTGAGCTGTCCACTTGGAAGACAAAGCAAATGAACAAAACCTTTCTCAGAGAGACATCCTTACAATCAGGATTTGAAAGGTCCTAGTCTCAAGAAAGAATATGAATATAAAAGTGCAGCAAGTGAATTATGCCTCTGAATATATGTTGATGCAGTGGAGAGATGGCAGAAATGTTATTTGTGTCTGCTGTAAGAGACCCCTTTACTTTCCACCCCAGAGTGAGATGCAGTCTAGGGATGCAGTCTAGGGATGCAGTCTGCCCTTCTGTTTCATATGGGGGTCCCAGGAAAATACTAAAACCAGGAATGACTTGTCTCAATCTGAATTCAGAAGCAAAAGACATATAAATAAGGTTAAAGACAGGCTGCTGAGGGAGTGCATCACCTGGAGTCCTTGTGTGGGTTGCTCTGAAATATCCCCCTCCCCTTGGCTCCACGCTCCAGCTGTCCCACCCACCCTCTTCTTGTGGGGAGGCTCTCGGGAAGGGAAACAAGGAGTGAAGCCATTGGCTTCCCTGGAAGTTACTCTAAGGTCACAGTCATGCCAAACACACCCATCATCCAGCAGCTCCCCTCAGGTATGATCATAAATCTCTGAGCATTTACACTGTCAAGGGTTATGTCTTATTCTGTGTATTCCACAAGCATATTTCTGCAAGTCAAATTCTGCATGAAGCCATGAGATGCTACATACAGAAGCAGCCTGGAAGGCAGCTTCTGCTTTCTAATTTGCACTTGTGATATTATTGCACATCAATATCCTTCCTTTCTCGTAAATACCACTGATAAATAAAATGTTTTTAGCAGGATTTTCATCTGGTGAAAGTCAGGGTAACTCCGCTGAACCACTGCTAAAGGAATTTACACCATCTGAAGCCCTGGAGCAAAAAAAAATATCCAAGTAAATGGGATATAAGCCAAAATTTGAGTGTTTTGCTGGATGCAGACCAGATTTACTTGCTTGCTTAAACAGGTGCCTAAGTGCTGTAGTGAACTTGGTCCCAAATATGAAAGCATTTTTTATTTATGTCCACTTCTGCCAGCTTGGACATCTGATACAGAGGTCATCTTATAGCTAACATTTTTGTCTTAAACCCTGCCTATAGCCACACTATAGAACAGCTGCCTGTGGAGTTATGTTCCACACATAACTTTAAAAATAAAATGCAAGTGACTGGAAAACGTGGGTTTATATCTAGAAAGAGAATACAAGGGTACCTTGAAATAGAAATAAATGAAACATTTTCTGCATGCTGAGAAAAGAACTCACAATCTTTTATTTCTACTGCATTCTCTTTTAGTACTGATGTTTCAATCTTGCAGTCACAGTGTCCTAGAACTGCCTTAGCTGGAACTGGTTAGACCAGAAGCACTGCATGGGAAAAGGGTTTACACATACATAAAAAAGTTTTTGTCTATAGAGCACCTTATTTCTCTATAGCAAATCTATAGAGAAATCTGTTTGTACTAACTGCAATTCCAAACACTTAAAACAATGTCCCCAGCTGAAATCCCATCTCCCAGGAGTAGGGATTTTATGTATTGAACCATGATCATTGAATGGGAAAAAGGCAAAAGTAAGCTTGGAGGCCATGTCCAGAACAAGTTCCTCCTCACTTTCTCCAGTCCCTGGTCACCAATGAGAGTCCTGCCTTCTCGCTTGATTTCTGTCCCAGTCCATACTTCATCTCTTCCTGAAACAGGCCTGACCATGTGGGGACCTCTCCTCTCCTTGTGCCTCACACACAGGCAAGCTCACCTCTGGCCTTCTTGTGAAACCTAGTGAGATGTGAAGTTTGAGGAAAAGGGAATTTGTGTCCCTGAAATTTAATCTTTCAGCTTTGAATCACCACTGTACTGGTTCCAAAAAACCCAGCAGCTGTCAAATTTTTTTTCCCTGTTGTTGAGAAATAGGTGTGATGTGAGCTGCTTGATAAACTGGGCCATCAAGGGACCTAGAAAGTGTTGCCCCAGCAAAGAGAAGGGGAGGAGGTGAGGGATTTCATGGGAATAACTGCAGGCGAAGGAGAAAGAATTCCAGTGTGAACTATCCCTGCCAAAAGTTATTCAGGCAGCTCTCCAAAACCAGTGGGTTTATAAAGTTTTATTTGATACCGTAACAAGCTCAAAACAATCAGGTGTTTGAGTGTGCAATTTAATGGCTATTTTAAACCATCAAATTTAAATAGACAAGGAATTAAATAACGCACCCAGTTTAATTTTGAAATTATTATCTGTAATCTGATATAATAAGGTCTTTGTAAAATAGACTCAAATAATGAACCAAGCATACATATGTGTAAGTTTTAGCTGGACAGAAGTGCAACAGCTGAAACAGTAAGGTAAAAGATTATCTCAGGTCTTGAGATATGAAAGAAAATTTCCTCCCCCAACTACCAATAAAGAATTGTATTTGCATAGGGAAAACTCTGTATTTCACCCATCAGTGCCTCACCTTATTTTGCATCTCAGGCTTGCTTTGTGCCACCAAGCCAGAGGCTAAATGCATTCAATATGCATATTATTGCCATGTTGACATGGAACTCAGTAGCCCTGAAATGTCTCATTTGTTTCTTTGTGGCAAACATAACCATAGCTAGAAAAGAAGGAGAAAATATCAAAGGATACAAGTCCGATCAGCAAACGCTATATAGGGGAATATTTAAACAAATTATCAGGTTTATCAAAATTGGGATGGATGATTAGCAGCTTGATTTTTATTTCAGAGGATGGTAACATTGCCAGGGTGGGGGAGAAACAATGAAGGCCCGGAAGGAGAGGATGTGGTGGCTGGCAAATAAATAGAAGAAACAAAACCCCTTGGATCCATTTAACATGGTGTTAGAGGCAGCCTTGAAGAAGAGTGTGTGCCCAGCCTTGCTGTGCCCAGGGCTCAGAGGTCCCACAGGTCACCTCATCCTGCCACAGCCCCACTGAGATGTTCATCTCCAGAGGACAGCGCAATGGCACCATTGCAGAACCAAATGCCAAGTGCAGAGCTCCTCATGAATACATTCTCTTTTTGCCATCATGTTTGTGGAGGTTTTCCCTTTTGCTAATAAATATTTGTTCCTCAGCATACTGCTCTTTTTTTTTTATTTTGGTTGTTTTTATTTATCTAATCCTTGCTCTGAAAAGCCCACAATGTATTGAATCACTACATGGTTTTGATTCTATATTTGAAGAACTGTGACTTTCTGCCCACAGGAATTAAATTTAGATGGAATTTACAAGTTAGTAAATATAGCTGATATTCAAGGGTATCAGCAAAAGGATCCTCCAGAAATTCTAGATGCCATATTCCCTTGCATACAACCAGACACAGTGCCAAATATCAGTAAACAAACATGGCACACTCTTTTCCAGGGATAAATCAAGGGATAGAGAAGGGCACTCTTTTTAACCCATGCAGTCAAAAAGCTATTTAAGCATCAGACTCCTGCTCTGACTCTCCCACTTCTCCAGCTGCAGAATGAGGAAGGAATTTACCCCATCTCAGAGGAATGAGGCCCCATCTCAGAGGCCTCTTGCGAAGGCAAGCAAACAGTGCATGGATGCCATGCTGTTAGGGCTACCTAAGGAGAGAAAAAGAGGAGGGGAAAACTTCCCACAGATCTGCCTTTTGGCCAAATGGCTGGAAAACAGAGATGGTGTCACCAGAAGCACAAGGTTTACATTAACCCTGCCTGGAGGCTCCAGCCAGCACCAGGAGCTCAGGACCAGGCACAGCTGCTGTCCAGCCAAGGAGCAAACACAGAAGTGCCACAAAGAAATGAATGTAGCAGGTTGCCATGATGGACCTGTGGGGCCCAGGGCTTGATTCCACTTCCTAATATTCTTGTGGTTTCAGACCCATTTTTAATTGCTTTTTCTCATCAGGGAAAACAAGTATGTGAGCTGCAGGTCTTTGTTCTGTAAACTATCAAGTGCTAAGAGAGTATAAGTATTATCACTGCTATTTATTTCACCCTTTGGTGTTTTGTCTCTCTTTCCTGATTGGTTTATGATGACGAATGTCAGAGCTCTGTTCCCAGTTACACACCTCTTGGGCAAAGAGACAATGCAATGTGACATTTAACACAGTGTACCAGAGACCACCTTCTCTCTTCTGAATACTAAAATCACATACACAGCAAAAAGCACTTGTAACAATAGATGTATCTTTTATTCACAGATAAAAACTGAAGCAAGCTGTTATAATACATATTTATACAAAGGATTTGAAAAAACCATAAAAAGGAAGATGATTAGAAAATATGATTCATTATGAAATGTGGTATTACATACACTATTAAACCTTTCCAAAAGTATTTGTTTGGCAACAATTTATCAATAGTTTCCACACTTAAGTGGCCTCCTTCAAAAAAGCACAAATCTCATGCAGCATGTATAAACTTGATCCTGAGGGTTTGCCTTCCTTAGAAAAACTGTAAAAAGATATACTATTTGTCTTAAAAGTTCAAAATGCAAATGCTATATTTATAGTCAAAACTATATAAAAATATGGACCTAACTTAACATTTACAAAAACTTTTTGCTCCTTTTTTTTTTGCTTGTTTTATGATTTTGGTAATAAACATAATTCTCAATTCCTGCAGTCAGAGTGGAAAAAAGAAAACCAAAACTAACCACAGTGCCCTTTGTAGACTTCCTCACATTAAGTTTACGACTACAAAAAAGACCAGGTCTGTGAAAAGTGAGGTTAGTAACCAAGGAAGTAGGTAAGCAGTTAATATATATCTATATATGTATATATAAAATGGAAAACAAACATTTATTTTGATCTGGAAAAGTAATAATACAAAACCTGAAGGTAAAACAATCATTTCAAAATGCCATAATACTCCTTTCTCAATAGATAAATGTTCATAAAAATATCTTGAACCCTAACCAAGAAAACAATTATAATACAATTTTAATTCTGCTACATAAAACAGCTTTTCTATGAAACAAGAAGGCAAGTTCAGGTATGAAAACATAATTTACTTATTGCTTTTGCTACAATGCTGTTTGTTTTTACATATAGTCATAAATACACTATACAGTATAAAATATTTCGTAGGAATACATTTTGTGGTCTGCTTAGGTTTGCTGGCTTTAATTCTAGCACCAAATACAAAAACGAAAATCAAATGAACTTTAAAGGCACTTCCATTTCATGTTTGTTTGTTTGTTTGTTAATTAAAATCAGGGTTTGTACTAAATTTCTTCACTTCCCTCTGGCAGAAGCAATACTTGTCCCTACTTTTACCTTTGTACAGCTCAGGTCACATTGAGGCACCAAATGATTTATGAACATTCCCACTCCTCAGCTGTTTCTTTCTCTTACAACATTCATTGTTGCTTTTTTAGTCTTCACCTTTCCTCCTTCACTTCCCAGCTACTTTATCCATTTACTTCTTCATGTCGGACGTCCCAGCCTCACTTCCTTCAGTCCCTTGAGAAACCTCTCCTCAAACCTCCACCTCCCGCACCGCATCCTGTGCATCGCTTATCCCGATGTCGAAACACGTCACTATCATGATGTGTGACTTGCACAGGTTAACACACTGCTCCAGCTCTTCTGTCACTTGTTCCAGTGCCTCCAGGTACTCCTGCGACTCCTTATCAAGATCAGGATCCACTTCAACTATCAGACAAAAAAATACCGAGTAAGAGAAACAGCTTATCATAAAATATTATTCTATCACAAAGCAGCCAACATGATAGAGTAAAATTTAGTTTCTCTTGAACTAAGAGAAGTAAGAGAAACAGCTTATCATAAAATATTATTCTATCACAAAGCAGCCAACGTGGTAAAAGTCAGTTTCTCTTGAACTAAGACTTTTTTCCCCCCCTTTGTTCAGCAGATACAAAACTCTACCTTGAGGCTTCAGTTATGCACAACACTCAGTCTGGGAACAAATCCCATGCCTCAATGTCCCAGCTATAACATGGATATATGGAAAGATTTTTTTCCTTCTTTGGAAAGAAGAATAATAAAAGAATAATAAAAATTACATTTAATATTAACGGCACCATTTTAGTGTTCTCTTCTGGTTTGTTTATATGGGTTTTTTGTTCAAACAGCATATTACAGAAACATAGATTGAGTCACAGAGTATTTTAGGACTCAATTCAGCAAAATATCTTAGCAAGTGATTAAGTTTTTCAGTGGGACTGCTGACATGCTGAAAATCTGTTAGAGGCTGATCATATTGCTGTTCTTGCAAAATACTTACAGTCTTCTTTCCACTTATTTGGATCCATCATCAACCTGCATTTTGTCTCTTCCAACTCTTCCTTCAAAAATTCGTGCTTTGCCTTTATTTCTCTGATTCTCTGCTGGCGCCTCTCCAGTATCTTCAGCTTGGTATGGAAATACATCAGACCCTTTTAAGACACAGAAAGACCATTCCATGAATTTTCCTGTTGTGAGCCAGCCTGTAACAGCCTGACAAAAATTGCTCCCAGCTCACTACTTGTAAGAGTGAGCAGGTGGGTTGTTTTATTTGGTTGTGGGGTTGGTGGGGTTTTTACGGGTTTTTGGGGGGTCGTTTTATTTGAAGTTTACATTAATGGATTCTAATCTAGAGGAACTGCAAGCTACATCACTTGAGGATTTGTTGCACTTCTCTGAATTAGCAAACATCTCTTAATACATTCTGAAGTGACTACTGTTTGTAGGTAATTCTTTTTTCCAGTAGTGAAAATGATAAACACAGCCCAATGATAATGTCAGGGTTATAGTTAATACTAAACCATGAATTCTTATTTTCTAAAAAGCATTCCTACCTTCTCAACATCCTGGAAAGGCTATTACAAAAGAAAGGGGAAAAAGGCATCAGTAGAACATAGAATTCTGGTCTCTAAAATAGAATTAGCTGAAGTGTTTTCCAATTACAAGTAAGCAAACTCAGTATATCCCTGACTTAATAGAATCCTATCATTTACATAAGGAGTTAATGACTCTGTGGTTGAGGGAGGCTGTAAGGTTCCACCAGCCAGGCTAGGATTATGAAGTCTTCTCATAATGTATTCATTGGTAACTTCCATTTATGCCATCAGTCATGTTAGACACAATTAATTTTAGACAGTAATCATTTTCATTTTCTGTGTTAAGGGTACCCAAACATATGAATTGTAAAATTAATAATTATAGTACTTTAATTGCACTCAATTTCCTGAACACCATTCTGGCATTCAAGCAAGGAGTTTGTCTGTATATTGTAATTTAAGTTGTCTACAGTTGTAAAATATGTGCTGACCTCAGTTTCCTCTTGTCTGTGTCGCTGTAATCGTTCCACATCATCAATCTCATAAACTTTAATTTCAAATGGCTCTTTCAAAGTGCCTGGCAAAGGTGGTAGATCAACCCATTGGCCAGTGACACTGGGTTTTCTTCCTAAGGAGGCAGCATCTGGCAATGGTGCAGGAATCAGTCTGCGACGCTGGAGACCTAAAACACAAAAACAAACATTCCTCAGGCTCTAGGAGACTAACACACTGCAGAACATACCGCAGTGAATTAAAGAAAGATCTAGGTTCTCAGTATACTTAGGAAGAAATGCTTTTCTTGATCTTTTCCTTTTAGTAAAATACCCTCAGGCTGCTAATTGAGTTACTGCCTTGACAAAGTAGGTTTCACTTGGTTCCCAGATGGGAGCAACAGCAGTTCCTCTCCCAAAGCAGATGTCTGAACATCAGTTCTTTATTCTCTCCTTGCAGAAATATTTTTCCTGGATTGATTTTTCTTTGGTGGACTACAATGGTATTCATTACTTTGCAAAGGCAGTGAGATAGTGAATAATCTAAAACTAATACTGATAATGACTTACGTATCTGGAAATCTTCTGCTCCCCCAGTTAAAGCCAAGCAAGGCTATCTAAGATCTCTGTCACAGCACTACATCTTTGCAAAGCTTAAACAGTTCCCTCCAGAACTAACTGCTATTTTAGGGTGCTAAATACCATCAGTTTTCAGTGATTTTGTGGGATTGAGAGGCATTCAGAAGGCATTAACCCAGATTCAACTTGAGCACCTCTAATGTTGAGACATCTCACACCTTTGCACCAGCACCCAGAAGCGCAGTGCATAACAAAACTCACCAATTCTGAGAGCCTTCAATAGATGCTCCCAGATTTTCCAAGAAAATAATACTGCTCCATTATCCTTCTGCTAGGATTCAAGTTTCATGAAGCAGAGACTGACTTATATCCTTCAGAAATGCTGATGCTTTTGATTGCAAGAGTTAGCACTCTGGTGCCCAGCAATTTTTTTGTGATTATTCTCTTACCATTCTCTAAAAATCTGACCTTTACAGTACATGACTCAAGCATGACTACATGCATAGAGCTGCTCAGGCAACATTTACAAGCCTGCAGCCCAATCCTTAAAAGGAGGGCTAAAGGCCACCAGAAACAAGCTGAAATGACACAAGGCAGCAATAAATTTAAGCTGGCTTTAGGTGACTGGTGACAATAAATTTAGTAGTTAATTGCCTCCTCTTATTAAAAAATAACTCAGAGGTGAAGATTCTCGTTTCTTCTGCTCTTACAAAAGGGAGCACATCAAACAGACAAGGCAGCTCTGCTCAAAGGACAATGCTGCCAAAATAACTTCTGGGCTAAACACCTCCACTGATATCCCAAAAGTTACGTGCTTTACATATTCTTAAGAAAAACATCTCTCATTCTTAATTGCATCCTTGCTGATTTCTAACAAGAACAAAACGGGAATGTTTTCAAAAGGGGAAGACTTGATTCCACTTCTACAAAATCATTCTCACAATCCCAATCCATTCAGCCTGAAACACCACCAACTGTCCTGTCAGCCAAAGGCACACACTGTAACCCTGACCCTGTCACTGCTGACAGGAGATCCCTCTGAGGAGGACACCAAACAGATGTGGTCAAACACATGCAATAAGCAGGAAAACTTCATCTCCTTCCACTGTACAAGCCAGGGTCAACATCATTTCTCCATTACAGGATGGAGACAGGTTTACAGTGACATACATGGGAGTAGGATGTGTCCTTAAATCCAGAGACTCCAACATAGTCTGGTGTTACATAAGTCACTCCAAGAATATCTAATAACGTGCAAAGATTACAACTATTTTAGAACAATAATAGGTCTGAACCAAACATTTCTCATAAGAAATATTTTATGCACTTCCTGGCAAGCCACATTTCATGCATAAAACACATTATTTTCTCAAAGTCTACAGCACTCCAAAAACGTAATACATAATTTACCGATATAGAGCAATTACAACTGGAAAAAGAAATAGTTTGTCATTTTTAAAGACCTTATAAGTATTTCCTGGGGCAAAAACAAATACAAATCCATCAGTGGGTAATGCCTTCCCAATATGTGTGCAACTTACACAGCTGTTAATATTGATTTGTGGGAAAGGTTTAAGAGGCAGATATGCTATGGAAAGAGAGAGCAGCAAATGTTACACAAAGTTTCCAAAATTATTTATCACTTGCTGAAGCAACTCAGTTTCCTTGATCAGAAAGCCCCATGAGATCAACTTCATTCATTTGGTTTTACTGCCAGAACTGAGCATCGTGGGTATCTACAGGGATTGCAGTAATTGCCACGTTCCAACCAGAAATTCAGACCCAGCACATTGCTGATATTAGTTCCTACTATATTCCCAGCAGTCAGTATGCCCAGGCTGCTGAAAAAAGCTGCTGGTCATGATCTACACGGCACTGGTTGCCGTTGGTTCATTACAATACCACAGGATCTCAACCTAGATCTGAGAAATGAACACTCTAACACCAACCACATGAGCCAGATTTTGAAGCTGACTACAAATACACTTTGACTGCAGCTGCTCTTACATAAGCACCAGCAGTGAGAGCAATAAGAAAAGGCATGAGAGGGAAGGAAAGGGGACCTGGCCCCCATATGCCCACCTTTACTTGATGTGGTAGGACACAGTGAGCCAGAGTTGCCTCTTCCAAGCAACTCTCCCAGTCAGTTTCCTACTGTGTATAGTATCCACACACACAGCCTAAAATTTCTTAATATAAATACTATTAGAGTGCAACACAATAGTGTTGTGATTAGCTAGTAGCATTTGCCTAAGAGTCACTGCATCTTACACGCACACCCTACTGCTCTAAGCCTTACCTTTGGGTAATCTAATGCATATTTAGCAATCCTCATTAATTCACAAACACTCTTCTCCCTTCCCAGCCTATTCCTTTGTTTCTAAATTACAGTCCTAGCCTGTCTCTCTGGCATTCCCTCACAGACACCTAGCAGCAGAGCTCCTCCTCTCCTCACTGCCCTCCTCTCACTAGTTTTCAAGGTTCACTCACTCGATCCTCACAAAAATGCATCAGCACTCAGCTAGCACCCCACTTTTCCCAACCCACCCATAACACCCTCCCCTATTTGGGCCACCCTGGCCCTGCTGAGGGAGGAAGGAATGTCCCTCCCCTGCCAGCAGCTACCCGCTGCCTCCTCCCTCGCAGGGAGGCTGCCGGCACCCCGGGGCACCCACACCTCTCCTGCCCTCTCCACCACAGCACCTGTGTCACACCTGCAGCTTTGAAGTAAAATAAATGACAAGTAGCTGCTGTCACAGCAATACACATGCACACACAAGCACATGCAGTCAGTCCACCTCCCTGCCTTGAGTTCCCTCCAAGCCTCCTCTCCTCTCTGTCAGAGATGCCACAAAACGCCTCCATCCTCACGATGCAGTGCAGCACCAGCAAACACCTGGCACCAGCAAACACCTTCATGTCTCACCTGTTGACCGCTTCTTGGGGGATTTAAGGCTCCTCATCCGGCCCGGGGAAGACATCCCGCTCTCGCTCATGGAGTCGTGTGCCGAGGAGGCGCTGCCGGTGGCCTCGCCGTCCCCGGTCATCC
>NW_005054303.1:7329702-7345080 GCF_000277835.1 Geospiza fortis | reverse complement strand
GAAGTGTCCCGCCTTGGCAGAGCCGCCCGACGCCAGCTCGTTCACGCGGCTGTTTGCGGCCCTCATGGCCTGCTTGGTGCCCATGATGGTGCCGCGGCCGGGTTTGCCGCTGACGGGCTGCACAGAACGGGGGGCTGCCTTCCCACCAGGGGCCAGGCCAGAGCCCTTCCCTGCAGGCTGTGCCAGGGACTTCACAGAGGAGCTGAGAGACTTTGACCCACTGGCAGAGAGGCCCCGGTTTTTATTCCCATTGGCTTGCATCTTCTGGTTAGCTGTAGGTTTGGCCTGGCTGTTTTTACCAGGTGCAGGGGCAGGGAAAGGCAGTGGTAAACCCACACTGGAAGCAACAGGAGGGACCCCTAGCCTGGGGACAGAGCGCCCTGCACGGCTGCTGCCAGTGCTCCCGCTGTCCCTCACCATGCTTGCTTTGGATCCAACTGATGTCAGGCTGTCACACCTCTCCAGAGACATGTGGCTCCCGTATCGGTGCACAGTTTCACTCTTTGACGCCTTCACCTTTAAGCTGGAAGTCATCTTGGGCAAAGAGTGGTCACACTTCAAGTTCATTTTGCAGCTGGCACTTTCACTAAAGTAAGAGCCAGCTTTCAACCGCAAATCTGCTTCATCTTCAGCCTTTGGTGTGGCAGCTCTGGCAAAGTCCAGGCCAGAGGCTTTCCCCCCACCGTTACCCAGACCAACAGGTTTCTGCTCCAGGCTTGATTTACGCACAGGAGGTGTTGGAGGTGTTGGCCCACCTGGTCTGGGCAACATGGCTGATTTCTGTGGGGCGTTCTTCTTTCCCAGGGACGATTTCAAGCTGCCAGTGGCCATGGCAGCATCCGAATTCCCTCGGGTCACACACTCTGGCAAAGTACTGTTAGCATGTGACACTGGCATCACTCCCAGCGTGGTGGCTCCTCTCTTCAGCTGTGGCATCTTCATTGCGATTTCTGACTTCTTGGCAGCTCCACTGGAGGATTTGCAGGCCATTTCACAACCATCCACAACCCTCTGTGAGCAGGCAAGCATAGTCTGTGACTTTGTTGGCCTGGACGCTGTGCCAAAACCCTGGGCAGCTTTTTCTGGCTGCTTCTCAGTACCAAACGTGTGAGGCTTTGGAGACAGCAGCGACTCTGCAGGTTTTGCTTCCAAGTGATAATCGGTGCGTAACAGCCAAGGATCTTCAAATATACCATGTGGATTCTGCAGCTCTTTATAGCTGAGGACAGTATTATTGTGGATTGGAGAAGAGGTAGTTTTTGTTTTCCTAGGAAGACTAGAATGTATTGTTTCTATCACAGGTGCATCACGAGAATTACTAAATTTGATTTTTACTGGCTGATCAGTGACACAAAAAGCACTTTTTATCTGAGATGCTTTGGTAGTTTCAGAGGTTTGAGGGCTTTTACTGGTGCCTGAGGAAAGCTTGCTAGAACTCAAGCTCTCACTCTCCAGCTCAGAGAAGCAAAATCCACTGTCATTCAGAGCACTTTTCAGGGGGACACATAAATGGGATGAGTCCAAGTTGAAGGGTTCCTCGGACTTATTACAGTTGTAAGATGACTGTGCGATAAAACTGTCACTAGACTGGGCTCCATCACTTTCAATTGTACAAATGCTGACTTCACTAAGCCATGAACTGATGGAGGAACGTCTGCTGCTGGTAAAGGGATCCTTAGCAAAGGGCACAACAATATCAATATTCACACCAGTAGAAGTCTCCTGTGAGGTATAAGCATCAAACTCATCATTTATGCTGCTGATAATACTGACCGGCCTCGAACCTGATGCAAGGGCCTGAAGGGAGCAGTCGCTGTTAAAGCTAATGATACTGGAAGGTCTCCCATTATCCATAATTCCACTAATAGAGAGCTCTTCCACCACTGTGAAAACAAGCTCATCCTCTCCATTCAGCTCAACAGGCTGCTGCAAAGTCACTGTGGTGGTCAGTATATCCCGATCAAAACATTTCCCTCGGAATGCTGACCTGAAGCTGTGTACCTCTATCGCACCTGACTGACTCTGGGTGTTGCTACCAACAAGGAATGTGCTTCCTAAAGGGTTTTGCTCAGGTTTGTTTCCCATCTGTTTGCTCATTCCCACAGGAGGAGTCCGAACTGCATTGCTATTGTCTGGCTCCAAATTCTCAGCTTTGGAGCTTGGGGAGTGTTCTCTCTGCTGTGGAGGGGGAGGCGCTGGGCTTGGCAAGGGTCTCTTCACATACAAGGACTTTTCCTTAGTGACACATTCAGCTGTGGCCTTATTCTGCTCTGGATTCCTCAAAGGACTACACCTTGAAGTCTGCAGGGAATCAGTGATTGTCTCTCTCTCCCCCTCTAGGATAGAGTCTATTATTTTGTTGTCAGCTCTGCTCTGCAGCTTGGAAAGCTCTGCTTTCAAGTGAGGTGTGCTATTTTCTTGACAGTTGCCATTGCCACCCCTTGGCGCAACAGCCTGGAAAGGAAGGTTATATCCTTTCTTGGGAGACGCAGTTTCTTGTGGAATCAGTTTCTTAAATCCTCCAGAAGGAGAGGATACTTTTTCCTTTATCAACTTAGACTGTGCATTTTCTGTACTTCCAGAAACAGGACTACAATTGGACCCAACAGAGATTTCTCCACAAGCAAATTTCATGGGTTCCTCACTTCCATCAATGCACTCTAACCTTTCCTGCAGTTCAGCAAAAGTGTTGCATTTGAAATGGTCCTTGTCAGAACTCCTACTAATAGCAGAATTGTCTTTATTTCTCTTCTTATTTAGGGATGGGATAATGGGAACAAACTCTGGTGGACCTTCATTATCTGTCAATTCCCTGTCGGACAAAGCTGCACCATTGGGACCAACATAGATGACAGTATCACAAGACTGTTCACTGCTGGAGGAATAGTCAGGATCACTGGATATATTCAGGACAGGAAGGTCAGGGTCAAGGGCAACAGTTCGTGGGTGGAATGGTCGCAAATGGGGCGGTCTCCGGACATGTCCTTCTTCACACGAACTCTCTCCTCCAGATGAGCTGGATGCATACTGCAAATGACAAGTAACAGTAAATTTATTAGTAGCAATTCATAAATAAGTATATACAAGTACAGAAAGTGATTAAAAGGTCAGGTTGCAATATAATCTGTGCTTTGTGTATACTATCATAACTACATCTAGTGTGAAAATATTAGACTGAAGGGTAAAATAAAATCACATGCTACATAAATTTTACTGTATTAGTTATAATATAACAATCACACCTTTTCAGATAATTTCCATTAAATATTATGCATTATCTTTCTCCTCAATAGTTTTCTGTTCCTCTTCTATTGATTTTTAATTAATACTGATAGAAGCTTTTGAGATAGTTCCACATGTAAGCAAAGAAAGAATACGTGTTTGAAACAAAAAGAAGAGAATTTCAGGATTAAGGATAGGGGGCAGGATGATGGCTCAGTGCCAAGTCATTTGTCAGTTCCTCTCCTGAGATTTTATGCATTTTGTATTACTTCCTACCATCGCGAAATCCCATGTTCCCCTACTGAGAGGTTAGGAAAACTCATTTTCAAATGAATTAATTTCAGCTTGTTTGTGAACCAACCTTGGATTTCTTCTTTCTCATGCGGTGGATTCGCGATGCGAGCTGAACAGTTGTGAGAGTCTCTGCATAATTGGCTGGGGAGTCAGAAATGTGTGCAATCATAGTAGTCCTGCAGTTGATATTCCCAAGTGATTCCCTCAACAACATTGTCAACTTGTTGTCCCTGTGCAAAAAAAATGAAAACACTAGGATTATTTAAAGAAGCCACCACCTTTTTTTTTTGCAGAATTTTACACCACAAGCTGTGCTTTCACTCTCATGCACTCATGATACATGTAGATAAGAAATATGCTCTTGTTATTGACCACACTTAAAATGTGTCTAAATGTACACATACCAAGGTACCAATATTTTAATTTATCTGCCTGTGTATTTACAGTACGGTAAGTCATTTTGTTGCTTAGAAAATTGTAAACCAATTGACTGATAACTAGTTTTCTCAGGTTTAGGTCATACTACCCAAAAGAGCTCCGGAGTGCTGTATTTTTAGCTGAACAGACTTAGTATCTGGATAGTTACACTCTGTGAGCTCTATGCAAACACTTTTAACAATAATAAATAAAACAGAAATGGTAAGAAATGTCTAACAGGATATAACAATGTTAGATATCAGAAATACAAGTGTCACTCCAACTAATCTACTTTCCATTCTGCCACCTGTGGTCTGCTCTGACACAGCAAAAGGAAAGCAGAACTTATCTCTGAAGGCTTTCCTGGTGATGTAAAGTTTCCACTGGGGACAGTAAAGCTGACAAGACAAGTGACATTTTGTCCTTCACTGGTCTCCAAGACATCTTTCCCCATGGCTCCTTGGAGTAGGAAGCTCCCTGCTCCCTGAGCAATTCCAACCTGAGGGAACTCTTGTCATGTCTGGTCACTAAACCACAATAGGTGACCAAGTTGAGGATCTGCCCTTCCCTATTCTAACCCATCCATCTTCTAGTCCATACACAAGCCTAGCAAGTAGCCTGAGAAAAATATCTCTCTGCCTAATACAGAAAGAAAAAAACACCTGTTTGAGATGCACCACTAGATAAATATGTGAAGTGACATGATTGATAATGTATTATAACTTTGTGCTGTTGTTAAGACAAGCAGCAATTAAATTTAAGGACTGAAGGCCAAGTTCTGGTAAGGGTGCTTACAATGTGGCTGTTGTCTTTAAGCTGGGGTCCCCCCACAGGTGTGTTTGACACAAAATTGTTGTCACAGACACTCCAAAAAGGAACACACCTAAACATTCACTTCTGCTAAACTAATGTGCAACATGGTGGTCTTTTTTTTTTTTAATTTAAAAGATGTATCATCCAAAAAGACACACAGAAATAACAACCTTTGGTGACCGCACTTGATCAATACTCAATTATTTTCCAAAATTTCAGTACAGTTTTTACAATTTCAAAAATTATTCACTTAGTGAATAATGGAACCCAAATTTCATAGGATTTTATCTTCTTTTTGAAATTCCAGAAATTCCAGCCAGAAATTCCAAATCCAGGAAACAAAGAGAGAGAAGGAAAGAAAATATTAGCCATTTTTCCCTCACTTTTTTCAACAATCAAACCCTCCCCAACGCTTCACCCAAATTCAGTATATACCAATATACCATTTTTGACCATCTAATTAGGAATTTCACGTTACTTGAACATTTGAAAACCTGTGTGTATGTTAATATGAATAAGTAGACAAAAGATATGCGCATCTGTAGGAGTGACCTTAAAAGAAGACAGACCCCTCTCTGACAGCATTTCCTCCAACTTCATATTAGGTGAACAGTATATTGTTGATGCAATCCATTTCTCAGGTAACACCAGCCACAAATTTAAGATAATGCAGACTTAGAATCCACTTACTTATATGGCACATGTTTTGCACCATTAATTAAGGCCAAAATGACGTTGCCCAGGGCAGAGAGAGACAGACACAGAGAGCCTCCTCCATCTCGGCTCTTGCTCAGCACTTTCTCACAGCTCCCCAGATCAATGAGATGCAAACGGCTGCGTCCTCCAGACACTAAAACAAAAAGGGGAAAAACAGTTGTACATCACGTTCTTGCATGGACTCAAGCCAAACCTGGTATTCAAAATGCATTCAACCGAGGAGAATAATGAATACAGCATGGGATAATGGCTAAATTAATATTTAATTGTAAGGAAACCAGATACTAGTCACAGCTACAAAAGTTAAAGGTGACTCAACTGGCCTGAGAGTTCATTTTTTTCCTTTTAAGTTAACTGCAAATTATTATTAAAAATAATGCAAGACCACATCATTTAAAAATAAACAATAAGGTAAGAACATTCATACTTCCTCCTTTGCCACTCTTTTCCATGCGATACTGGTATATGTGAAGAGTAAAGAGCATGTGTGAATTCCTTCTATCTTCCTCCTCACATTCAGGCTTGCTGGTGCTCCTGGCAGCAATTGCAGCATCAAGGAAAAAGGCAGCTTTCTCTGCTGTTGGGGCCCTTAGCTCGCTTTGGTTTTGAAGCTTGAATATAAACAAGAAAATGACTAATTATAACAGGGGCATTTTTTTATTATTTTTTGCTGAACATGCTAAATCTCCAGGGCACTAAGAGAAACAAATATGTACACCATGGGAGATGAGCTTATAAATTAAAAGCAATAAATTTTTTTTACTGGCTTAAAAGTTGTCATAATTGTTGTCAGATAAAAGGAAATAAAAAGTAGAAGAAAGTCAGGCTCAGAAAAATCTATGTTGTGCTATTCATTATACCTGGGTTCCACATATTGGATCTTCTCTCAGATAAACCCCAGGAGACTGGCCGTCCTGAAGGCTGCCAGTGGCTACTTCAGCTAACAAATCCTTAAGGTTTTCATCTTTGCCACTGATCTCTACAGCAGATACTCTAATAGAGAAACGAGTTCCAGTTTTTTCTTTACGTTCATTGATCAATTTGAAGAGCCAAGAAATTGCACAGGGGATGATACCAAGGCTTTGTGTGGAGTTATCTTTCCCAATCATGGTAAAAGATTTTCCTAGAATGAAAAGACAAACAAAAACACAATTAACCTTTTTTGTACAAGGCAGTATGCCTTCATATTGCCACCTGATATCATCATGGTACATTACATGTAATGCCATGTGCTGCACAGATAAGGGAAAGAACAGATGAAAAAATTCAAAGTATTTAATTAATAATCCATTACTATTTATTCAATTAGGTTTGCAAGTTTTGCAAGCCAGACCCACAGCAAATTAATGTTAAAAACATCTCTGATCTTTTGATTTTCATCACAATGCGCCTACATAAACTTGCTCTTGAATAAGCTAATCTGATGCTACATTTTACCTTTTCAAATTAAAACTTACAATCACAGTGTAGAAATAAACCGTGATAAGTTTGCAAAGCTAATTAAAAAGAAATTCTAATCTATTCATATACTTCAGGTTTATTGTTCCAGGAGCTGACAGCATGTAATTACCAGACTGACATAGTAATTAACTGTAACGAATTTGGGAGCTCACCAAGCTTGACATGACCAAAGCAAAATATGCAACCATCTGCACCATTCACAACAGACTGGATTACTTCTGCTACTGTTCCAGAGCATACCTCAGCCTGAAAGAAAAATTGGAGACAAATAAGCGAAAGAGCATATACTGCTGTGGATTTTACTATTCTTCTGTAATGAAATGAATGACTCAATGTTTTTGAGGCGCAATATTCTCCCCATTTTTATGGCATCAGTCTTATTATTTTAGTAACTATGCTATCTCAAAAAATAATAAAATATGCTACTACAGCCTAAAATAGTTTTCAATTCTATTAAACCTATTCTCTTGGAATATTGATTCTATGACTAATGTAGCAAACTGAATGCTATCCAACCAGGCTTCCCGCTGGTATAATAGCTTAGCCAAGGCTATTCAGTAATAGTAGCAACTCCTCTGAAATTAAGCTACTCAGGAGTGCTCAGAGGAATTAAAAAGACATCCATACTGGAGAAAATGCATTAAGATCCCTGAATAAGATTTCAAAGTATCACATTTTCCTCTTCCAGTGGAAACATCATCATCAATAAAGAAAATTTGCTAAAATACTCGATTGTGCGAAAACCAGTTTATCCACGTCAGGGAAGGTTTCAAATACACAATAAGATGATTTATTAAGTACAGCAACTGGGGGCAGGGGAGGGGGCTGCTGTAAATACGTAACTACAGTGAAATGATGAGGCTCTGTTTGCAGGTGCACGGCAGCAAGCTTGCCTCCAGCAATAACACCTCCACAGAAGGGGCTGCAGTGGCCAACGTCACCCAAAAACATCACAACAAGCCACCCAACAGGGCTGCCACAAGGAACTGAAAAGCCATCCCAAACCAGGGATCAACAGCCTGAAGGACTGGTGCCAAAACCAGCAGACACACAGGCTGAGACCAGCCACCTTGCAGCAGGGCTGGCAGCACAAGTAAGAAACTCTCACTTCCAGTTCTGGACTCGTGTTGAGATCACTGCCGCATACTTCTGCACGAAGACCCTGCTTGAACTCATGCAGGATCTAAAAACAGCATTTGGATGTGGCCACCTGTGCTTTGGGCACTGATGTGTGGGGGAAGTTATTCCCCATCTTTAGTGCTTGTCTAGAATTTAGACTCAATACATATTTTCTTATCTACAGTCTGGGACCCAAAAAAACCAAAACCCTAGGAGAGGAGAAGATCTGAGGAGGGGATGATGAACTAGACCTTGTCATATTTTGCCAACATTAACAGACTTTTTTCACCTTACACTCTATTTTTCACCCTAATTTTTTTCCAGCAGCTCAGACTTGGTACAATTCTTTGAATGCTGTTGTATTAGTTCTTTTTAAAGCTGTTCTAGGACTTTATTTTCTGAACTAAAGATTTTTCACAGAAGGACTTCTCAGATGTCCATGAGTGCAACCTCACTGAATATACAGCAGACCCCAATTCTCTCAATGACCAGCCATCCTGTCTGTGTAGCAGATTTCAGGTCTGAAGCTACTACTGAATAAATGCTCCCTTTTGCAGGCCAAAAGACAGACAAGCACCATCATCAGCACAACCATCAACATAAAATAATCAGCCAAAACCACAGTATAAATAAACTGGAAAAGGTGCAGATAATGTACCTGTTTCAGTATAACAAACCTGTTATACTCCCTGTTCCAGTATAACAAACCCAAGGGGTTAGCTTTATCTTTCCTCCTAACAGCATTTAGTTTAACATTAAGCACATGTTTATTTCCCATTGAAAGCTGTGGGGGAGGACTTTATTTCAGTCCCACCAAATGGGTTAAAACCTAGCTGGATGGAAACTGGATTTCAAGCTGGCTGTGTGCCTTTCTCTAACAAGAGAGTACACAAGAAGGTAATTTCATCAGCAGATCTATCTCCCCAGGTATTATTCCTTTATTTTACATCTCAAGGAAACAGAAAATGTAAGAATTTACCCACTTGTCTATTAATGACCATGTTTTTTCCAGGCATTAAGGCAACTCATTCAAATAAAATTCCCCAGAAACAGAAGAAACTCCTCAGGCAATCAAATGCAGTGGTCAAGAGGAGACTCAAGAGGTTTACATTAGTGACTCCAGTACCTGTGAAGCATCCTGGGGGAAAACTGCATCAAAGGCAAACATCTTTGGGACAGCAACAACACCTCTTCTGTGACCTGCATTGGAGGGCCCAGTGGCTGCTGGATCATAAAATGTGATTTGCTTTTTTCGTGGGTCTACCTTTAGGAAGGACATGGATTCAGACGTTTCGTGTGTCCCTTGAGAGGAACAAATCCTCACCATCACTTTCACCTGCAAGGATTCAGAAGAAAGCAACAACTTGAGTTCCCAGCTACAGATAAACACATGCAAAGCATTCCTCCCAAACCCACTCCCCTTCCCATGATGTGTTTGTTTGTCATGTTTAGGTGTGTCAGAACAACCGTGGGACAAAAACAGAGCCAGATTTTCCAGCCTGGGGTCTTCACTGAACTAATTAGGTTTCAAAGGTGCACTTTGTCTCTTCAGTTGATGCTGTTCCAGTTTTACCAATTCAATTTATAAATGTCTGATCTGCAAGTATGATCCACTGTAGGTGTAACACAATGCCAAAGAAAAGAAAATTCTATTCTCCTGCCTTTCAAGTACTCAATGTGACCGAAGGGACACTTTGAAAACCAGTCTGAATAATACAAGGCTCAGACAGCTACTGCATTTGAAATAAGTCTAGAAACTTTCAATTTCTCATTCATATTATTCTAATAAAAAGGTGTCTGTCTTACAACTGTCCTAGGCAGTTGCCTTTATGCTGTCATTGCTAGGCTCTTCAGTGCTTAGTTGCAGATTTAATGGGGGGAAAAAAAGAAGGGAAAAGAAATCAAACCACAAACCACTAAAAGGTCAAAAAGCTGGAAAAGAAACCTCTCACAAAGGTACACTTCTATTGTAGCACTACAAATTGTGATATCCTACACAGAGGTTTTTAAGACAGTATCTTTAGAAAGCTCCAACTTGTTGGCTGTGATTTCCAAAGCACCTTAAGGGAGCCAAGTGACTGGGTCTGAGGAAAATTCAGCAACAGCTGCACACCTGCTTCTTTTAAGCTTCCTGGAAATCATACTCTTACTTTAAAAATCTGTGAAATACTAACTCGCACCCACTTACAACCACCTAGTCTTATGAAATGCTCCCATGTCAGAACCAGCATGTTTTATATCCCTTGCACTGAAGCAAATTACTATTACAGGTGCAACTTCAACTCTGAACTGCCCCACAGATCAGACTTCAGAGAAAAGCAATGTTCAGTGAGAATTGCTTTTTCCATGGTGTATGAAACGTTTCAGGAACAAGCTGAACAACAGTACAATCTCCTTATTCAACTACCAGCAACTCCCACAGCAGCAGAGTTAACCAGGTGGAGGCTGAAATATACCACAGCTGGAAAAATTTACATAAGCACTGTCCACAGCACCCATCAGCACCTTCATCTTCTGCAACACGGCTACTGAGCCAGGGACATCCACTCCTGTTAAAGCGCATTGGTTAGGGGTGGGTCTGGCAGTGCTGGGCTAACAGCTGGACTTGATCTTGAAGATCCTTTCCAATCTAGACAGTTCTGTGGTTCAATGAGTCAGGCTCACTTTTAGCCCTCAGCTGGATATTGCATGTAGAAGCTGGGTTCAAAAGCACTTGTCTCTGATAAAGAATGATTCTCCATTTCAGTAAGATTTTTGCTAAATGTAACCTTAAATGTGCCAGAATAATTTGACTCCTACTTACTCTGTTTCAAGAACGTTACGCCATTAAAATGGTGTGCACTTACTCCATGAACACATTCTTTGTGTCTTTACCCAAAAAATGGACTTTCCAGTCAGCACTTCAGTTCTGTGTCCAAAGAGATACTGGCAAAGGAAGAGCCAAAGCTGAAAATCTACTTCAGCAAAGCACAGCATGTGAAATGCAGGCAACAAGCAGAGACCAGAGCAGGCTGAGCCACCCTCAGGGACTGAGGGACACTCATACCAGACAAGATGAAAAGGTGACAGCAGACACATCTGCACCCAGTGTGTGCAGTGAAATGCAGTGGCCAAGCCAGGATGATCCACAGCAGATGTGGGAGCAGCAGGAAGCACCATGCTGAACTGTCCCTACCTTTACCAGCTGGGGAGGGAGGTAATTCAAATATTTAAGCTCTCAACAGTCCCATTCTTCCATCTTCTTTTCTCTATGGGGGATAAGCTGCACACAGGCATGCTAACACAATTCCTCAAGCACCCTCAAAGGAAATATTTTCCACAAGGCAGCTCTAAAAGCTTTTCCCCAACATTTCTTCCAAACAAAGAGGTTAAGAAACAACCAACCCTTCCCATAAACACTGCAGGAAGCTCCATCAAATATAGCAGCAAATTCTTCTACCTATTGACTAAGCTGTCCCCTGATTCAACACTCTCTTTTCTTTCACCTTTCACAGTAATACAAATATGAAAATACAGTCCCAGGAAACAAGCAAACCTTAGAATAAATGAAACAGCTGCCTCAAAAGCAAAGTGCATCAGAGGTGACACACTCAAGGCTGTTTCCCCATAAAAGCTGCATGAAGCCAGCTTTGTGTATTAGCCTGCTAGCTCAACCTTGACATGCTACCAAGGTGCTCATAAAAAATAACCTCCCTCAGGGAAGAGAAAAAAAAAAAAAAAAAAAAAAAAAAACCCTAAATATATAAATATACGTAAGTATAAATGGCCACTTCAGGGTCACTTGATTAAAATGAATTTTAAAATATATGCTGTTTTTAAAGCACTTATCTAAACAGTCCTTTCTGTTCTCTCTTCCATCTACTATTAGATTATAGCAGCCAGAGCTTGGGTAAGATGAAAATTGGCTTGCTCCTGACCTAAACAGCAAGGTACCTCCATCAGAGCATTGCATCAGAGCATTGCTCCCCTCTAAACACAATGATGGCTTCACCCACAGAAAATCCCTGTGCGACAAATTAGCTTTTTAAGACCACCTCTTTGAATTAGAAAGATACTAAAATAGCTTCCTGTAATGGATCAGATCCCATAATGGATCAGATCCCAAACTTAGCAGGACTCAAGGGTCATCTTCATGTTTACAGTAGTGTAGTGAGTGAAGTGAGCTTTCAAGACAAATGTGAGGGGGAGGAGAAAAGCAGCTTGAGGGACTTCCCCCTTTAGTGTTTTGTGTATAAAAGCTGGTTTGCAGAGCAGAAAAACAGATTTCACATTTAGTTTTCCTGCCCACTAAATATATCTGTATGTGATATGTATCAGTAATTGCAGAGTTATAATATGCCACACTCATTCATGATGCTGAGCCAGGCTCATTTCACTCAGAAATAAAGCAGAAATGCTCATGGAAGTGCCATCAAGCACAAAGATTACTCAAACATATCCCCTCACAAGAGCAAAAACTGAGAGCAGGCAGATCCTGGGTGCATGCACATGCTTCTTGTGTCTATAAAGAAAAGGTTTGGTGTAATACTGTGTATTCTTCTCACAATTCCTGCCTGCCTGTGGTTGAGGACCAATCTTAAGCGACAGGTTTATATTCTCAGCTCCGAAGTTCATCCCAGTGTTCTTCTGGAGTCAATACTGCAGGGAAACAGTACAGCGTGAGTACTGCAGAGCCAGCATGGCTCTTGCCTTGAGGAGCAATTTAACTGCAGCTTCTCCTGGGTCTCTTTATCTACTTCTCATACAAAAGGCATGCTCACCTGTAGAGACAGCAATATGTGATGTAGGAAATCATCCAGAAACAAGGGCTTGCAGGGAGGGGAGGATTCAGGATAACACAGGGCCTATAAACTTGAAAGTAACTTTGGCCCATAACTAGGAAGCCAATCAGCAATGACTGCACTCTAATGCTTTTATTTGCTTATGAAAATGAATTCTTAGAATTAGGTAAAATTAATTTCAGGCCCACTCAAAATCACACCTTTTGTGGGCAATTATTGGACAGTATGTCCAGGTTACTGGGGTCAACTCCAACTGCAGTGGTACCAGCTACTGCTTACATTTGTACAAAACAAGGAAACACAAGAAAAGAAATTTAGAGGAGAATGAATCAAGAAATGGAAGAATAAGACATGTCTAAAGATAAAAAAACAGGTCAGGGGGGTGGAAATCAAAGAGAACTAAAAGGATTGGGGGTGAGGAGAGAGACAGAGAACACAAAAAAGGAAAAGACAATACAAATTTGGTGATTTCACTTAAGTCATCTCGGGCACAGGGCACCCCACAACTTTTATATTCCTTAAGGAGAGCTAACGCAGACATCCATCCTGTGATGGGAATGACCCTTTTTGCTAAAACTCAGTATTATTACTACCTTATTCCCCCTTTTGTTGTTTCTTCTTCAATGCAGAGAATGACACAAAGTAAAAAAAAATTACAAGTGAAAGTTTATAAATATGAAGTATATAAGACTTTGTACATAGACATTCATGCAGGCATTGAATACTGGATAGAGGTTCTATTTTAATGAGGATGTTGATGGAAAAAGAGGGTAGCTTTGTATTTGAGTTCAATTTCTGTAAATAAAAATAAAAGCAACATAAATATCACAATATTTGCACATTATTAACATTTATCTCAGTGCCTGAAGACAGCCTAAGTCATGGAAACAACTGAAGTATCTCATTAATTAACTGACTCTAATCTGGTGGGGTTTGTACACTGAGGGTTCACACTCCATTACTGAACTTTTCCAAATTCCTGTATATGCAGAAACCAGGAGGTCAGCAGAATTGCTGAAGGAAATCCTATTAAAAGCAAAAGTACTTGGGAAAAGAAGATGGTAAATATATCTTGAATATGTCATTACGAGATAAAGAATTCAAAAAAATAAATAAACTTAGCATCTAATTTGGAAAAGCTCTAGAAATGGGTGGCATAAGATCAGAGGCTCCTCACCCAGCCCAACAACTGGTGTTTTTTTAACCTTCACTGGCAAGGGTGAGAGAGAGTTTCCAAGCAATCAAAGAATTTTATTTTTTTTAAAGTTTATCTGTCAGCCTGCAGCAGAAGTCAGGGCAAAGAAAGGTGACAAAAGAAAACAGCTACTAGAATTCATCTGCTCCAGCTATGCAAGGGCAAACCTAAGGGATGGATGCTGAAGCATAAAAACAAAAATCACCGGTTTTATGCAAACATATGGGACTTTAAGGAGACAAATCAGCAAAAGGGTGGATTTCAAAAAAAAAGAAAGAGGGGAAGAAAGAAAAGTCTTCTGTGTGGAAGACAAGGCTATGTGGAGGACTCTGGAGCAAAACCCCAATATAAGTAACCTGTTGGAGCCCTAGAGACAAAAACTCTAGATCTTGAGATCTTTAACCTTTATGAAAGTCAAATTTAGATGGATATTTAACAGTTTTCACCTGAACATCAAAATATCTCAGAAACTGAGGGACGTACATCCTGGCTGGCATCAGCCCTTCCTCCCCTTGCAGCACTCCTCCTCCTTTGATACTGGCTACTCCATTTCACACCAAAGGTAACCAGGAGAGACTTTCTGTCCCACTGTCATGTGGAGTGACTGTTCCCATGCTGTGACCTTCTCCAGCATTGCCACATGACCCGTTGGTGTGGGCTTATAATTTCCAGGTCTCCCCAACACAGCTGGAGTGGAGGAGAACAGGACAGAGGAGTCACACCAGGCAAAGCAATGAGCTGGCTTCAGGACTCGCCAAGATCGTGCAGAGCATCAAGAGTATGTCAGTATGTCAGTGCCAGAAATCAGGTCTGGAAAAAGGTAGAGACAGACCAAAAACCTGTGAAACCCAAAATTGGAACAACTGATAGCTGAAGGTGAGATGGATGGTCAGAGGCAAGCTGGCAGTTTTATCTAGTGAGGCCCATATACTTTGGATCCAAACTGAACAGAGGTATCGCAAAGCCACATCAAAGAATACAAAACTCCAAGACCAGTGAGGCATGTGTTGTCCCAGAAGAAATCATGTCCAAGCCTGAATTTGCAGAGAAAAGAGCCAATGATCAACAGAGAGAACGACACAATCCTACATAATTCTAGATGGAAAAGACAGGAGATCGACAATCAGGTTCTCACAGATTATTACCCCATAAGCAAGAGAGATGGAATGGCTTTAAACCCTGAGATCTGAGAAAGGGGAAGGACCAGCTCACACTTGAAGAATCAGATGATTTGAAGATCTGAATTCTGTTCCTAATACTATCATGGACCTCTACTACACGTTTTAGGCAACAAATATTAAAAAAAAAAATTATATATATGTATATATGTATGTCTTAGAAAATTGGTCATTCATCTTT
>NW_005054303.1:7263696-7329692 GCF_000277835.1 Geospiza fortis | reverse complement strand
GAAAGACAAGGAGAAGGAGAAGACTCCACTAATTCACTAGGTAATGACTTGATTCCATGGCATTTTGAATGTTGAGGAAATTAGGGTCCTGACCCAGGCAAGTATGTTAGCACAGGCATAACTGTAACATATGGTACCTCCTTCAAAATCAATGGATGTGCAGTGTTTATGTTTTTGTAGTGATGCTTTGTTAGCATCTGATGCATATAGAGTTGTCAAGTTTCATATTAGACATAATGAGAAGGAAAAAATGAAAAGGAATGGATTAAAAAGCATGTAAAATTTTAAAATGCATGTGCTCAAGCCTTTTTTACTAGAATCAACTCTGTATTTTGGGAAGGTGCTGGCACTACACTGGAATCCATTTTTAAAACGCTGGTCATATTCTATATTACAGTGGTATCATAATCCCTAAATGAACAAGCAATTTGGTCTTTAGCAATAAATGTCATTATAACAAATTTGAATGGACACTAAATATTCCCTAGAAACATGTATCCTTGACAAGCATTGTGAAGCCAGGAAGTTAATTTTGTCCAATGTTCACAAAATGGCGTATAACAGCAGGTTAATTAAATAACTACATTAAGACACCCACCACTCTGAATTAAGCTTTCTCACCAAGAAATTACAAAGAATTCAGATTCTGTTGAATAAAGACCATTTTCCAATGAAATCACTTCTTTTTCAACTACAATGTAAATCAAATTACAGAAGTCCTAGTTCAGAGCCAATATTTTTCATGGATTTAATTGTAACTGACAGATATATAACCCTTGATAAATTGTTTTACTGTGGGTGGTTCTAACAAGCCTTTCATATACTGCCACTACCAATGGATGGCAAATTTATATGCGAAATTGCCACACTAGCATAGAGCATCTAGCTCCCCTGGGAGAACCTAAAACAAAAATTAAAAAAAAAATCACTTCCATGTAGTACTCTGCTACAAAAGAATTTATTCTATACTCTCAGAAAACATGAAGGAAAATGATTTCATTTTTTCAAGGTGAAAACAAAGTACAAGAACTTATGTATTTCTATCTCACTTTTCCACATTTTGTTTAAGCAGTTCAAGGTGTTTTGGCAGGGATGCAAGTACCTTGGATGATGCAGTGGTACCTACATGGATAAGCAAGTGCTTACTGTGATCCATGGCTTACATCAGAAATGGTGCTTCAGTCATTAGGGAACAAGGAGCAGTAAAGATGACAAAATTAAGTACCTATTTGTTATCCATCATCAAACCACTGTTAGAACCAGTGAATGAGACACACAGCACGCTTAAGACAACCCTGCACAATCAGTAAATCATATTAGCAGTACCTTAGCTATGGCTTAGTAAAGCATAAATGGAAGTAAATGTCTAAAACTCATAAATGGAGAGCAGTATGCATATACCTGTCCAAGAAACATGTCTGACAATTCAGGCTCTTTTTAAATGCTCCACTTCAATTGTATCACATAGGAGCATTCTGTCATTCTAACATTAAAAAAATTGACAGAATCCTTGGAAGAGACAAGCACTTAAAGTTGCTGTTGTAAGTGATGCAGTATTATAAAGCATGAGCTGAATAGAACCCCAGAAAATAACATTTTGCATGAAAAAGGCTTCCCACCATGCTAAAGAAAAATAGCCCATTAGAATGCTATACAGCAGCCACTGTAAAAAGGATGTCTTTCTTAATACCACAATATGATAAATTATCTTAAGTAGCACATTAATGTCAGAAATTGAGTATAATCTAACTTCTTTCCAGTGACAATATTAAATGGCTTTCAGACGTCTTTCCTACTATTCTGACATTAAATTTAATAACACCCAGAGAGACCACAAAAATGATTCAGTTACAAGAATCATAGTGCACTGGATCATTGCCTTTTAAGTAGGATTCAACTAAATGGTTTGGACTCTGATGCTTTTGGCACATTCAAGAGAAAGGTATGAATTTTGCTACGTAACATTTATCAGCTAGTGTGCAAAATTCCTTTCAGTATCCAGTTTGAATTGATAGTGGGATCTTCCTTTGTGCAGGAGTTTGATTACTGTTGATTATATGAAACACAGGTCCAAGGCAGACCTGCTGTTCTAAATTGTTGCTTTTTTTTCAACTTTTCCCTGCTTGGTATTCCTGCATGTTGACAACCCCAGCAAGCACCTGTGAGAGTGTATAACCTTTTGCAATCCTACTAAAGAAAATTAAGCAAAAGGCTTAATTAAAGATTTGTATCACAGGACAAGTCCACACACTGCTGCTGAAATTATTATAAGCAGAAAAAATTGGTATTTCTGAAATGTAACAGAAATTAATAGGACATGTATTTTCTACCTTCCAGAAGACTATTTGAAACAGTGAGATATTATAAATACAAATTGCAAAAGATATTTAAGGGCTCTCTGCTGCACTAAGTCTCTAATAACAAATTTATTCAACCATAAAAGCTGTATAGCAATTTCACCACAGAAGAACTGGATGATAAGCATGGAGATGAAGATGTAAAATTAAGAATAAATTTAGATCTTGGGCTCAAATAATCAATAACTGAGTGCAAGAACTGGCCATCACAATCTCTCCACATTCCTGCCTTGCCCAGCAGTGCTCACAATGCACAGTAACTGCACTTGCTGCAGCCATGAGGCTTATGAAAAGCAAGAGCTCAAGCCTCTTCCTTTCCCCAAGTGTGTGCTCAAATGTTCAAGACAAGGTCTCACAACCATTGGCAGGACCTGTTCAGTTCTTGACACCACAGCAGAACACAAGACAGTCCAGATGCTGCTTTCAATCAGGTCCTTAGATTCAACTGTCCCATCACACAGTTCAGAATAACTCTTTATTTCTCTGTTAGCCCCAAAAATTATATCACATTTTCCTTGTTGTTTCTGTGTCTCTTAAAACGTATTGAACCAACCCTGAGTACCAACTGAATGGAAAAAATGTTAAGAATTACCATTGCAGAGACAATATAGAAAGCCAGTCATATTTGCCATTGTAAATGCTTCAACATGTATTTTACTCTAAGCTTCCAGTGTATTTATGAGAAATGGGACTGCACAGAATGTGTCAGTACAAACAATAATTAGTCACTGTAGTATTCAGGCACTACTCATGTAGAATAAATAGTATTTTGGCACAGTTGGCATATCATTCATCTCCTCATTTTTTTCATAAAGGGAGGCACATTCCTTTCATTGAAGCATCCTGGACACTGCAAGGGTTTCCAGTTTGTTACTTCTATTTTTCATTCTCACAAAACAACTTCTCCTCAGAGGTGAGGGAGGAAAAGGCTGCCCCACCAGCTGTTTAACCCACTGTAACCACACAGTGATAGTGAGGGACACTGATGACAGGGGAATGATCATCCAAACCACAGCTGAGTACCAACCACAGCCACAGATGCTGTGGTAGGAAAAAGTGACTCCAGAATTCATCACTGATTCTGTTCCATATGTGTATCTTATATTCATTATTGGACAGGCTGCAAGAAGAAGGTGAGGAAAATGATAACCAGGAGGAATTTAAAGTAAAAAGCTGTTAGAAGAGAGATTGATGTTAACAGAGGACCACAGCACAATTTCCAGTGTTTACTGACTGTCCTCTCCATTGCTGTGATACTTAAAGCAGTGAGGAAGAAAAGTAATTGCTTTATTCCTGTCACCCTCATCATGAGACACCAGCTGAGTAAATCTTGATCAGCAGAAGCCAATGAGTAGGAAATAATGGAGAGTGCTAATGCATAGTGAGCTGAATGCTACCAAAAGCTGTTTGGCATTGCTCAGAAAAGGTGAAACTATGAATTTTTAGTACTAAAGAACACCTATAGAGGAGTGACACTTCTCCTTGGATCACAAGTTCTAAGAATTCAGACTCATGAAATTTCATCTGTGCTGACTCATAAGTTTTAGAAAAAGCTGTATTGCTGGAGGGGTTTTTTAAGGCAAACACTGATATTTATAAAGTTGCAAAAGAGGAATGGGTTAAGAGACATTTAGTAGGTACTGCACTACACTGTGTTTCAGAGATGGCTACTTTGGGTTTTGAGGAGCATTGAAACTGGTAATTAGCCTACCCCATCACCATTTGGATGCTCTAAATCTCAACTCAAGAGCAAAAGGGCTGATTCAATTAACAGAGAGCTCTTATCCTCTCCAGCAGAGCACAGGATTCTTCCAAATTGCGGTCAACAAGTACTTGGTGAGGACACAGCTGGAACCCTCACAGATTCACAGAATATGCTGAGCTGGAAGGGACCCACAAGGATCATTGAGTCCAACTCCTGGCCCTGCAGGGAACCATCCCCAAGAATCACAAAAAACAGAATCTTCAACATTCTATGATCCTTGTAGATTCCTTCCAACTCAGGATATTCTGTGATTCTATGTTTTTCATGTTTTCAGCCAAGAGCTAAGTAACAGACATTTTGAGGGTCAACAGACAGACATATCCTGTGCTGGAGGAGAAGCTCCCACAGCTGAGCTGATCTGGCTCCTGCCATATCCTTGGACTTCTAGTGGAACTTTTCCCTTGGAAATTTCTCCACTCTAGTCACTAATGAAAACAAGTAGAACCCATGACCCGAGGCATATCATCCCCTGCCCTCTGGAATCATGCGCTTGATCACAGACTTTGTTAATCTGTTTGAAGACACCAGATAAACCAGTGCTTTCCATGAGGTACAAGTCATGCTGGGAAGTTCCCCCAGCTGCCCTCAAAGCACAGGAAAAAGGCTGTGGTCTCTTGGCTTCACACAGCTCTAGGCACAGAAGTGCAGAGACAGTTTTATTGAGCAGCAGCCACAAGGAAATACAATCATACTTTAAAGATCTCCTTAAGGCAAAGTGCCTCAGAAATGCCAATGCTCCCTGTTATTCCTGGTGCCAAGTACTGAGTCACACAGAAAAAAAAACCAAAACAGGGACAAGAAATGGGTTTTGTTAAAAATCATACATAGGAAAGGACATTCCTTAGCAAACCCTCCTCTACCTGGGCATGTCTAAATTACTGTGCCAGGTTTACTGTATTCCATCATTACATTCTCTTTTCTAAGACACTGGAAAAGCAGGAGGAAAAAACCCAATCCATTTTACTCTGTGACTTTTCACCTTCGTAAAATAGCCCAAATTTCTCCTTTATTTCCCATTAAGCACAAATTCAGTTAGGAAATACAGAGTATTCTCTGTGAGCAAGTGTCAGCTCCAGGTACTTAAGCTGACAAACTCTTTATGTTAATGCTGATTTGTACAGTTACTCTAGGTGCATATTTTAGCTCTCCTGTGCACACTACATACTTCAATTCTATCTTCAAACACTACTCTCTTGTACCCTATGTAAATAAGTATTCAGACTCTGTTGTGTGGGTGATTAAACAGCTATAAATATGAATAAAGCTCCAAGTAATTGGGTTGTATTTTAATTAATTTTAGATAAACTTAGCCCAAATTCTTCATTTCAAAGGTGCTGCATTTCCTAAGTTGGTGAGACTGCTACTCCATTTCCATACTCTTACAATGACGTGTGAAGCAGAGGGAAACAAAGGCCCCTCAGCATATCCGCTTAACCTCAGCAGAGGACAGCACCAGTGCCTGAGTCCTGCTGGCAACACAGAGACTTCCTCCACAACTGAAGCCTGTGTGGGCACTGGGTTTGGATGTCAAAAGAAATTTTGTCTCTTACTCTTTGCAAAGTCCACAGGAGGTAACAGCACTCAAGCACATCCAAGTGGATGAGGCTCCCTCTCTATCCCCAGACTCTTTTCTTGAGTCAATCCAGCTCTGTTCTAGGCTGGAAGCTTCAAGCCCAGTTAAAATTTGTCTAGAAAAATATTTTAAAATATTGAAATCCAAAGTTACCTTCCCAATGCCAGGGTTGTCCTTGATTTTGGACACAGCTCTCAGAAGGCATGGTGGTGCTGGGGGAGGACAGAGCTGCAGGATGCCACTAAAGTTAGTAGCATAAATAGAGAAGTCGTGCGTGTGTGGCAGGGGTGGATGGTATTTCTTTCTCTTCGAAGACAGGTTGAGCTTCTGTGCTGCTCTGTATAAAAGTAATAGCAAGAAAGGACAATGTTACTTAGGTGTTAACAGGAAATTGAACCAGACAAACAGATGCTCATTGTCATCGCTGCCTGCTTAACAAATCAAGTCATTGCATTCTAATCTGATTTCAGAAGGACAAGCCATCAGGACACTAATAAAGGAAATATGGGTAGAAAAATTACTGGCAAAATATCACCAACAAAATGTCAATTATAATCTAACTTGTCTTTCTTTCCCCCAACAGCCTGACATCTGAATCCTAAAAAACTAGCATCTCACTGATGTAATAAAAATCTGAACAAAATCCCCTTGTCACTGGCAGAACCAGATGGACTTTGCTGGTAATAACATTATGAAAGTGGTTCTTTGTACTCTACAAGTTACTCAAGGCAGAGGATAGCACTCCAAGTCAGCCAAGCTCAAGATCCTCTCCTGTTGGCTGCATAGAAAAATCCTTGGATAACAGGAAATTTCCTTCAAGACAGATTGGTTTTGCCTCCCCAATTCCATTCTTTTGCATTAAAATGGAAAGCTATTAACAAGACACGCTTTAATGTGCTGAATGATAATGATCCTGCTTTTGAAATGAAGAATTTCAAAACATAAAAGATGAAGAAGGAGCAAAAATTAGAACATACAATTAAAATTGTAACATTCTTCCTTGTGAGTAAAAATAGGAACATAATCTGGTTTTTCTGCTATTCCCCATCAGCAGCACCAAACAATATAGCAGGAAACCAAAACAGAAACTCTTTCCTACATCAAAATCCACATGAGAAAATAAAATTCACCCTGCAGAGTGATTATTTTAAGCAGAATAAAATACATATGTTGGCAAGCACATGCTGGGCAGCTGGGCATGGCAAGGAGGGTGAAATCTCAGTTCTCTCAAAGTCAAGGAGAGCTTTACCATCTGAAAAGGACACTTGTAATCTGACCCTGAGACTGTCAGTAGACAGTCCCTCCACAGATAAATATCATTAAAGCATCCAAATTGTTACCTTATATCAGTACTTTGAATGGCTGTTAGGGCAGCAAAAGCACAGGGTGTCCCACTGCCAGCATCTGGGGACCTGCTGAGACCACACTGCTGATGCCAGCAGGTCTTTTGGGGACAAACCACTATTCTGCTTCATGCTTGCAGTATAAGGGCTTGTCACTTCAAACAAATTAATAAGTATCTTTATAAAATGACTATTTTATGTTTTCATCAGGTCTTTCAGCCCAGGATCTCCAAGTACTTTTCAGTGAGATCAAACTCGTGCTAACATCTGTGAAGCATTCTATGCAACAGACCCATGGAGAAACCAAGGCAGTGTTTTGCTGTCATAATGAATTAAGGATAAATCTAGAACCCCAACCTTGGCATGCCTCTTGTCATCATTGTCAGGCAGCCTCAGGCTTAGTCAGCTTAGTAAACTGATCAGAGAGGGAAACTGCTCCTTTGCTTATATTCATTGTAGGTGAGAAATTAACACCAAGATTAAATGAAAATATTAATACCAAGAGCAAAAGGGCTGCACAGTTTCTTCCAGCTGCACTATTGACTTCAAGTGAGCAACAGTACAAAGAACTGGCTGTGTCTGAGGAGTAAAACTGGACACTTGAATACTTAGAGTTAAAATTAGACAGCTAGTTAGTACAACAGCAGGACCCTCAATACAGATCTCCAAAATTCCCAGTCCTTTTCTATATATTCCAAAATTTGTGTGTGTGTTAAACTCCTGAACCTTTTTATTTCAGCTTCTACAGATGCAGACCCCCTACATGCTTCCTTCTCCCTCTATAAACACTACAGTATTTAGAAAAAGACAAAGATTCGTGTGATGAAAAAATGAGGCTCTAGTTCCAAACTCAGAGGGAGCCCAAAGACACTGTCTTTTGAGGAACAAGCTGGACTTTTGGCTTTGAGGAAAGAAGCAGCTTTTGACTCCTACTGCATCCTGAAACCAGCAGGAACTGCATCCCACAGTGAAGCAAAACACCACAAGCATGGGTTTATACAGAACCTCAAGAGTTTGGTGGCAATGAGAACTGATTTAACTGCCTAAATCTCAAATCCCCTTGCTCATACTTCATTCAGTAGGAAAACATATGCTGAAATAGGACACCAGGAACACAGTTGCACAGCTTCACTGTGGTTGCAGCTGCACATTAAGGCTGTAATGCCTCCTAAATTATATGCAGCTTTACTGTGCAGAAAAGAGCCTCTACCTGTTGGCACTGTCATTGTGGAACTCAAGACAGTCATTAGCATCTATCTCCAAGTACCAATTAACAATCCTGCTTATTATTTAATTGTCTTGTTGATTAATATGAAAGATAATGTTTATTTTCTTGTTTACATGCTATGATCCCTTGTTGAAATTATAAAAACTCCTCAAGAGAATGTCTTCAAAGTGCAATCAAGATATACATTAAATCCTGATGAAATAATTACTCCTGCAACAGATCTGGCTGAAGGAGCTCCTCTGGGAAACATACATGAAAGAGAATGAGATACAAAGGACAAATTTACTCAGGAATTGTGTGTTCAAGCAGCTAACTGCTGTTAAGCACTACACTCAACGAGTAACTGCACCCAAAAAGGCCAAGCTAAGCAAGGCATATAAAAAAATGAAGTATAGCATTTCTCAAAATACCTCAGTAGCACATTTGTGAGACATTTTGATAAGCAGATCCAAGATACTGAATCTGTTACTAATTGTCTTAACTTCTGCACCAAGACAAAGCCACTTTCAAACTGGTTCACTTTGACAGTGTGTGCAACCTTCCCGCACCTCCACTGTTCAAAGGACAGTGGCATATGCTACCTAAAGCAATTAACTGCTGTAGTGCTGATAAATCCTCTTCCTGTGAGTCTGGAGGGCGATGATTTTACTAAGAAATTTGGCAAAGGGACTGTTGATGTCCATGTGAGATAACAGGAAACTGAAAGCAGAGGAACTGGAGTAGCTGTTGTAGAAAATAATCAGTGCTTTGATGGGCAACCAGCCAACTGCACTAATAATGATGTGTGTGGTTCACACTTAAAAAGCATCTCTTGTCAGGTAACAGTGCACAAAGCTTAATTACAACCCCTCTGTGCTTGAATGCAAGAATGGCTTTGCCTGACATTAAAACAAGGTTATTTCTGGAGTTGGAACACCACAGACAACTTGCAAGTGCAGTATCAAACAGCTTGCTGGGTTTGATTTTGTTTGTTGTTTTGGGTTTTTTTTTTCTAAAAGGGAAAGGGTAAGGATCTATTTGAAAGCATAGGGCAATTTAGGCAAAACAAAACATCACTATCAAACTGTAGACTATGAATATGAATTCAAGTCATAGTCATCCTCAGCTCCTATAAAGAACAGTCAGTTCTTTACAGAAAGCCAACTGGGCAGCCCCTTTCACATGCTCTGCTTGGGCTCCTGGACAGGTCCAGGCAAAGAGCACAACAGAAACACTCATCAATCCCTACGTGCTTCTTGCAGAACAAACAATACACTTGGTGGCATGCCAGCCACCTACTCATGAGGCCAAAATATAGGCCAAGCTGGTCTGGACATGGGCCCAAATAAATCAAGCAAAATCTAACTTCAGAAACCTTTTTACTTCAGTAAAACTCAAGAGATGATGCATTTACAGGGAGCCAGTCCTGAAACACTCCAGAGTGCCAGATCTTCTGCAGTCCTTAGCCAACAACACATTTCTGAATTTACAATTAAGTTTTCAGTTGTTTCTTTTCCCCAGAATTCCTTTTCTCAGGGGGAATTTGTTCCATGGAGAGGTTGTAAAAGCTCTCCTAAACTGAGCCCTTTTTGCCTAGCACCAGAAAGAACTCAAGATCATACCAGATCACTTTCTGTAGGGAGCCTAATTTGATGCCATGTCCATTGTCTGACCTGCTTCTTTTTCTCAAATTAAATCTTGCACAGGAGGCCCCCACACACACTTTCAGCACCACAATGGGCTGCCTGACCTTGTTCAGTATCAACTTCTGTTTCCTCACAGGGAAAATTATGACCTTTAGGGAATTCTACAGAAAACATAAGCATTACACTCATTTGTTTCTCCAGGCACGTGTCAAACATTTGTCATAGCTCTGTTAGATTTTTGCACTTTCCACATATCTTCTTTTCCATTCAGCCTCCACAACCACTCTTCTACAAAACACTCTTACAAGGGAAACTAAACCCCACACTCTCATGCTTTTCTTCCAATTAAAGCATGAGAGACATCCATGGATATTGCTTTTGCCTCCAGCTGCGAGATCTACTGTCTGCATTTTGCTTAACTCTTTCCCTCTTTAATAGAAGATGTCTTTTAAGACACTCTGGAGAGTTCTTTCTTCATAGCTAGGCATCATGGTAGAAAATAAAACTAATATATGGCACATGCAGGGGCACTCAAATATCAAATGACAAGGGACAGTCTCTAACCTGCTCTTTCCCCCACACGATTTACAGATTACTAGGTTTTCTGCCATGCATGGATGAGACCAGTGAGGAAAACCACAGCCAGATCAATTACATAATGCTCAGCACCAAGGGAGCAAGGCTGTGCAACAACAGTAGCTACAAAGCCTGCTCGTTGAAAGAGCCATGCCATTTTTAATTTTAAATTCTGCCTATGTTGTTAGCATGACATTTTAGATATTCTGATGTACAGCAAGCTGCTTCTAGCTTACACTCCCTGCACACATTCTGCACATTATAGCTGTGAAAGTAAACAGCACAATTTAAATCCCTAAAGCACTCCTTCTGAGCATAATTTCTCCACAAAAAAAAAAAAGGAAAAATATATTTGAAAGTTTCATAACTATGCAAAGTTATAATTTGTTTTCTTAAAACTTTGTGAATTTTATTAACCTTCAGAAGGAAGAGAGCTATGAAACATATTTTGGGACATACTACAAATCAGTCAATTGAGATAAAGGCAGAGGACTTAATGGACACAGTGCATTTATGGACAAACTGCCACGAGTCAGAAATAGAACTGCAACTCCTGCTTCCCATTATTAAGCTCCACTGACAAGAATAATAAAAGAAAACTTCTGCACATTCATTTCAACATGACTCATTAAATATTAACAGTTTTAGTGTTCTTGGCCAGTCTTATCTTTCAGAGATCACTATCATTATTCACATTGTGAAAATGCTGAAGGGCTTCACTGAAAGGGTCAAGGCCAGACAAGTGCACAGTCCAAGCCTTAAATATCCTGAACTCTGGACTTTACACAAGAGTATGCTTACTCAAGACTTTTGGTTTGACCTTGACAGACATCATGGAAGTGATTTTCATCCTGATTCTGAGCCATCTCCTAAGTTTGGAAAATTATGGATGCAGGCTTACACTGAGAACCAACTGACTTTAAAGCAAAGCTTTCCCAAACTTTCCCAGTTCTCAGCTCAACAAGGCATAAATCCCCCCACATAACCCATATCTCAATCTTTTCCTGCTGCCAACCAGCTCCAAAGGAAGCAGTGGGAAAGTCACAGCCTGTCATCCTATCTGCAGTTCCAGTTATTGTTTCCTTAATCACTCATCAAAACCGGCAACAAATAGACGGATGTCCTACAATACATCCTCCAGCACCCTGTCCCAAGCCTTCCACAACTCACAGGATAAACTTGGTTGGCATTATTATTTTTATTATTGCTATTGCTGTTTGATTTGCAGTTCAAAAATTAGAAAGGTAGCACAATGAAAAAAAAATGCAGTTGCTACCCAAACCCACAAGCAAAATTAAAAAAACCCAACAAGGTAGCTGTTTCCACTAACAGCATTCACCTTGGAAAACATAATGAGATCTAAAACATAATTTTAAAGAGAAAACCAGGACTGTCTAAATACATCATGAAGGTTTGGAAAGGAGAGGCACCATGTGTATTTCTAGAGTAAATTTTGTCCAAGAAGCCACTTATAAAGGATACGATAAACTTTGAGGGTATGGTCTCTTCCTCCCCCAAGCTTACTAGGTTCCTTTGATGGATGTCCAATTTCTGGAGGACATAACACTTTCCCCTCTTTGTACCATTACACAAGTTCTGCACCAAACCTTTGTCTGCTTAGCTGTCCCAGCAATGTTGCTGAGAAGCACTGACAGGAAGAACAAACAATTAATGTTCCTTATTTCTGTGTTTTGACTTCCTCAATAAATAATTAGTTCATTTGGATCACAATGCACAGCCTCAAACAATGGCATTTTTATAATGGGTGAGGGTAATAAAGTTTCAATAGAAACCCATTATTCTGAAACATTCCAAAATGTCAAACCATATTTAATATTTCGAGGATGTTACCTCATCAACACTGTGAGAGCAAGTATCTCCAATTCGAGACAAAGTTCATGCCTTGACTCATGCACATAGCGTAATCTTGCAATTCAGACTTGAATTTCAGCCTCTCACTTTGACCTTGTAATTTTCTCTATCTCATATTAAAATCAGCAAGGCAGAAATAGAAATCAGCAGTGTTGACATATTAGGAACATCACCGTCTCACAGTTTTTTACTAGACAGCTTTTAACTACTCTTACGCTTAGAAAATTCACATCTTGTGTCTCCCATTCCTTATTTTTCCTCCCACCTCACCAGCAGGCACGCAGAGGAGCCTATTTCCATCTCCTGCAGCAGCTGTTACCTGGATGAAAACCACTACCACACCATAGTCAGCCTTCTCTTTTCAAATTAAGAAGTCCCAATCCTTCCAACCTCTCCTCACAGGTCATGTTTCCTTGATTTCTGAGCATCCTTGTTGCTTGTCCCTAACTCTACTCACAACTTCATGAAGTGTGGAATAAAGGCTTTGTGCATCAGTGAGAATAATCAAGGCTCACCTGAATTCAGGCACAGTACAGACCAAGCAAAGCCACTTTGGGATAAACTCAAAACAACGTGCAGAAGATGAGAAGCTAAAACAAACCTGCAAGATATTCCTGACATCAGAAAAGCTCCCTCATGCTGTAGAGACCCAAGAGTCCCTCCACTCAGCTGTTTATTAATTTTACAGAAGCAACCAATCTAGCCCATCTTCAAATGTTCAAGCAATTTGCACACAGGTATCCAAGAAGAATTTTTCAGCACACTTCTCTGTAATTTTCCCCCAAGTTTAAGAAACACCAAAGGGCAGATCCTCACAAGCACTGATAATTGCACTCCAATCATTTTTCCTGCTCTCCCAAACTAGTGGCTTCTGAAGTTGCTGCTACAAAATTGTCACTTCAATGTTCTCTTCAGCTTGTAGATTTAAGACATTTTTCTGGCCAAAGAACATTGCTTCGGCAGCCAGAATCAGTGTTCAGGAACTGACTTACATATATATCTAAATATATCAGAATAACAGCTAGTCACAGCAGCCTGCCACATACCATTTCCAGCTCTGCTCACTAAGGATGTTAAACAAAGCAAGAGCAGATGAACATATTGCTGCACTTCCACGCTTACTGTTTACAACTGTACCATATGACAAACTGCTGAAAACCTGTGTAGGTTAATCTTTAAGTAAGCAAGACTGTCAACACTTAATACAGAAATATGTCAGTTCCTGGGCTGCACACTGCATGGATAGCTGTGCACTGAAAATACAACTACCTGAATGTCAGCAATATTTCCCCACTCTGTTTCATGAGCTAACTGAGCTAAAGCAGGCAGAGCCACATCAATCTGAGCTCACTCCTTAGGCAAAAGAAAAAAGTTGGACTTATTTGCCAGCAAGACACAGATGCATGAAATAGTAAGGTTGAGCAAAAATAGAATTCTAGTCTCATTTGTATTCTGTCAAGAAAAAGTAAGAAAGACATTTCTAAAACTACAAAGTAATGCACCTGAAACAATGGTGTTAACTAGGCCTTCACTACTGCAGTAACACTGAAACCAATTACTTAAAATTTTGCTTTGCAGTATCAGCTCCTGGTGTACAAAAATCATTCTGCTCATACATCTACCTCATCCCTGGCTGCTCCAGGGAAGAGGTAGATGTATTTGCAAGTGGAAAAGATAAGAGATAAAATACATGACATGGCTAACAAGGGCTCATCTGAAACACCAGATTCAGACAAATATCTGACAGGAAAGAGAAGGACCAAAAGAGGGAAAATTCAGGATCTCCATGTTCCTGATTGCATACAGCAGTCTGAATACAAGTTACCATCTGTGAATACAATGCCTTCTTTCCAATAAAAGCTCTGAGGTGGGTTACATTTTCCTGTTACCTTCCTTTGACCCAACACACCATCTCCACAGATACACCTTTCTCATCAATTCCAGATCCCTCAGTTCCATATTTTATTGCACATCTAAAAAATCCACAGAGGATCCATTCCCACTTCAGCTGGGCTTTATTTCAGATGCTTAGTCAAAGGCTTGACACCTATACTGCCAAGCAAATAACTTCTCAGGGGGGCATTTACTTATTCCTACTGTTAGTGAGTTAAATGGTCACTGACAGCACTAAATGATGCAGTGGAAATCATCCAAGTACAGAAGTGGTATGCCTACACAATGAGTATTTTTAAACAGAGGAGGGACACATGGGCTTCTAAACCCAGGGTTACTATGATTTATTTAACTGACATCAGTTCTGAAGTGATACTTCTCAGAGGTATAACAGGCTAATACTGCAGTGCCCTTTAAAACAGCACTTAGCAGGAAAATCTGAGATGCATATTTTTCCATCTCCGCAGATGGAGAGATCTGACTATTTCTGGCCCAAAGATGGTAACTCCAAATTTCAGTAAAAATGAGCAACTCCTGAAGACCTGCTTGAGACACATTATCAAACGATATTCTGAAGCTTGCCCTGAAGTCCAGAAAGCTTCACTAATAACATTTAGATTAGATTTATTATATGCTGATTAACATCCATTGAGTCCTTCCCTCCAGAGGGCATGTGCTTCTTAATAAGTGAGCTGCAACACTGAGGACACAAAAAGCCAAACAAAGCAGAAAGCAAACCAGAAAGCAGCACTAACTAATGATAAGTGAGACACTGGCTAAGCTTTTTGAAATGTCCTGCCAAAAGAAACATCTCCCAAACTCCAGCAGGAAGGATGAAGGGAGTTTTAGAAAGCCAAAATTCAGTGTTTCATAGAGAATTAAAAAGTAGCATCAGGGTAATCCTGCAGTTGATCGAGCACTGCAGCTATAGTGCTGGTGCATTGTTTTGGCTTGACATTTTATTTTTGTAATAAATGATAATGTGGGATGTCTTGTTTTGCAACAAGCACAAGCAAGCAAAGCAGTTTAGCTCTGAAAAGAGACAGTGACACTTCAAAGTCCATCTGCCCTGCAAACCACATCCTGCACACCATAAACTGAATGTTAGAGTGACTCCAAGTTAACCACAAAACCAAAATATTCAATTAACTATCAGTCTGATTTAAAACTATTTCACCTGCTAAGTTTGTCGTAACAATGGTATTAAAATAGTTAAATATGCTATTGGAAAAGTCTGAAAGTCACTAATAAAGTTGTAAAAACAGGTGCAAACTGTCAAATTACATCCCCACAGGAAAGCCACCATTATCATTTTACCTATGGAATGCTCCGTTCCCACTGCAGAAAAACCACCAGTGCAGCTGCCACTGCTGCCAGGCTGAGGAGCCCCAAATAACGGAGTCAGAGCAAACGCTGCTGGTCAGGAGTCCAGGAACCAAAAAAGCAGGCAGACTGGGAGGGCTGGGCTGAGGGGGAGGCAGGAGAAGTGCTCCTCTTGACAAGCTAGGAAGGGCAGAAAGAAAGGAAAAAAAATCCAAGGGGGAAAGAGAGACGCTGGTAGCTAGGCAGCAGTGAGATTCCATACACTCAGGAAAACAGAATAATCAAGTGCATTCAGCTAGGGAGGAAGGAGAAAATAAAGGGTCATATAGAAAAAAAAGGGGAAAAAGAAACCAACTAAAATTAAGGGAGAAAATATTAAGTCCAGGTGAGCAGAAGATCCAAGAGAGGACAAAGAAAGAAGAAATATCTGCATGACTCCAGTCAAGTACTTCAGATCTTTTCCTAGTTTGAAATCCACTGACCACCATTTATGCCCATAAATAAATGCAAACCTTGGTAGCTCTGAAGGCATAGATCCTCCTCTACTTGTGGGCACATCTGTTTTAAATTATTCTTCTTTTCTCTTCCTCATGGGCATCAAGAATGCCTCAGTATATAGAGCTAACCCAGGACACAACCACTGTCTGCACTGAACCACCTACAGCAGCTCAGAAAGTCACCACACCTCCTGGGAGGGCTGCCTCTGCTGCTCCAGAGCCTCGTGTATTATCATTCATCAAGGCGCTCAGGGCTGACAAAAATCAGGCTTCCTCAGGTGTGGCCTCAAGTTATAAAGATCTTTAAGGTATTTGTTCACTTCCAGCAGAAAACACTGGAAGTGCTTTGTTGGGCCCCAATTCTGCTTCTGCTCTCAAGCTGCAGTTAAGACTTAGAACATCCTCTCCAAAATCCTGACCTCATTACATGGTCCCCATATTACTGGATCCATTTTCCCTCTCTTTTCTGCCTCTTCCTTTTTATATTTCTCGCCAATCTGGTTGGCACCAGGTTCCCCCCTTGCTTTATTCTGCCACCTCCTGTACAGTCCAACCTGCTCCCAAACAAGTCGTAGAGCCTGTGCCATCCAACAGAGGCTTCTCTTTCCAAACATCTCCCCAGCACTGCTGTCTTGCATGATCTCTCCCATACCATGATCCCTAACACTCCATACAGGCGCTTTGTCCTCCAAGGCAATGACTCACAGATGCCCAGTCCTGCTTCACCACCCAGTTCCCTCTGAGACTCTGTCAAACCCTCACCATGGCTGATCATTCAGTGCCTCCCCCCTCTAAACCAACAGGCATACCCTGACCCCAGATCTGCTGGCCTTTGGGACCTTTTCATGCTTTGCACAGCATTCTAAATCAGCACTATTCATGTCCAAGCTCCACTTTCCCTCTTCTCTCAGCTACTCCAGGTTCCTCACCTGTCCCTTTGCTGGAGCCCAGCTCAGTGTCTCAGCTCCCAGTATCACAGATGAGCTGTTCCTAGCAGGGAGCCTGGCTCACCACACACCAATAATGCAGTGTGTAAATGCATGATGCTGTATTAGCAGTGATACCAGTAATGATGTTCTGCTGTTAAACACGCTGTCCTGAGAGTCATTTGTGCTTCCAAGAACAAAGCCTAATAAATTCAGGCTTATCTCCTAATTTATCCTCCTCACAGGCTAACGTGAAATGGGATATACCTAAAGCACACACTCTTTGTTTGTCCTTAATTATAGGCAGTATTATGCTGCCACAGCAACTAGGAAAGCTTAAGCTGCCCTAAGTGATACAGGATACTGCACAAAGCCTCCCACCCTGCCCCATCCCCTGTCCCCACACCACACTGGGAGACCTGTGGGTCACATTTGCTCTCTGGGGACAGGGAGCAGCCACATTCCAGCAGCGTGGCACGGCACAGGCGAGACAAGGCCAGCCCCTGTGACACCTGCTCCCTCTCCATTTGCACATCCTGCTCTCCCTGGCTCCATGCAGAGAGGAAAAGGGGGACAGGAGGGCATCCCCTCTCCAGCCCCTGCAGGGATCAGGCTGCTCCAGTCCTCTACTCTAAATCCAGAGTAAGGACTCATTAAGGAGGAAACATTAATTATGTATCTGGCTGCCCCTGGAACAGCTGGATGCTCCACTTCATCTGCACATCCACAGCTCTCCCTCAAGCTGCAAATTCCTCAGCCACCACTCCTGAGCAGTGACCAAATGGTAGCAAAAGAAAGTGGGGCTTTTGGGGCATTTAACAAAGAAGGGATGGCGCACTGAGGAGCTTCTGGGCTGCATTAATGCCACCACATCCCCGAGGAGCCCTGCAGCTCCTATCATATTGCCATGACACGGTGAAACAGGGACAAACCATGCACAGGGTTTGAGTGTATCTGCCAGCAAAGCAGCCCTAATCAGGAAGGGCTTGTACCCCACTTTCTGAGGTCACTAGTTCAAATTAAATTTTCCCACATCACATCAACACAGGATTTCTTGGGTGTGGGTTATGCTTACTGAGGAAGCTTTAACAAGTGACTCTGCTTCTTCTCTTGACCCATGATTCATCAAGAATTTACTGTGGTTACCTGCAACTACAGCAGGGATTTGTGCTTCAGCCTCACAGACTAGCTTAACTACCACAGGTCAGCACAAAAATCTCTAACTCAGGCTCCAATGAATCACAGATTTTCTTCACCTTTTGATGAACTACTACTTATTCATGACCCAGTTATTCATATTATCTGTCAAAGAGGTTTAATTTGTGCCAGCTCTGCACAAAGCCAGCATACCTGTGCATCCCAGCAGGATACGGAGCAGAAGTTTACAGCTATTAAATCCAGGGAACTGTGAACTACATTATGAGCTTCGAAGAAATATAATTCTTGCTTTTAACAGGACAGAGAATGACAGGCTGAAGTGATTTACCTAGAAACACCTTAAACATGGCAACTTACTAAAAAAAATATGTTCATCTTTTTATTTTTTGCTTTTTTCCCCTGCATTAAATCCTGAAAGTACTGATAGTCATGGAATAATCAGGTTTAACAGGTTAGCAGTAATATATGCCTCAAGTGTTCCTAATACATCATAATCTTCTTTCACAGAATTTGCATCACTGTCAAACTGAACTACTGATTTTCAGTTGATGCTTTTAACATGTTTCTATGGTTACTTTCCAAGGTCGCATCAGAGAAGCCTGAACAGCAGTTCAGAAAAACAAAAGGCATTTTGCATCTTTCACCATATTAAATAATTTATGAAACTTAAGGCATCCTCAAGGAAAAAAAATCATAAAAGAATAGGTTCTGAGGTTATTTTCTTTGCAACAGTTTGAAGCACAACAAAATCAATATCTCTACAAAAGCTTTCAAGATGGGACTATTTGACTAATGTTCCATATGGTACAAAATGCTAAAGAACACATTCTAAGTTTAGATCTATATGCACAAGCCTACATGAACTGCATGAATGGACTTTAAAGCAAAATGTGGACATCTAATTTGCTGCCAGCAGCTTCATCTTTTAAATCAGGCACTGAGGCATTGTCTCAGTATACTACATTTAAAAGATGCAAAAATAAAACTGAAAAAAATGAAGTAAAACCAGTAATGACAAGCTTTATTATTTCCACCATTTCTTATTCAAAGCCACACAGATTTCATCTGTCCCCTCAATGTTACAAATTTTGACTAGTATAATGAAAGCTTGTACATAAAATATCTGAATTCTCTGCCTACCACTACACTAGATCAGAGTTTATTGGAACTAATTGAAGTGTCTAAGGCTTGGAACAAAAACACATTAGTCATTTAGTGGTTGTGCTAATATTGCTATGCCTTTCCTGCAGTTTCATTAGATACAAACTGCTTCAATACCCTAATCATATGCTCAGTCACAGCACAATCAGGACACAGAGTACTGACAAGCTGTCCCACCATGCCTAAAGCTGATAAGGTGTCTGCTCTATGAGTAACCTCAATTATTGACTGTATTTTATGGTCAATCTAATGACCAAATGCTTATCAGTGAACCATCAGGTGCCTGTAATAGGATAGTGACCCTTAGTTTATATGTACCATTACTGCTCATTAGTGAATAATTAGATTCTTTAATCCAAATTCACAGACATTAAAATATGATGGAATATCCTGACTCCAGTAAAAGACTACTACGCTTATTTTAACTCTTCAGATGTTCAATTACATTACTCAGAGATTGTATATTTTGTTAAGAAAATCTGCTTTCAAAAAGCATATCATGTGCAATGTTTTATATCATGCCTAAATTGACACAGCTTTCCCAAACATGCAGGAGGATGATGAGAGAGGAAAGATAACGGGTGTGATTCACCACTGTGATTCTCTGGATTTATTATCTTAAATGGTTTTAATTCTGCAAAGCCCACCAACATTGCAAATAATTTAGAAACCTGAAAACCAGTGAGTGCTATGTTTGGCAGATTAATTTTTCAAACCAAAGCAGGTGGATACAAGGGAAAGGAGTTGCAACTATACAGTTATTTCCCCTCTTCAAAGGCAGCAGTCCCACAGCAGCAAATGCAACCCTGTCAGCAAACCAGTTTGAAAAGATTAACATCAAACAAGGTGAGAATTTCAGAAGAGGGACTTAATGCAGTTTGTCTTCTGCTCATTGCTGCTCAGGCTTAGATACATATTTTCTTCTAAACAGTTTTGATTCCTCCTCGCTGCCCTGTCACTGCTCAAATCTCCCTTCCAGCTCATGCACCAAGGGCAGCTATCCCTGCTCCTAACACCACCCCCACCCAGCTGCACAGCCACTGCTGCCACCACTGTCACCAGCCACCAGCACGGAAATGGCACGTTAATGGTGACAGCTTCGATTTATTGGGGGCCTGGATTCTTCTCCCAAGGGAGTGGTATTTTCATTTTTGTCAGAGAGCCCATTAACCTCTTCCGAAGTGCATGCCCATTCTCCTCCTTGCTGCCCTTCTCCTGCCTGATCTTTTACACCATTTCCTGTCTTCCCGCGCTGTTCGCGTGACAAGAAAACCCAACTTTGCTATAAAGCTCATTACAGCTTTATAACAAAATATGCCAATATTTACTTAGCTGCAAGCACAGCCCACAGAAGGGTCCTACAACTATCTCACATATTTTCTCTTAGTAATATAAAGTTTGTTCAGGTTCCTAATACAAAAAAAAACCCACCTGGAAACAGGTGTAAAGTGTGGAGCACTAGGCAAGGCACAGTTCATGCCCCACCAAGGGACAAAGCCAGCTGCATTCTTCTTAAATCTGAAGAATGCAAGAATAAACTTCTCTTGAAATGCAAGGGTGAACTGGGAGTCTCTTCACAGCCATCCATGAACATAAGCTGTGCTTTTTGCCCTGGCTTTCTCGTTCTGCCAGTGACCTACTGAGAAGCTCCATTTTCTGCTAAATCCTCTGGTAACACAACCACTGAGTAATGTCTGGCAATTTGCTTGCGTGACACAGTCAGATGTTAATCAAAGCTTTCCTCCTTCTGTGACAGATCACAGTGAGGAAAAAAGCTTAAAACTGATTTAATTTCTTAATACGCTTCTGTCTGCTGTCTTTAATATTTGGCTTTGATTTCGAATACTTAGTGCTTCTCTGCATTTCTTGGTAATGAATAAAATACTTTTTTTTTAAGCAGAACATAATTAAGCTTGAAGAAATTAAATATGACATTCAAATGAGAAAGAGCTTTGGATGAATATGTAGATTTGGGCTGCACATATGCTTAAAAAAGTAAGTGCATTCTCTGCAAAGAATATCTTAAAGATACTCATTTTAACCACGGGGACCACTTATGACCAGGTATCCTTTTTGTTGCATCTCTTAGCTAATCTTTTCCAGGTGAGGACACGAACTCTCTGTCCTGTCTTCAGAGTTTGTGACCTTACAAACACAAAACTGATTCTCATCAAGGAACAAACTGGAGTAAAAGAAAAAAGAACTAACAAAAAAAATCCAGCATGGATCTCCCTTCCCATGCACAAAACAGTCCACAAGCAAGAGTGTAAGAGGTGTTTTTTCAGCAAACAGAAACTCCCGTTTTAACGTGAAAAAGGCATTTATATGTGGCCAGGAAACCATGTCACAACCCAAAAGCTAGTTGTGCTAGGACCTGTACAAACAGGTGAATGCTCTTTCATGAAAAATAAGATTGGAATACTTTATTCATGAGGAAAAAAACCCTGTATCTAGTGTTGCTGTGGCTCAGGAAATCACAGATGCAATTTCCAAAAGCAGCCTATGAAGTCTTTGTCTTCCAAAGTAAGTAACCCTGCAACCAAATACAGTGGACATTAACATATAGGCATATTTTTGCCTAGAGAATTTATTCCTAAGGCAAACCAGCCCTTTTAACAAGTCAAAGTTTCAACAACAGCTCTTCTTACAAAAGGAGGATGTAAACAGTTGAAAGTCCTCAGACGACTTGGTCAAAGAGAGGCCAATGATTTGCAAAAAAAATAAATATATGTGTGTCTGTGTGATTGTCAATATATTAACTTCATTTATTCCAGTAGAGAACAAGAACAAAATCTGCCAGGCTCTGCATAACGTGAGTAACACACTGGCCTTGCTATGAAGTTCAGATTTCAAGTGGCTGAGGAGTTTCAGTATGGAAAAAAAAAATCAGCAAATACAATGAATGGGGACTACAGTATGACACTAGAGCCATGACTCTTCTTTCATCTCCAGGTGCTTCTTGAGAGAGGATTAGCTGAACAGAGAGATGAAGGAGAGACAAGTGAATGCTGCTGCAAAAGAGTCAGGGCAGGGATGACCTTCTTCCTCAACAAGTTCAGGGCTGGATGGTGCAAAGGGAAGGAGACAGAAGTGGGAGGGTTGAAGCAAAGGAGCCTGAGAGCCCATTTACTGAACAAAACCCCCCAAAGCGGTGATATCCTAAAATCTGCGGTTCCTGGATAAGCCACTTCTGCCAGCATCTGTGTCATCCCTCACTCATCCCTGAGGATTTCCTCCTCTTCCCTTCCCCTCCTGCTGAGAGGACTGCATGGCTTGAGGGTGGAGGACTCAGCATGGAAACTCTGATCCATTAAGGTCCAAATGGCAGAAGAGTCAAAAGAGAAGGAATACTGGGAACCTCTCCTGAGGTTATTGCCAAAGCTGAGGGAGCAGCCTGGCCATGCCCTTGTACCCATCTGAGAATCTGCTCAACCTATTTACAAGTGCCAGGGATCAATGATGGATCTCTCTCCCCCACAAAATCATTGTGAGATATTATTTTTCTTGTGTTTCAACAAGAACAGAATAAGAAACAAAAGTGCTTTGTGCACAAAAATTTCCATCAGCTCTGTCCATCAGTTAAAAAATTCAAGAGAATCAATTTTGAATATAGGAAACATGGGTAGGGAATAAGCAGTGTACTAATGGGGTTTTAAAATGTTTTAGCTAGCACAGAGCTGCTAAAGCTATAAAATTCTGATTCACTCAAGGCAAAGACAGATTCATGAGAAGCAATTAGGGCCTGATCCAACATACAATGATGTCATTTGCAGTCTTGCTGCTGACTTCAAGAATCTTTGAATTAAGTCAATGACACTCACTTCACAATAAAAACAGAACTGAGTTTTGCTGACCAGTGACAAAAGCATCACTGAGAGAAAATATTTTGGGTCTTTTTCTATACTATTAGGCACTAATTTCTTTCTCTCAGTTTCAAGGAAGGTATTTTATTTTCTGGCTTCCCCAGTGAAAGGGAAAAATCTTTGCATTTTCTTATGACATACAAATTAACACTGAAATAAATCCAAAAGCAGATTAAGCTAAAATCATACCCACAATATGAGATACAGTAACAAAAGCTGTGCTGCATCCCATCTAAATACTTTGCAAAGGATGCATCTGTACTTGCTTAGGTAACTAAACAAGAAAAGAGATGTCCGAGCTTCTCCCTTTACCTTTCTTTTCCATTCCCACTGATTATTTCAGCTACCTGTGTTTGAATGAAACAAATCATCCTCTGCAGGCCACCATTCCTCTGTGTTGATTTAAACCCTCAGAGACAATCCCCAAACTTACCCACAGTGCTCTTGGGGCAATCATTTCCCAACCTCCAGTGTACAGACTGACTGTGACACTCGGGCATTTGACACTTCAAATCATTGTACCACATTCTTTTAAAAAACAGAACTTGGAAAGTCGAGCTCGTTCTGAGGTCAGGTTGTAACTTATAGTAAACATCATTTATTTAATGGTATAAAACATCTTAAAGACCAATGAAAAGGAAACAATACAATTACCATTGTGATTACATTCTGCAAGGGATTCTCAGTGCGTAAATTCTACTTTAGTGCCATTCACAGACATATGCTTTTCAATATTGTCTCAAAATATGTTCAGTTCAGAATTAAAAAAGGAGTTGGAATGCAAGTACAAAGCCCTGAGTTTTGTTGTTTTAAGTACCATCTGCTTGACAGTGTATTACATTTAATCAACATTGCTAATTACAACAAACATCCAAACAAAACTAACATATTTTTGTTATAAGACACCAGAACAAAGGAAAAAAAAAGCTTGTTGTGGGCTGTTGCTAAAAGAAGAATGTCAAACTGTTTTAACTGTTTCTACCAACCATGGAGAAACTTTTATTTTGACACACAGGCCATGCTACTGAATAAAAAATACCTTTTTTAAATCTAGATCTGAGAGAAAAAGACTTGTTACTTCAGCTTTTGCTCCAAGGAAACCTACAGAATAGCAGACTTGTGGTGAAGATGACCATTAAGGACTAGACAAAGCCCAACACAGGTTTTCCTTGGGTTTTTGGTCAACAGAGGTTCCAGATCCCCAGAGAGAGAATCAGGGTGTCCCCATCCCGTCCCTGCTCTCCAGCAGCAGCAGAAAGCCACAGCCATGACCAGGGGACCAACTCCACCCTCAGCAACCAGCACCTTGGCAAAGACTGAATAACATTTCCCAGCTGTCTGAAGACCCACGAGCAGTTATGGGAAGCAGAAAAAGAGGAACTACCTTATGAAGAAGGAGGCAGCAGCCGAGGTACCTGCCGAGACCCCGGCCGGAGCCACCGCGCTCTGGGGCGCTGCCGGGCCCGCGGGCTCGGAGCTGGGCTGCCCTGGGCTGAGCTGAGCACTGGGAACATCTCGACCACTTTCTGCTGCTGCTTCTCCCTGATAAAAATAAAAACATATGTACAGGTTAGTACGCTTTAATACATAGCCATGACAGGGAAAAATTTCACACAGCACCTCCCAAGCAACTCTTTGCCAAGGGTGAAGGCGAAGATCAGCAGCAGGTGAGGAGTGATACAGGTGGACAAGTGTACCACAGGAGGTTCAGCAACAGAGAAAGTAAAACCATGACCACAGAGGAGGAGCAGAAAAACACAGAGAGCCTTTGTGAGGAGTAATGCACAGTTAAACAGTTTGACAGGCATGAAGAAATGGAAAACGATAAGCAGAACCCTTTTGTTTTACAGTTCTATTTGGGAACTAGCAGAACCGTTTATCTGGTTCAGTTATGACTGTCAAGAATTATTTCTCAGTGGCACATCACCGACAAGACCTATGTGTTTAAGAGGAACTAACCAGTCACACTTGTAATATGTTTCCACATGAATAACCCCAAGAACTAAATAAAAGAAAATTGATTTTTTTTACAAAACTATATACAGCCCTGTTTTTCAGTATTATTTTTCTTAGCAGCACAAGTGTACAGCACTTTTCTCCTGCAAACCATTTCTGTGGAAGAACAGGAGAGACTGGAGATGCATCTTCTCCAGCATAAAGCACTTGCAGTGTCTGAGACACAGTTTGGAAGAGGGTAATTGTTTTGAGATTTTGCCAAAATTTTAGACATCTGCATTGTGAAATTATGTCAGGTCTATATCTTTATGTTTAGGCCACCAACTCTTTCAAGTACCGAGTTCAATTAAGCCCCATCAGTCAAATGCTCATTGACAGTGCTGGGAAGGCTCCTTTTCAGAAGAACCTGCTCTCTGTCTGGGAGTCCTGAGGATTTAATTAAAGATGACACCACAATAAATATTTGTCAAAAGAGTTAATTGCTTCATGTATGATAATATATGATGTTTCTGTCATCTGAAATACTACTTTGACATTTCCAACTAATTAGCTAAAATAGATTCCAGGAAAGGAGACAGTCTTGTAATGAAGCACAAGCACAATTAGGTACTTCCTAGGATGCCACCAAATTTTAAATTTTGAGCTGCCATAGATCATGTTTTACAACTATAGATATGCAGACATGGCAATAGGCCACTCCCAGTTACATACACACCCTCCATTTTCTCATACACTGACAATACAAATAGAGATTTTCTCATGAGAACTGAGGCAACCCAGTTATTAGGTACCAAGGAAAAAAACTTTGCCAACCAAGTAGTGCTCAACTGGTGCATGACAGCCTGTCTGGAGTTTCATCTGGACTCATTCCTATAGGTTGAGAGCTCTATTCCCAGTTCCCAACAAAGTCAACAAGAAAAAAGTGCACCCAGCTCTTTTGAAGGTCTGCTCTTTCAAGATCAGTACTATTATCAGTATTATGGAGTGGCTGAGTAATGCTTTAGCATAGAGTGCTACACAAAAAAGTATTTTTATAGAGCTGACCAAAGAGATCTGAGGCTGAGACACAAAATTCATTCATGCAGATTAACTTAATCCTAGTGAACCTACTCATGCTAGAAGCCAACCCGGAAACTTTGAACAGCCCTCTGCAAAACCTTCACTTTGTAATACAGGAATCTCATGAGATCAGATTTCTCTGTGATGAAAACAGAAAGACCAACCACTGCTAGAGATCAAGACAGCCACAAAAGAAATGGTGTGAAACAAAAAAGTACTGTAAAAAGGGAGTTTGTCTGTCCATCCTATCCATGATCTACTGGCAACGATAGCCAGGAACAGAGAAGCTTGGAAAAGGATCAGATCCATTCATGTGGTTAATTGCTTATAACTAAGTGATGGAGTAATGAACCTTGAGGGGGTCGATAAAGCAGGTATTTGATCATTAATGCACTGAAGCAACAAATGTGTGGTCTTGACCTGTACCAGTCACAGAAAGAATATGGCACGTGGAACAACACGCAGGTGGGTAAAATCCAGTGTGACATCTGAAATTCGGAGTTACATGAACTGACACAAAGTGCTGACAGCAAGAGGAGCTTATATGGATTCAGCAATTTACAAACTAAAAAAATCTACACCACGACCTCTGGAGGCAGCACATGGAGCCCAGAGAGCGGCACAGCAGGGACTGCCAAGCTCAGCAGCAGTGGCATGGTGGCCAGCAAGGGAAAGTCCCAAACAGCAACCCCTGGCAGGATAACCTCTGTGTCTGAAAAGTCCCCATGTTCTGTCAGGGACACAACCATAACCCTCTGCCACAGAGGCTGCTGTCTCAGATTCAAAATTACAAGCTCAAGTCAAATTCCCAAGACAAATTTTTTCACTCACTTTCAACAAGGGCTATACTAGACAAGAGGCCTTGACATAAAGAAAATTGTGTTCAAGCAATATTTTGAATAAAAGACAGGAACAGCAACATGTTTCTAACCAATCACACTAATTAATGTATAATCTAAACGATGGCATGATCTAAAGCTAAATATGAAATCTTTAGAGTTAGCACAAAACTTCATTGCATTTTACAGCAAAGTATAACAGACTTGTAAGAACTGATTGGAATCTGTTAATAGATTCATTCCTGTAAAAGCTATTCACATTTAAAAATATAAGCCATGTGTAACACACATTCCTTTTACACCACTTTTTTACTTCTATGAGAAGTTAAAAGCCTACATTTCTAAGAGACTGATGATTGTGGACATATCGGGCATGTAACTTGAAATACCCAAATCAAACCTGATATTTCAGATGGCAGATGGTTAATATGCTCTCCAAATCAATGTATCTAAGTTGGATAAATTGCTATTCCCACATTAAACACATTTGAAAATTCAGATTGTAATTTCTTTTTCGGTAAATTTTATTCTTAATTTTGTGTGAACATAAAAAGAGGATGAGGGGAAGCCAATAAGAAGGCACTGATTCTTGTAAAGGAACAAGAAGTGAAGGTATACAGGGTAAAATTATCAGAAGACTACTGCAGAAGACAACCCATTTAATATTTATGGCTTTCAACTACCCAATTAATATTAAACACAGAGGTAACATCAGTTTTGCTGCAGGATGAGAAGCTGAAAAACATCAAAAGTTCTTCCAAGTTTAGGATTCATTTCAAGGACTGTTTGCACCATCCAAAGGTGACAGGATTTTCCAGCACAGCCACATGCAGCTCACCCTGAGAAGTTACATCTCTCAGGTGATGAGGAAGGCTCAGATATGAGGAAATTTGTCAGGTCCAGGTCATCTACCCTGAGGCAAGAAAACTAAAGGCAAGTAAGGGGACCCCCCGGTCCCAAAACTGCAGTTTGCCATACCACAAAAAAAGAAAGGGGAATTTTTTTTTTTTTTTACTAAATACACCTCCCTCATCTCAACAAATATTTTTCTGAGGACTGTGTGTGGAAAACAGAATTCTTTAGAGGAATTTGAGCAACTTTTGACTTTTCTAAGGATTCAAGTCAGCACAGAGAGAAGGCTCCAGACTGCAGCTGAGAGGGAACTGTGCTTCTCCATTTAATGAATTTTCATAAATCAGTAATGATCAAATGCAGAAAGCACAACCTTGTCACTACAAAATGCTACTGACTGCACTGAATATTTAAAATGTCATAGGGCTCCACATCCAGAGAGTAATGTTTGTTTCAATTTTCTACGAAAATATTTGCTGGACAAAAGCCACTGGAAAAAACCAAAAACCCTTTGGAAAGATGCTAACCTCAAAAGGAAGGCTTTCCAAAACTGCTCTATAGGGCCCCTTCCCTCTACTCTCTCCAAAGCCACATGAAAACTGGCACCAGTAAGAGCACAGCAAGGATGACATTTGAAAATGTCACACCAAGCATTTTGCACGTGCAGGAATGAGCAATGTCTTGGTGCTTCACGTCACTGCCTGTGCCATGGACAGGAGGGTTTTGGGACCCGGTGCCAACACCCATCCTGAGGACATGGGGACAAGTCAGCCACACTGCATTCCCACCTGGCAGCATCCATACACACAGATGAAGCTGGCAGGGCCACAAGGAGCAGTTACAGCATGAGCTGTTCCCAGGTGAGAGGGCCAAATGCCAGGGGAAAGGGCAGGATGAGATGGAGGTGACCTGACATCCCCAGGCTGTGGAGGTGGAAGTGTCCTGGGCAGAACAGGGGCACCCCCTGTCCCATCCCTGATTCCCAGCACACGAGCTCACTGTTGGGACTGCATGGCAGGAAACATCTGCCCAGGCTTAAGCAAGTCAGACTAGTCCAAAATTACACTATAAAGAAGTTGGCCCCAGAAAAATTTCCAGATCCACAGGACTTTGGCCATTACCATCCAAAGGGCAATTACAATTCTAACAAGTTCTTTACACATTTGAAGTGCAGAGCCAAAAACTAAACCATAATGTTTCCAGTTTTCTGAATATTTCCATTCTCTGGACATTGACCTTTGTCCAGAGAACGTCCAGGAATCCAAAAAAGCCAAATGAGGTCTCTGAAATGCATGCAAAATATGTGTCTGGTGACAGGAAAGTAAAACACAGGACTATAAAAACCTATAAAAATAGATCAGTCCCAGGGTAATACTGTCATGGCTGAAGAAAACCAGAAGGTTGGATAAAGCTGCAAAAGAGTATTGAGAACAGAATCACTAATGAGGGAATGAAGAAAATTACAAGAGCCTCTATGAATCTGAAACACATCTGTTTATCAGAATCACAACTGAATGTAATTTATTTTAATTCAAAAAATTGGTCCCATAATGAAAGTACTTAACAGGGCAGTGCAGGTGAAGCACTATGTGCTCTGGGACAGCCTGAGTCTGTACTGGTGATTTTTTCCCCCCTAACTAATTTTGTCTAACTTTTTCTACCCCTTTCTGACTAGCAGGCAGACAGAGGATTTTGAGAATTTGCTCTATTCCTATTTTCCCCCTTCTGACTAGAACGTCACAGTCAATTAAACTGGAAAAAACTGCCTGATGTAACGATTTTGCAAGATATTAAACCTACTGTTTATATATGATAAAACAATAATTTTCCACCTAAATGATTCATGCAAAAAAAGGCTCTTATGGCCTACTAGCACTGACTGGAACAAATGTGACGTAAATCTGGAGCTGGGTAATGCTCACACTATAAACCCTTCTTTCCCATAAGCGTGGGCAAGTCCTGCATGCACCTCCTGTGAGAAAAGTCTCCTCCTGACTGACGAGCACCACATAAAGTTAACAGGGCAGCATATGCCAGGCTGAACTGAAACGTGTTCTGGATAAACTTTTTACTGCCACTTGGCATTGCTTCTGCCAGGGCTCATTATAAAATAAGCAGGGCGTTTTATAACTACAATACACTGCTGTAGTCATTTATAACCTGCAGCTAGTTTCAGACTTTTATATGCATCTCATGTTCTAAGTAAATCAAACGCAGAGCATAATGTCCCTTCTCTCAAAGAAGGTTTTTCAGCTAGAAGAGTTGCTTATGCCTGGCTTATGATCAATCTCTGAAGATGAAGCAGAAGGAGAAAAATTATAGAGAAGTAGCATTAAATAGAAAGAGGAGGCCCATCTGCTGTCACAGACTGGAAAGTAATATAGGCGATCCAAAGGCAACCTCAGAGCACTTGCTTTTTGAAATAATTAAAGCAGGTTTAAGGTTTGGATCTTTACCATCAAAAATCATTAGTGATCTGTGCTCCATGCAGAAAGGACCTCAACCTTTTGGGCAGGGCACACACTGAGCTACATCCAGCAGGCATCCTTGGCAGTACCAGGATGGAGAATCAGCAGCTTCTCCCCTCTGACTAAGGGCTTTTGATTTCAATCTGACCCAGAATTCTCCTAAACCATGCTATCAGGTCCTTGAAAAATTTATTAGGGTTCTGGGCAATCTACAAAATGAAACGTCATTCTTTCCTTCCTTCCTTCAGATTGAGAATGTGGGCAATCCCTGCAGGCAGGGCTCCGGTAGTGCAAAGATGTCAGCAGGCAGTGACAGACCAATTCCTTCACACTTCAGCCATTCAGGACACCCATACCAAAGACACAGCAAGAAATGCTCTTTTTTCTTTCCCTTTTCACAGCAACCTGACCACCAGTCACATGAACAACACTCTCCTATCTGCACATGCAAACCCACCACCTGGAAAGTCAGGAGGGCATGAAATGAGCTACCAACAAGGACACAGATCCTGCTGCACATTAACACTTTCAAATCAGGACTTTTCATGTGCAGTGCATTTAAAACAGCCAGGCTAGAGGGAACTGTTTCTTCTAATGCCTCTAGGCAAGCATCAGAAAATGTTGCCCAGAGCCCTCCCTGTTGACTTCTATTACAATAGCTACAGCCTCCGAAGCCAAAAAATCTAGCTGTGTACTTCCCTGGGTATTGCTTCAAATGGACAAATATACAGTAAAAATCCCTGCTTTTTGTCAAAGGCTGATAAGAGCAAGCAAAGGAATTCATTAACAGGTTCATAATAATGCAAATTTCTGTCATTTTAGGATTGGGTTTCCTACAACAAGACAAATGCTTTTCCATTAGGACTGACTTCCATGGGCCAGATGTGTTTCTAACAGCCACGAAACACAGGAGACATGCAGAGCTTTGAAATGGGGGAACTTGTTTTACCTTCCTGAGTCCACAACAGCATTTCTCAATGATTTGGGCAACTCAACAAAAATCTCTCCATATCTTGATCACTCTCTATTCAGCAAAAGAAATTACCATGTTCCCAATTTCATTAAAATCACTGTATTATTATAATGATTGACATACAATGTCATCAAATAAAGCAAAGGTGGACGGAGATTGTCATACTTAATTTCCATCTCAATCACACTTGAGCTGCTTATATATTAGATGTAGCTGCTTTAAAAAGAACATCCCTTGGGATCAATTTGCCTGACAGCTACCACATGGAAGGCACCCACTGACTAACAGCTCTCTTGAAGAGGTACAAGCCCTCATTATCTGAAGGGAAAACTGGCTCTCTATTACACCCATATTTAGAGACCAAGGCTCAGTTACAGGCAAGCTCATGAAGCAGCATTAAGTTTGCAAAGACAAGGACAGCTGTGATCATTGGGATCATTGCTGAAGGACACCAAGGTCACAAATTAGGGATAGAACTGTGCAGATGACACTATTTTCTTGTGGGGTGTTTCTGCTGACCCCACTGTTTGCTCCCAGTGTTGGGGCCATGTAACCCAGACATGATTCACCATGACTAGAGTGAAATCTGCAAGCCTGCAGATGTCCCAAAGCTCTTTCAAGTAACAAAATGCCAATAAGAAGGAATTCCAGAAGAAATTCCCATGTGTGATTGTGCAAAGCAGCTGCCCCAGCAGAAGAGATAAAAGAGGCTGGGAGCCTTCTCTTGCTTGGAGAAGGGAAGATTGAGGACAGCCCGACTGAGGTTTACAAAGTCATGGTGGTACTGAATAAATGGAATGAAAGTGAATACTTCTTTGCACTGGGGTAGAGAACTCATGGAACCTGCTGGCATACAGAAGGCTGTGGACCTAGAGAGTGTTTCAGGGTCAGAGAGGGTTTGGACAAATTCCTGAACAGCAGGTCCCTAAACAGATCCTAAAGGGAACAGACAGGTATGTGTCCCTGTGAATTCTCCAGCTGGGCAGGCTGGGGAGAGTGAGCAGACTGCAGAAAGCAGCCAGGCTCCACAGCTCTCCCTAGGTACCATTTCCAGCTTCACTGCTGGAGACAGCCCTGGGCTAGACAGGCTGCAGTTGAGACCCAGCAGGATATTACTAATGTTCTTATCATTCCCATTCAATCTTTTCATGAGAATCTCAGCATAACTAGCAACAGGAGGTTGTGCTATTCCCAAATCCCCCCATCAGTACTTCAGATTCATAGGGAGAAGCTGACAGGACTCAAGGGGATGTCCACACAGCTACCTTGCATTAACAAACTAAACCTAGACCTTTCTCAAGGCATCTCAAGGGCCACTCTCCCCTTCTTTATCCTTCCACTGCCACCTGACCCCTAAAACAGCTTTGTGCAACTTCATCGCCTCGCACAACTTCATCACCTTCTTTTTTAAGAAACACAAGAGACAGTTCTGAATGGCAGATCCATTATCTAACAACACCAAAAACACAGCAACAGACTCATGCCTATAGCACCTTTCAAATTCTTCCTTTGCATAAGGTATCACAAAAGAACAAACTCATCCAGATTTGAAATAGTAGCAGCCATGCAAATTCAGAGGAATTAACTCAGTTGTCTCTTTTCCAGGCTAACAGGCCCAGCTCCCTCAGCCTTGTCTCTTAAGAGAGATGCTCCAGTCCCCTCATCATCTTCACAGTCCCTCCACAGGATCCTCTCCAGCTGCTCTGTGTCTGCCTGGAACAGAGGAGCCCAGAACTGGACACAGCACTCCAGATGTGGTCTCAACCAGGGCTGAGCAGAGGTCACCCCCCTTGATCTGCTGGAAATGCTCTTCTTGATGCAGCCCTGAATACCATTGGCCTTCTTGTTCACAAGGGCAGTGCTGGGCTGTGGTTAGCTTGCTGTCTACCAGGATTCCCAGAGCTGTTTCCTGTGGGTCAGCCCCCAGTCTGTACTTGAACATGGGGTTAAACCTCCCCAGCTGCAGAACCCTGCCCTTGCTTTGGTTGAATTTCATTATGTTCCTCTCCATCCACATCTCCAGCCTGTCCAGGTCATGCTGGATGGCACAGCTGGCACTTTGTGGTGCCAGCCATTCCTCCTCAGCAAGCTTCCCATGGCTGCACACTCTCCCTCCATCCAGGGCACTGATGAATATGATGAACTAAACTGGAATCAGCACAGACCCCTGGGAACACCACTGGCTACAGGGTTCCAGGTAGACTCTGCATCACTGATCACAACCAGGGTCCAGCACAGCACCTCTCCTCACTTGGCTCTTCTGTCATTTGGAGAAGAAAATTATCATTAACACACTCCAGGGACCTCCTACATTGCTTATGCCCTGCTGCGTTGTCCCTCATGAGGACCAGGACTTCTGAACATGAGGTTTTTCCTGCCTGTCTTTGGAGGACCTCACCTACTCAAGTCTTCCTGGTTGGGCAGCTCACTCTCTATAATGTCACTGTGAAATTATCTCATCATAGTTTTAAAGTTCTATTTATAAGTCTAGTAATCCCATCATTGATTATAGTCACTGTATTCAAATTATAAATCCATTAGCTGCTCAACAATGAAATAAAATCAATAATGCACGTAAATGGGAAAAAAGGAATTTAAATGCATACATTAATGTCACTTGAAGTAGTGCTATTTTATGCACCATCTCTAACAAAACTGTGTCACATCATTAGCAATAATGTGAAAAATCTTTTTCAATTAACAGAGCTGATTTGATGCTATGTTCACTAAAGTGGCAATCCATTCCATTAAACACACACATATGAAATGCTTGAAATATCTATGAACTCTATCCATACATCATAAATTCTCTCCTAAGTGCTGAAACACAAAAATAGATACATCATTTTCTATTTATGCTTTTTAAACCTCCTGTCAGAAGCTGCCAGGCAGGGCACTTCAGTGGCTCTAGCTGCAAGTAACAAAGAGCACCAATTTTTGCCCCATGCTCAGCCACAAACAACAGGAGATGCTTTCACCAGTGCTTGCACTGTGCACATCTCTCAACCATCTGAAGGCCCACACCCTCAACATGCCATCATTCCAGTAAACAGCCTATTGAGAAAATGTCAAATTCAAAGCACTTTCCAAAAAAAAAAAAAAAAACAAAAAACCACACAGATGATGTTCAAATACTATTCTACACAAGCAGGACAACATGTACTACACAGACACCACTGCAAGACCTTCCCCTTCACCACCCTGCACACAACTAAGGTCTGAGCTCATTCTGAATTTATTTGGTTTCTCTGCTGCATTAACTTCTGAAGCCAAAGGGCATTATTCATCGGCAGCCCACCCTTAACCCATGTAGCCCATGCAACAGTAGCCTTGGAAAAGCTGCTCCTTCTCAAATCTTGGATGACACCACCTCTGAGCTTCAGCCAAAAAGCATGAACCTTCCCTGTATGGCAACTTCCAGTGCTGGGGTGGCATGGGATGCACTGATTATCAGTTCACCAGAGGATGTGCAGTGGAGCAAATTCAGAGCATAAATGGACCAGAAGGGAGCAAAGTGAACAGAAAAGGCCAAAGAAACAAGTTGAAAGGCAAGAGTAGAAAATTTAAGTATTTGGGGCATTTAGTGTCGCTTATGATACATTTGCCAGATGAGAAAATGCACTGTGGGCCAAAGGTAAATCCAGTGGATTATCATTTCCACATAATCTCTAAGGTCTGCTTGTCTTAAATCTATCTCTGATGAGTTACAGGTGAAGCCTGGGCAAACATTCCTTATTATTGCCTGTTGACTTCAGTTGTCAACAGAGGCAAGTATGGACTTGTTTCCTCATGAGAGCTGTAATAACAACTGCTTAGCCTGGAGGGGTGAAAGATCAAAAGAACTGGTTTCAGGTGGTAATTTGAGCCACAAGAGGGTCTGAGTCCTCAAATAGTTACCCTGTCCCACAACTGTAAAACCAACACTATGGTGGAACTGTCAAACACAATAAAAAGAAATGCAATCCACACCCTCACCTAAGAAAAGGCTCATTTCCACTTTGTCACCAATAACTTTTCTGTTAACTCAGTATTTTTCCTGTATCACTCTGATATCTGGAAATACGTTAAAAAATAACCTCATTTTCACCTTATCACCCTACACTGGGGACAATCCAGAATAAGAGAGCACAAAGGTCCCATCAACTACACAGAGCAGAGGGCTGTGCTTCCAGCTTCACGTTTAAGGCTGAATTCCCAACTCTACCCAAGGCAGTCTGCTCCCTGGCTGCTGGGGCAGGGTCTCACTGATAGTGGCAGCGTTTCCTCCACATCACATCCCCCCTCCGCATGTGCCAAGGCAGCAAAGCCCAAAGCACGGCATGACTGCCCAGCTGGCGTGCAGCAGCCACAGCACAGGTCTTTTCCATGGGAACATAAATTAGGTTAGTATGAGAAAGCATTTAGTAACCTGGACCAAAAGGTTTCCTTCTGCTGCTGAGACTTGTTATGGAGGGTGACCAACACTAACTTTGAAAGTTAGTATTTTTTGCCACCCCCTTTTCCTTTATTTATTTACTTCCTCTACAAAAGCAGTGACACCAACACTACTGGAGCTAAAGAGAAAACAGAAGAGCCTCCATGCAGTCCCTGCCTCACCATCTGTCTAACATTGACTTCTTGAGGATCAAGATGTTTTACGTGGAGTCTGAGAAATGTCCCAAAGCTCAAAGACATCCATATGTCTCACGGACAAGATTTATGGTCAATGCACTGTATTTTAATTGTTTCATTACAAAATATATTTCCCACATTGTATTAATAAAAGGTCACTGAGAAAGCTATCAAGTAGGGTTTTAAAAATTAATTTAAAAATCCATTTGGCATGACATTTATCAAAGTAAAAAAAGTAAACGCTGGAAAGTAAATCTTGTCATTGTTCTGTTTTCCACAGTCAGCTTTTTATTGCATCTTTTAAACAAAATGTAAGTCACCCTTGCTATAAACAAACAAAGAGGCTTTAAGGAAAGTCAACAGAGGTTGAACTACTCTCAGACAAAACCATCTGGTTTAGATTAGGGTAACCAGAAGACTTACTCAAACTACAGGAAAGCTTGAATTGTGACTAAAATAACTCAGAGGTTTTTCACATAAGACAAATAAACACAACTGCTTTAACTTCAGAGTCTGTGCACCCATTTACATGTAATGTGCTGTGGGTGAATCCTCCCTCTCTGAACTTCACAGACCCAAGCAATAAGCTCATACCTAAATTTAAATTTTGAATACTCTTAGGAACATACATTTGATAATTTTACAATTTTGCATATATAGGCTTTAGAAGTTGTACTTAAGGCTCTTCAAATTTTTTAGTGCTCCAACTTTTTCAATTTCTTAATGATGCCTTTTTTAATATATTTTTAAATCCATGTACAAATTGGTAAGTGTTCAAGGAGCCACAATGCTTTGCCTTATAACCAGTGCCAACTGTACATATTCAAGTAAGAAATACAGTGTGACGAGGATCTCATTTTCTGTAAGATGAAAGAAAAAGCAATTTGCAAATAAGCCCTATTTCACTGAGATGTCTTTATAGCACATGGCATGGCTACTTTAGCACTTTTATGCAGCACATAACACTGCATAGTAATAACACACTCAATTTAAAATATACAGTAAGACCTCTTTCTTTCTACAATACACAATAAATGCAGATATTTCTAATAGGCATACAAGGTATTTTCAGTGGTTTTAATGTTCTACCTCTCAGCCAGATTCCAACACATCTGGGAAGCCCAAACTCCCCTCAGTCCTCTCCTTTTGCATTAAACTGGGTGGCAGTGCTTAGCACTGCTAATGGGTTTTTTTGATCTGAGTAGTAACCTTATAGTCACTTGTCAGGTCAAGAACTAAAAACATCAATATAAAACTATTTATTAATTACAGTTGTCAGGTGTCCAGCACAAATCAGCTGCTTTACCCAGAGTTATACCAACTCCCCTCCACTGTGTTCACTGTCTGCTCAGACAACTTATCACTGCTGCTGGTGATTATTTTTTGCAATTTTTCACAACAGGCCACTTGGGTAAAGCAGCTGATTACATCTTCACCTTTTGCACCTTGGTTGCAATCCTAGTCTTCCCTTCCCTGAACCTTCCGCCAGATCCTTAATTACTGTTCCTCTTTACAGCTCCCAAAGCCCATGGTTATTAATTTCATTTGAGCAGCACCCACACTACACTTCAAACGCACGTTCCTGTTCAAAAAATTTATAATCTATATAATGGATTTTTCACACTTGAACTCCAAACACATATTAAAAATTTACGATGTCCTGCACTTCTGACCCCCAGCGTTCAGCCCAGAAGTGTTTTCACAACTGTAAGGGACATAACAAGGTAATACATGGGAGGTTTGGGGAGGGAGATGAGAGGAGCAGAAATCACATCTTTTTTTTCCTCTCCACAGACAATTTCCCTACTGCCACTATTAGAACTAACCATGAATAAAAAATATGGATCCTGGAGAAATGTGTGTGGATGCAAGGTCTCCTGAGCTTTGGCAGATGTTTACTGGGGTGTATTTGCACACCCAGAAGGCACTGGGGACATAGAAGGCTGCATCCAAAATAGGATTCACTCCACATGACCTACCTGGGCTCCACCAGCACCAGCTGGAAGCCACAGGCACCCTTGGTGGACAAGGCAGGCCAAGAGAGACATCCAAGATGAGAAGGACAAAGCATCTCTTTGAAGTGCCTGTTGGTCCTCCACAGCCCCAAAGGAAGCCTCAGTAATCATGTTATAACAAACACCTGTGGTGTTGACAATTAAAAATACTTGAGATGAACCCCAGCCTTTAATTTTGTCTTCCCAGATTTGTAAAATTAATCATGCCCACTTCATATGCAGCAGTGACTTAAATCACTGGGAGGACAGGCATTGGGTAGAAGCCTCCCACCAGGGAGTTCAGCACCTGTTTCAAGTACCCTTTGGTAAGGAAAAAAGGTGTAACTAAGTACAGATCCCCAGTGAAACAGGAGTATTTACAGGGTGGTCAGAATTACTGGTGTCACAACCAAGAGTGGAAACTCCCTGAGAAAAGAGCCATCTTTTACTTCTGCATTTGTGCAGTATGTTGCCTAAATGGGGGCTGAAGTCTTCAAAATCCAGTCACACTTAATAAATAGTACACTCAATGCTGTTCTTTCTACTGCAGTAGTCCTGCTCCAGAATTCCTCTAGCCAGACCAGCTTTGCTCCACAAGATAGGAAGTATTACTAAAGACAGACATCACTAAAAGTATGTATATGAGCAGTTCTCTTCTGGGTTAATCTGAAACCTAAACCCTGTCTCTAACTTCAGGAAAGAAAAGACAAAATTATTTTCCTAACGAGTAAAAAGAAAAAAAGAAAATAAATAAATAAATCAAATAAACTTTTCTAATAGGGAAGGAAGTTCAGATGTGAGAATCAATAGAACTGGGAAAATCCCAGTGTTTGAAAAATTGTGGAATTATGTAAGACAAGCATTGGACAAGAACGTCCTGCAGTGGATACTATCCTAGACAAGGGCCAGACTAGCTGTTTCCTGAAATCTCTCCAATCCTGTTTCCTTCAACACCTGTGATTCCTCAGGGGGAGAGCGCAGGGGAAGCACTTTCTGCCTCACCCACCCAAACAACTGCATCAGACACAAGGCTCTTAACAATACAAAAGGCAGTGGAAGAATTCTGACAGACACAAGAAGCACCATCTGGAAAGAGATGCACTCACAGTCTGCAGTAACTACATTTGGGTTTAAATAAATAAAGAGAGAGGACAGATAAAACAACTGAAGGCTAGCTTCTCTCCAAAAACTGCTTATAAATCTAAATGATCCTTGCAGATGACTGGATCACAGCCAAGCTGCCTCCAACACTCACAGTGTTTGTCCTTTCGTTAAAGGTCACTGTTTTCCAGGCTACTGAGTTTCTTTGCACATTTCTAAATCACACTTAAGCTCTGCTGCATTATACACATTTTTCCTTCACAGGGGTTAAATGAGGCAACAGTTTTATCTTAGAATAGCATAGTGGTTAGGGAAGACCACATCTATCAGTCAGCATGGTTAAGCAGGAAGAAATCTGCAGCTGGCTGTTACTGAATTATTTAGGACAAGAATAAGGGCAGACAAAGAATGAGCAGACAAATGGAAATACTTCTCCTTTCAGAGCGCAGGCTTCTTAGACCAGCAGCTTTCCCATTTTTCCTTCTCTATTTCTGTGATATACAAAGAATTTAGAAGGCAATTTAAAGGTAACATCAGATACCATACATGGCCAAATTGATCCCTAATGCATGGAGCAGCATTTTAGAGAAAATCTGTCATAGCAGAAGTTCCTTATAAACTATGAAGAGCTGAATGGGCCATTTTCCCTTTTCTTAGTGAGTGACCTGATGTCAGTAGAGATTCACTGGATTTAAATCCCTCAGAGGTGGAATTTATGTGAATTCACGAATTTCCTTAAGAGAGAAAAGTATGGGAGGCAGGAATCAAGTCTCCAAGCCTTTTCTAGAAGGAAACACTAGTCAGCCTGAAAAAGTAATGTTACACAGCAGCACTCAAATATTTATCTCTGATGATGTTGGAGCTCAACCAGCTGAAGCTACCGAGCAATATTAGGTAGTGTTTACACACAACAGCACATCAGGCATCATGTTAAATTTAAAGCTGCTTGGCACCAAAATACCTGATCTCACAAGATCTGTTAAGTCATCTTTAAGTGAAAACCTTTACTTCAAATTGTACACATTTCATTATTACATACACTCCCTCATTCACTACCTGAAAACTGGAAAGGAATAAATCTCAGTCAAAACCAGCCACACACTGTATCCTTCTTCTTAGCACAGTTCCATAGACAGCCACATAATGAATTTGCTTTTAAAGGTAATGTGCGCCTCTACAAAGCTTTTCCATTTCCCACAAGAGTTCTTACAATGCACACAGAATACAGGGAAACAACATCAAGGCCAAATATCCAAGTGCAGTGACATTTACAGGCATATGGCTCTGCAGAAACCTCCTGAGCACCTTCCTCAGCAGCAAACTGCTCTGCAACACATCTAAGCTGCAGATTAATGCTGTGCATCACAGTCCATCAACAGCAACTGCTGCACTGCACACAGAGTTAGAAGCTCTGCACTAGACTTGAGGGTCAAGTTCACCTTTGATATAAACCCATGAAGCTCCCAGAGCTTCATGTGTGACAAACTTGGCCTTTTGTGTTTTTCTAAAGGAGTTACCAGGTATGTGACAGACAAATAACATCACCTGCATACATGAAGCTAAAATAGGTGCAAAAACATCTGAGGAAAGGATCTCACCATGTGAGATAAGAAAGCAAATTCCTCATGACATCTGATAGAACATCTTCCAAAGCTCTTTAACTCTTCAGCTCTTGAAACACGGCTTAGAATACCATTAGCTGATCCCCACAAAGATAAATATGTATAGAGCTCAAATTTTATCTGTATTTCTCTGTATGTCCACACACATGCAAACAAAACCCAAGCAGCTGAATTATCAGTACTTACTAGACAAGCCTGAGGCAGGAAGCTGTTCACTCTGGAGATACTCCACATGCCCTCGAGGTACTGCTGAGCTTGGATGGTGACAGAGCTCAGGGCACCACTGAGGCCGCTGGGGGCCACCGTCACTTGAACGCTGGAGTTGGGAAAACCGCCCACGCCTTGAGACCATCCCAGTCCTTTCTTCCTCTCTGCCGCAGAGAAGAGATTGGGAGACTTCCCAGGCTGCCTGCCCACCTGCCCAGCAAGGAGTGGCAGGTCCCTCTGGGAAGAGACAGTGACCATCCTGGGTACCATGCTGGTCACTGCCCCGGCGCCGGGCGGGAGGTCGGGCATCTCTGGGTAGCTGACCTGGCTGAGGGTGTGCATCATCTGAATGGCTTCCTGCTTCAGCTGATTCAAGTGAGTGGCACAGGTTTCACATCTGCTCTCTCCTTCATTCCTGTTTTTCTGTAAGTAGTCAGGCACTTGAAGCTTGTCAAAAATTAAAGCTGATAATCGTGGGTCCTAAAGAAGTGAAGAAAAGGGGGGAAACATAGTCAGTTAAAGCGGTGCAGAAAGATAAAAATGAGAGGAAAAAAAGTTCTCTGATTTGCTCTCCACTCACGGAAGTACTCTAAATCTGTTCTGTAACTCTCAGCATTTTTCCTGCTGAATACCCTAACAGGCCCACAGTGGATTAATAAACCAAAAGTGAATTCATTTGTATTAGACCCAGCATGAAAATTATCATCAGAATTAAACAGTGGAGCTGCAGTGTTCCTGATAACTGCTCATTCTTCTAATTAACTCTCCTTTGGAGACATCTACAGCACCCATGTTTCCCATGCTCAGGAACAATGTTAGTTGAGATGCTGAACCTACAAATATCATAACTTGATTCAAAGGCATACCACCATCAGAAACCAAGGAAAATTAGACTTGAAAGTATTTTGAAAAATTAATGCGTGACCTGGTAAACTTCCTGCTGCCCTTACCCTCAGAAATGATGAATCAAGGGGCATAAAAACCAGTTTACATGGTGCTGCCTACAGGACTGTTACTTCTGATCTTTGCAACCCAGATGGTTGCAATATTCCCTTCTGCTACAGCTGCTTTAATGAGAAATAGATTTGAGCCTACAGCCATGTGTGAAGGTGTGACAATGTGCACGCTAAGACGCTGATTTAAAAGCAACACCTATTTTGTTTCCACAGAGCAATTCCCCACCAGCCCTTGGCTAGTTCATTTTAAGGCTGCTAAGACATTTTAAAACCCAGCACCGTGTTTCCACTTCAGAGATAGAGTTACCTATCTCCTGCAACACACAAACGCCCTCCCATCCCAGGCCTGCTACTGTAAAGATTAGTCAAGAGATTAAATCCAGCCCTGTCGTAAATCTGCTATCGAGCCTAACACCAGGCAGTAAAACCGACCCAACTTCACACACCCTCATAGAGCTCTCTAAACAATTAAGGTTTTAATGAAATCACAGCACAGCCAAAGGTTTATTTGTATAATTATTTCAAATGAAAATATTTAATTTTCTTGTTAATAAGCAGGACACACATAGCTGGTAGATCAGCCATCCAACATATGCTGGGGATATCCCCAGATTGGCACTTGTTTTTAAAAATGTATTGCTTTATGCCAAGCTGCAATTGCTCTCTAGGAAATTAATGTCCTATTAGAAAACTCATTCTGGTTTTAATTACAACGCACATCAATAAAACTCTTTAAAGAAGTCTTGGCACTGGTACTTCGGCTTTGCTCTGAATTCAGAAAGTACTAAAACACTGCTTAACTTCTGCAGCAGCAGCACAGAATTTAACTCGTGTTCAGCTGTTGGACTACTCCTGCAATAGTTTTAATCTCTCACAAGACACAGTACAGTGTGGATAGAAACCACTGCAAGTATATCTAGCATCACATTATTCCACAGCCAGAAGCCATTAATCAAAGTTGCTCTTTCTGCAATAATCTAAATTATTGTTTATTGACTTAAAATTAAAAATACTTCTGAGGCTAAGAAAAGCTTCTCCTGCCACTGGCTGAACAATAAATTGATTCACAATAGTGAATCAGCATAAAAAGTGAAGTGAAAGACACTGTTTCATTTTTGTGTCTTCTCTTTATTGAGGTTTAGATCCTGCTAAAAATGCCTTTGAAGTTGCACCATTTGCTTACCCTCATGAGGAGCAAATTCTTTCCCACCAAACCTCCCAGAAGATGGTAATACTAAATTAAGAGATATTAGTCAGGGAAAAAAAAAAGCAATTAATATTTTAGAAACTTTTTTCTATCCCTTCAGCAGAAAGTGCTATTGGTAAAATCAAAAAAAAAAAAAACAGAGACTCAGTGCTGCAAGCTCTATTTAGCCTCGGGTAAAACAAAGGCCATGCAGTCTATCTCCCAAGAAAAACAAACAGCACCGTGCTCAGTGCTCCTCAGAAACTTCTCCAGGGGAAGAGAGCCCTCTGAGCAAATACTTGCTGAGGCTGACACACAGCATCTATTCACAGAGCCCCAAAATAAAACACCTTCCAGCACTGGGTGCCCCATCTGCAGCAGGCACATCCGTGGGCTCACTGCTTTGATCCAAGCTGGGCACACAAGGAAGCACCTGCACGTCCCAACTGCATGAGCCTCATCTGGCAATGTTTAAATTGCTATCAAATGTCAAAAGTTTCAAATAAGCAATTAAAGCGAATTACTAGGTGAAACAGGCTTCTCATTTAAAAGAAATTACTTCTTTTGATGTAAAGAAAATTAATGACCCCAATTCTAGCTCCATAAACACAGTTTACAGCATAAGGCAGATCAGAGTCAGGCCTGTCTCGCAGTTACAAAGAAATCAAGTCGATGTCATATTAAAGGGGGGAACAAAAATAAATTTTAAAAAAATATATATTTAGAAAATTACACAGAGCAAAGCTTATAGGCACATAGCATGCCAAATTTAACCTCATAAGTTATTCATAGTAAAAGAAAAAAGCATCTCATTTCCAATGCTTATATTTTGCCAAGCTTTACCAGGAGCCTCTAAACCCACACATGCAGCCTCTGTGACCCCCAGCTGGCATTGTGGCCAACCTTCTCCAGTTGTGGAGAACCTTCTCCACCTCAGTAAGGGCCCAGCTGGATAGTTAGATTACTTTTATTTTTCCACTCTGAGAGACAAAAACACCTGGCTAATGGTTGGGCGTGAAGGCCAGAGGAAACACAAGTTACTGTTAAAAACATTAACCATGACTTAAAAGTTTAGCCAGCCCCATTAAAGAGGTTTTCCTGCCTGGTGACAATGCCTGGTCCTGGGGAGCCCCTGCTCCAGCAGCCCACACCCTAACAAGGCTGGGCTGGGAGTTACACTCTCGGGTTTAACAGAGGGAAGAAATAAAACCTGAGTGACCAAATGTGTGACACACACGTGGGAAGGGTGAAGCCATCCTTGCTACAGCTCCACCAGCAGACAGGCCAGCCAAACAAAGCGGGTGTGCAAATTGCTGAGGGCAGTAGCACAAAAATTAAACATACAAAACACAAGCCTCTGTTCCAAACACTGCTCCAAAACCTCTGTAGTCTGCTGTGCTACAAAGAACATGACTCTTCTGTTCCTCCACTGTGCTGTCTTTGTCACACCTACTTTCCAAATGCTCTTCTCTCCTCCTGAACGAGCAGGATAAGCAGAACACTGTGATGCTGTAACATTCACAGCTTCCCCTCCCATTGCAGAAACCAAAACCCTAATTTCAGACTCAGCTTGTTAACTTTTGCATACAAATTTTAGATATTCAAACATCACAGACTGTTAGAATTTTAAAAGAAATGGTCCCACTAGGAACTGAGGAGCCCAGCAGCCCCCAGCAAGGTCAGGGCATGAGATAATTACATGTTCTTATATGAGGACAAATTTCCTGAATGCTTGAATTTACCACTGCTTTTCAGCAAGCAGTTCTTACAGACACAAGCCAGCTTGCCAACTGCTGCTGGGAGCTTAGAGACACACATACAAACTGCCCGCAGGAGAGGGGCTCACAGAAATGGTCTGCAAGTTCAGGATGGCAAACTTGGAAAACCAGGACTGTGCTCCCACTAGAACACCGGCAAAACACCCATTTCCTTCAGCACTGGAGCATTCAGCCCAAAGCCTGCCTTCAGGCTTTACCTCTGAAACCAGGAGTAGGGAAAAGGAGCACAGACTTGAAAGCACATCAGGCAACAGCGAGAAGGAAAGAGTCTCTGTGATGGAGGTTTCCCTGTCTGATGTAAGAGCTCAGCTCTGCTGCCTCCACATGAAAGCAAGGAGGACCCTGCAGGGTCCCAGCTGTTGGGGTAGCACCACGTGCTGCATGTGGGGCACACAAACAGAACCCACATTTCACAACTGTAAAACACCACATCCCCAGACCACTGCCCTTGAAACTACAGACACAACTCAAAGCAACTCAAAGCAACTGGGACGTGGCCAGAGGCCAATATCACCAAAAATCCCTGTTACAGCTTAGATACCAAAGTCACAGCCGGGTTTTCAAAGCATGAAACACCAAATTACATTCCTGGACCCAAACTATTCTGAGAACTTGAAGGAGTTTGTAAGCGATAACTGCACTTGAATACTTTTGAAATTATAGCTCAATCTGTAATTTCCCATGTACTCAGAGTTAGCAGTTAGATTTTCTGTTCAACTAACAAGAAAGAACAGAGAGGTTTTTCCCACTGAAAAAGAGAAACAAAGATACAAGCTTTGAATCTTACCTGCAGCTACTGACTTCTAACTCCCAAACTGAGCAAGAGAAGAGGAGGCAGCACAGCATCTGGATTCTCACTTAAGAAGTCCCTGCAGTAATACCCACCCATCTGTAACCTAATCCTTTCAGAGAGGAACTATGCACAGAGTGTGAACAAACGATGACGAACAAATGATGAAAAGTCAAATTGCCAACAACCATCCTCAGTAATTACCCACAATTTTGCTTGGCACTGCTTTCTGCAGTGAGAGTGTATCCAGAGCAGTATTCTGAATTGAATTAAATTAAAGTCTTGATATAAATATAATTTAAGAGAAAGAAGAATCATTGAATGTCACATTGAAATATATAATTAAATACAGATTGAGGTGAACAACATTTTAAAAAGATGCTTTTGGAGAAAGGAATGTACTATCCCAGTGCACAAGAATCAATGTTAATGATTTTTTGTCTTAATTGTCCTTCAAGATCTCTGCCATGCTGCTTACAAATTAGTTTTTATCTTACAAGACATTGTGAAATATTCCCTTGTATCTTCTATATTGACAAATACCTTGAAGGCTGATGCCTGCTTTCAACTATATAGCAGTCATTGTGAAAACAAACAAACAAAAAAAAGCAAGCACTATATTCAGCAAACCCAGAGAGTGTTCAATGCAATCAAGGGGAAAAAAAACAATTCTAATGATTTTTTTTAGAGAAGTTTCCAACTATCTAACTAATCTCAAGGGAGTGAAAATATGAGCTTTAAGTCTTCAAGTAACCCATGTTGTTAATTCATTCAGTCACTGACCTCATCTTATCAGAATATAAACAATCAAGGAAAAACAAACACATGAAGCTTTCACAAAAACAGAATTCACCTGAAGTCCCATCTCCTGGGAGTTAAGGGTATCTGGAACCCGCAGTGTAACTTCACTGTCCTTGAAAACATTCCTCTGAACAAGCAGGAAGGCAATCCGCATTTCCAAAGGGAGCAACATGTGCAGGAATTAGGAAAAAAGTAGATACATTTTTAAGGCCTAATTCCATTCGGCCTCTTTACAGTAATGTCTCACTACCTTTAGGTGGAAGGTTAATTTAAGCCAGTGGGCTGTGGCCCTCCTCCCATTCTACCTCTTAGCAGGATTTCTTCAAATCTCACTCCCATTATTCTGTTTCCAGCCACAACCTGAGGTAGTGCACACAGACATATCCCCTCGATCCTACCCAGCTGAGACTCAACCCAATTTCTTTTCATCTCTGGCATCCCAAAGAGTCTGAAAAAAAAATAAAAATCCAAGCACATTTTCTTACTTATATAAAAAAATTACAGGGTATCTGTTTGAAACAGGGCCCATCTTTCTAACAAAAGCCAGGCAATAGGATAAATCTGCTCCAAACCGCGTGACCCCGCACTAATAACGACTGCGCCGTGTTCAGTTATTGGGCAGCTCCACTGAACTCTATTTATTTCCATTTCCTGCCCACTTTAATGTACTTCAGTGGCCTGCAGTAAAGTTAAAGCAATAGGTGTCTGTCATAAAGATGAATGGTGCTATTGGAATGCATAATACAGTGGAAAGAGGAAATGAGAGCAATCTGGTTTATTTACATCTCAGGCTCCCATCAGCACCTCAGCCCACCTCCCAATGGCTTCAGCTGCCTTTCCTGTTATCTTGCTGTATAGTCCCCTGCAATGAGTTGGCTTTTAACCTCTCAGAACCAGAGGGGATGAGCTGATCTCCGAGATTTGCTTTCATGAGCTGGCAGAGTACTGGAGCAAACAGCCATGCAGTGTGTTCAGTGCAAAGAAAACAAAATAAAGGTAGTGGTTGCCATTTAAATTAATTAAAAGACACAAGCAAAACAAAAGACCCCAAAGAGATCAGCTATCACCGGTAAATTTAGATCAACACACAGGAACCTGACTACTTCTGAAAAACAGTAATTACTGTTTCACAAAATATTACTTTTAATCTTCTTTCTTTACAATCTAATTAAACAGATATTTTACTTGCCTTTGCAAAATGTTTTTCTTAATTTCATCCAATTTTAACATTTGGTGTGTTCTATAAACTACACATCCAAACTAGTATGCAATTTTATGCTTATTTTTAATAGTGTATGACTTCATTTAAAATTTATGACTTTTAATTTGCATGTTTATTGTTGGTTTTAAGTAATCTTTTAATTTTCCCTCTTGGCTCTGAGGCTTACTATAACTTCACAATGTAAATTCAGTACTAATTTTGTTCATGTGAAAACACCATCTTCCAACACACGTTGTGTCTTTTTTAATTTCCCTCTTATTTCTTTTATAAACCTTCAGGAAAGTATTATCACTTGGAACAGCAGCAAGTATGTGTAGAAACAGTTGCATATCTATCACCACACAATACTTGGTGTCTAAAAGCCTTTGTTTGATTCTACTTTCAGAAATAACCACTTGGATGAAGCTGACTTTCAGAAATTCAGACAAAATCCTCTTACAGAAATTAGACACTTTTGTTTAAAAGATAGAGATTTCCATCCCTAATTATTTTTTCTTTGAAACCAGGGAATAAATTTTGGTTAGCCTATGAGCACAGTAAATCTGATTATAAAAACTCTGCTTATCAGAGTCACAAGTGCATAAAAAGTCACAATTTCTCTTTCCTCTTCAAAGCTAGCCAAGGGCTCATGGGTTAGAACAGCTACTTGGGAAAATGATGCTGATTTCATCACACTGAATGCCACCAACCCCACATACAGTTTGAGCTCAGTGAGGCTGCCCAGATAATAGAAGAGCTCTGAATTTCAGCATAGGGATGAAAATCAGAGCAGAGCATCACTTCAGACAAATATGCTGCCTTGTCAAAATGCCTCAGAAGCACCAACTCTTAGTATCATTTTATGGGAAACAAAAGGCTCTTCCCACTATTAGAATTCAGTCAACACATTCTGTGTTTCCAGAATTACAAATTGCACTGTGAGCCTGGTGAAAAGGACTCCCTCACTCATGAACTCTGACCAGCAACCCAGCCCAGCCAGCCCAATGCACTGGGAGAGGAGTCACGCCCCAGATGAGATCTTCAGCATGTCTAAATGATCATAACTTCATTTGTCCCAGGAGAACCGTGCCCATTTGTATCAGACAGACATCTGAGGAGGGAGGTCAAGAACAGCTGGACACCAGCCACAGTGAAAGCAACCCTAACTTAGAAAGACTGCATAGGAAAAAGAAAAAAATTGCTTGGAACACCCCTCTGTGTACAAACCCTACCACTGCTTCAGTCCAACCATCTGAATCCAATTAACAGAACATTGAGCGGCAGAAGTTAGGGAGTGGACACATTTTCCAAATGAACATCATTAGCATAATGTAGATTTAAAACCAACTATGGAAACCAACACTTGGCATTGGATCACACTCCCTTAGTGTCTCATTCACTTGCTCATTTTATCAATTATTTGGTAAATGAATACTTGAAGACCATACAGAAACGATTTAGCCTTCACAACCAGAAGGCTGCCCCATTGTGCACTCCTTGCAAGCTACAAATTACTGCATACAGCACACAGTTAGCACACCAGGCAGTTTTTATTATTACAAAAGTGGATTGCACTTATTCTTCATCTTAATTAAGTTTCACTGCCTCAGTTTGACTGCTTCACAAAAAAAAATTCTTGCTGAAAAATTTTGGGTTTACAACTGAATTTAGGAAGTACTGTAATGGAGTTGGGTTTTAACTATTTCTCCTTGACTGCAATTAAGTAAGGGGAAAAAAAGGAAAAAAAAAAACCTAACAGTAATGAATAGTTAAGGAATGATGAAGAGCATCTGTAACTCCTCAACCACAAACTGGCCACGCTCTGCCTGAAGAGTCAGCTTCAGTTCCTTTGCTTACCAGGTGGCATGTATGAGACACCACCTCCCTGTCCAAGCTGTTCATCCAGCTTGGTAAAAAATTGCCTTCTAGATCCACTTGGGTAAGGAAAATAGGAAATCATTCTACTTTTAAGCAAAGGTAACTCAAAAATTATCAAAGGTGAGTGAGCACTGGCAATTGCTACAGAATGGTGTTGAGAAATCTCTGTCTTTTGAGAATTTCTGAAGAGCAGGGGGAAAACGTCTGTGGGATGTGATCAAGAGATAGATGAGCCCATTCCACTGGAGAAAGCTGGACTACTTTTTAAAGATCTGAAGATCATTCCCCAGCCCTATGACACTAGTTCTGGAAAGATGGGTAACATATCTGTGCACAGACTTGCTGCTTGGGTCCAAGTGCCACAGGCTTCAAACTACTGCTCTACTTAGATGACTGTTAGTTACTATTAGTAACCTACACTATCTTGCTTACCAGGTGCAGGTTTTCCAACTTGCATCATTCCTACATTAATTTCTTGCCTCTTGTCCTAGTTGTGACCCTCTGTACACTTTGAAAAATTCTTCTGTCAAATACAGCCCATCATCACCACACCCAAAACTTTCTCTTCTCACTAATTATGCTACATTTTATATCCCACTTTCAATCTTTCTTTACAGATACCAAGTATAGAAACTACATTTCTTCAATTTCAAAATATTGCTACATTTTTTTCTCTACAACTTCAGGGACCAGCTCTTTAAGAATCCAAATGAAATGCCTAAATTAGAAGGTGCAAGTCCAGCTACTCCTATCTGCCCATCTCAATGGACACCAGGTACAAGTGTGTCCCTCAGGGTCTGTATTGGGAGCAGTGTTATTTAACACCTTCATTAAGGCTGGTTGAGGGCAGCCTCAGCAGATTTGCAGATGACACCAAGCTGAGTGGTGCAGCTGATACACCTGAAGGATGGGATGCCATCCAGAGAGCTGGACAAGCTCAATTCGATGCGAATCTCATGAGTTTTAACAAGACCAGGTGCTGGTGCTGCACCTGGGTCAGGATAAGCCCCAGTACCAATCCAGGCTGGGCATGAACAGACTGAGAGCAGCTCTCAGAAGGGCTTGGGTTAGAATTGCCTCTATCAGCCCAACAAATCACGCTCCTATGATTGGAATGGCAACAGTCTGGAGATCAATGTCCACCTGTAACCCTCTTGTCAGGAAGCCCTGCAGTGGTCCTGTGAAAACTGCAAGATGTGCAACCTCTCACCACCCAAAGGACTGGTGTAATCAAAGAGGAGCAGCTCCCTTTGCCCAAAGTCTGTATTCTACAAACATCAATCCATGGGGCTATGCCTGCAGGCAGACAAAAACCCACTCTGCCCATGCTCAAAGCATCTCAAAAGCCTTCTTAATAGGGTTTATAAACTCTGCTAAGGCACGGGATATAAACATATTAAACCCAAGGGCAAAGTGAGCTTACGTCTGCCTGTAACACATGCACACGTAGACATGCCCACAGATGATTGGCAAAAATACCTCTGCAAACTCTCTCAGGCTCCTCTCACACACACACAAAACAAGCCTTGTCTCCTGAGACACAAAAGCAATCAAATACCTGGCAACAACTTTCAAAACCCTTCAAGCCAGATCCTATTAAAACCAGCAGCTAAGAGATGAAAGGCTCTAGCTCTCCTACCAGTCACACTTAACAAGGCTCTTAAACATTTACTGTATCTTACATTACCTCTATAGAAATTCCACAACTGTAGACAATGCCTAACATCATAGGATACATTTATGTTTCCGTTCAATTGAAGGTACAACATAAAAGGATGTTTTTATTTTTAATTTGTATTCTGGGACCTTGGAAAAGAAGCTGCCTCATCACCTGCTGGAAAAGGCCAAGTACAGAGGAAGAAAGGGTTCTTTTAAGAATAGAAATTACAGCCCCAGAGTGAGACCTGGGCCCTGAAGAAATCCATGGCAACATTCATACTGAATGCAAAGTCATTACATCTCCCTCTAAATTGAAACATCCCTGTTCCTAATTTCAAATTAGCAGCATACTCTTTTACCAGCCTGCCTCTCCATTTCATAAAATGCCCATGAAATGCATGTTTATAGTTGATGGTTGATGACTTAAGTTAAATCTTGGTGTGAAAACTCCGCCATTCTTTTTAAAACAAGGTTTTCCAGCATTATGTGGCAAATCTGCAATGAATAATTAAAAAAACCCTGCCACCCAAGTTGCCTTAGTATTATCATTACACATGTAAATACACATTTAAAACCAGCTGCATAATCCTTGCTAACATCCTTATAAAATCTTACAGTTTGTCAAACAGCCCCCATTGTGGACAGCACTGAAGCAGTTCTAGAGATCATCAGAGATAAAGGACAGTGAAATACCTTGTCCCACCTCCTGCACATCACAGCTCTGCTAATTTCAGTCATGAGAAGTAGTGAACCTGACAGGCTTCTTCAATGAAAATAGATGCTTTAATGTTTTAAGAAACACTCACTTTTATTTAAGCCCATGTGTCTTCCAGACCCACAGTACTTCTGAAAAAAATAATGTTTTTAAAGTACATGATATATGAATAAAAAACACAATCAAGCAGGTAGGGACAGCAATTGAGGATATAAATCCAGAACTGACACACACTACTCTTTGCTCCTGTGACAGTTTTTATATCAGCAAGGCCAGAATCCCTGCTCCCAATGGTCAACTTGAAAAATCCAAGTGGCTGATTCCAGGACTCTCAGCACCATTCCAGGCACTGTCTGTGCACTGTTAATATTTGATGTATGCTTGCAGCTCCAGTCTCAGAGAAAGCCATTATGCAGGATAAGCTCAAAGATGTGTGTTTTACTCCACATGCCTGATGCTGTGATTCACAGGGAAAACCTGCACAGAAGGCACAGGCTGGGATGTTACTGCTCCAAGCTCCATCAGCAGACAGTCACTGAAATAAATTAACATCAGCATCTCATAGAAGTTCCTGCATGAGAATGTTAGGCAAGATTTATTCAAGACTACAGTCTCTGGAGCAATTCATCAGAATCAAAGGTAAGCCAAAAACTAAATAAATGAAAATGGGACCAGCTAGAATAACAAAGCAGCCCAGCCAAGGCAGCAGCCACATGACAGCCAGAGGCATCTCCAGAGTGGTCAAAACAACTGTCCACAGAGCTTGCCAAGAGCCAGATGCTGCTGCTGGAAGAAGGGTAGTGTTGATATAAACTCAGAGATACGAGATGCTTAACACCAAGAGCAATCAATCTTGATGATTCCCACACGGCTGCCAAGCTTTGGTATTATGCCACAAAGAGATGAAAACAAACTTCATAAAGCACATGTAGATCCTACATGAGAAACTCCCTCCACCTTCCCCTTACTACTCAGACACAAACCCACAATTTGGGTGTAGCTTTAAATGACCTGATGCTTTTCCTGAGTTAACAACAGAACCAGGAAAGAATATCGTTGGCTAAACAGAGCACTGTACACACCCTGCCAGAGAACCAATGAACTTATCATACTGTATAGGAAATTCCTATCTTCCACATCAATTAGTGACCCAAGAGTGATTGATTTTATAATCCCAAACTTGACTTACAAAGTGACTTCCTCTGGGGCCAATTTTCCATTACCCAGCATGTGGAAAATTGCATATGGTCAGTGCACTATGAAAACCAAGGAAAAATAAGTGCTATTTAAACCCCAATTCTACCATGCCTCCACATTCTTGCTTTCCTGAGGGAGATGCACTTTTGACAGTTACTTCCTTTCCCTGCCCCAACATCCTATCTGCACCACACACCAGCTGGGCACTCAATCAAAACAGAAACAACAACAGGAACTAGCAGCTATTCATTACAATAGGATCAAAACATTTCTAGGCACTAGTGCTTTGCCAAGTTACCAGCCTTGAAGACCTGCCACAATCCTCCTCCTCCTCCCTCCCATCACAGACACCAATGCTGAAAGTGGCCCCACTTCAACCTGAAGCACCACATTTTGAAGATCACAGCTTTTGAATCAGAAGCCACATCTCAGAACTACAGGAGGCAATGGAACTGGGCAGCAGAAAGGTGAGAAAATTGTCTGGCCAACAACACAGGCCTCTGTTTGTCCTTTATTCCAATCAAGTTAGCATTAGCTCCAGTCTGTAAAACCAGGATTGCACTGCACACTAACTACCAGGGTAATCACAGAAACAGCACCACAATATGATTACTGGGTGCTAATTATATCTTATAAAGAGTTAAAGACAATCAAGTACATGTAATAAAGATTTATATGCAGGTTTTCACTGGCCTGAAACAGCTTCATACATTAATAGGTTAACATTACTGCAGGAACAAAGCAAACAGTTACATCCACATAATAAAATACGTGAAACCCAAGAGCCAGATGTTGGGTCCTTTCATCCAGGAAGCAATTATTTAATTCCTGGGAAAAGATGATCTCTCTCATTGTTTCATCAATACATAATGTATCTCAGAACCAATCCTGGCACTCTGGCCTGGTCTGGGTACAAATCTGCAGGATTGCACAGGGTCATGAATCAAGGGTCTCCTTTTCCTGCACTGCCATTGCTTGTGGGCAGTGAACACAGAGACACTGGAGATATCCTCAGTCCATACCTCTATCTCTCCATTCATGCACAACAGCACAACCCCAAGGAGACTGTAAAGAAAGACTCAACTTCCCCTCACACCCCTCCAGCAAGGCCAGTTCTCCATGGCTGAGCACAACAGGGAATGCCAAGGAGCTGCCCACCCTCTCCACCACAGTTGCTGATCTCCAGCTCTGAGACACAAAGGGTCCCTCAGCCACCAATGAAGGGCTCCCTGCTCCAAGCACCATCAAGAGCTGCTGACCTTTGGTGAGTCGTTTTGGCCACACCATCCTCATCCTCCTTGTCCATCCTCCCAGATAAAACACTCACCACCTCTGGAGAGGTGGACACTCAACAGCCACCACCAGCACCCACCCAGAGAGCACAGAGGACTTGATTACACAGGACCCTACACCACCAGCAACTCAGCACTTTTGCCAACTACACTACAAACAACACAACTGAAAAAGCACATCCCTCTGCAAGGTTACTCCAAGGCTGTCACTGGATAAACCAGCCTGAGCACACCACATGTAAGGTACACCCCTGAACAAGGCACAACAGATAGGAGCACTTAATAAACACAGCCTTTAACTAGGAAACATCCCTGCAGCAATTAAAAGTTTGCAAAGTACTACAACGTACACCTGGTTATTGCTCTGACATCTGCTTAGGTTTTCTGTGTGTTTATAAGTGGGACCAAACAGGAAGATAATTAAGTTTATGGGCATTTCATGACAAAAATGACAACAAGGTACTGCTAATTGTTCATGAAAAATGGCATAAAACCTCAAATGAAGCACATGTAGTGTTTGAAATGCTCAAAAGTTACCACATTTTATAATGAACCATACAGGACCAAATGGTGTTTCTCCTACTAAAGAATAAAATTATTCTAAACTAAGGATTTCATCATAAAATTAGAGGAAATTCACAGTCTGAACAACTGCAGTTGTGCTAAGCACATTTTAAGACATATGGCAACTTTATAATGCTCATCAGGTATGAAGAGCTAGAATTCTGTTGCAGATTTTGAATTTAAGACATTTCACATAAAATTGTGTATCTCAGGAAACAAATTAATTGTTAAGTGTGCATCCTCATAATGTTGCAGACAATATTTGGCATATGTAAATATGACTAACTCAAAATATGAATGCTATTTTCAGTACAATTACCCAATTGTTTTAGAAAGGCTTCAAATAAGTTTTCAAAAATTGTGTGGAGGCATCATTCAAAGTAAACAACTGTAACAAGAGCTACTTTAACTTTATACAGAATTACTGCGATATTATTCAGCTACAATACGTTATCCAGTGTTCTCAAGTAAATGCCCCAATTACTATTGTAAGTCTGTCACTTAAATAGTTCCTTCCTGTTTAAAATGCAGAGAGCCAAATGCATTTTCCCACCACTAGGTATTGTGTAAGACTCCTTTCTCTTCCAGCAAGCTGGCTGAAGATGGATGAGCTTCCAAACTGATATCATTTTTAATTACGTGTTTTTCTCTCATTACTAATTTCCTAAACACGTCTCTAATCTCGCAAAGAAATCTCTGAGCACGGTAGGTGTATCCACATACATCATGCTCTTGAAAATTAAAATGAGATAATGATCAGGACTGCCATCACAACATAACCTGAAACAAGCAAGATACATGAGAGGTGATACACACTCATAGGACTCTGATCTCAAGTGTTTCTGGAAAGCAGCAGCAGTTGGATGGTTTCCATCCTTCCTGTAGCCCCTCTTGGAGCCAGCACACAGCCAGTGGGGTCTAGGAGAGGGAGATGCTTCAAGCCACCTCCCACCTTGCACATTCCACCAGGCTTATGATGCCAAATGTCAGAATTCAGGACATCCCTCTGGCTGTCCTGGATTGCCAGGACCCCTGCCAGGGGGCTCAGAGACCCTGGTACAGAGGCCAAGACACCTGTGGTTTTGATTATGACCCATGGAGCAAGTTACCATAGTGAATTTATCACGGGGAGAAAAAAAAATAGACTTTTGGGGGTTTTAGAATGGGGGTTCAGGGGGCTAAATGGAGGAATCTGGGCTTGTCCAGCCTTTCTCCTTCCTCTTTTTGGCCCCCATCTTCTGCTGTGATGTTGGCACTTTTAGATTGGTTTAGAGTAGAAGTTCACTGTCTAACATCAGTGATCGGTATTGGGAAGTTATTGTAAATATTGTACACACAGTTTTTGGCATGAAAAGATAACACCTCCCTGGGGACAGCCAGAGTGCCTCTGTCTGTCCTGCTGAGCGGACCTCAGCAGGCCAGGAGCAAGAATTTTATAGATAAGAAACAATAAACAACCTTGAGACTGAGAAATGAAGAGTTCTGACTCTTTCTTTGACTGCTGGGCTGGGAAAAGAGACTTTTTAACTTATCTCGGGGTCACTCTGACCAGCTAGAGACCCCAGAGCCAAATGCATTCCCAGCCCTTCCCTCCCTTCCCAACCACTGCACCAAGGAGCACTGTGTGCATAAGAAGCCAGACCAGCTGTTCCTCCACAGAGGACAGGCTCAGTTCCCTCCTGCCATCGGGGCTCCAACAGCTCCTTCCACCCAGGCCAAGGCCTCCTGAAGGAGCTGCCTTCTCCAGGAGCACGGGAGAGCAGCAGTGCTGGAGGCAGCCTCGCCCAGCAGGCAGGTAGGGAGGCTCATGCCCACGCACCAGAAGGGGTCACACCCCCAGCAGCTGCTGCTGCTGCTTGGCAGGAACTGGGGCTATGTATAGACCAGATTAGGTCAACCAAGTGCCAGCCAGGCATTCCCATGGGATCCCTCTCATTCCTCAGATACCTCTCACTACCTGAAAGGCACTGCACAGCTGAGTTTGCAGCATTCTTTAACCATTAAACCAGCAGGGCAAAACCCAAGCTTTTTAGGAGTTATGGGGGAAGCAAAGAAAACAAAAACAAAAGGGTAATTGTCACAGGGCTTTCTTCCCAGCTAAACACTTCACACACCAAATTCCTAAGGGAGTGATGCTTTCAGCACATCAGCTGCCTTCTCATCAACTGACACTTCCCAAATAAAGGAGGAAAATCTAGAACTGTTCAGAGTGGCTGACATTTAAGGAAACAAATAAAGCAAAACCAGATAAATCACAAGCACTTAAATAAGTTTATATCTTCTAAGCAGTCTTAAAATAATATGTCACAAGTATGATTCTGTCTACTCACTCAAAGAAAAGGGATCTCTGTGGTTTTGCAGCAAAAAAGATGAAGACAGAGAGGGACTCTAAATAGGCTTGAAGTGCACACAGCAGATTAATGCTAATAAAACCAGGGCATGTCTAAGGAACACCAACACCAGGGCTCTGGTACACACGCATGCAAGCCACCAGTCTGTAATCTCAGGCTGATCAAAATGCATGTGCTAAATGGGGTAAGCTTATCTAAAAATGTAATGCTAGCTGAATTGCCCCGGGCCCCTAGGGAGGCCTGCAGCACAGTGTGAGTGGGCTGGAGCTCAGATGTTTTGCTGTATTCACACATGCTGCTGTGGAAGCTGGATGACAGAAAAATGACACAACTTCACATTTTCTTCTCAAAAAAAAAAAAAAGTCCACAAAATTTCATCCTGTTTTTTTCAAACCTGCCATCCATCCACTGACCAGGATCAGAAGGCCTAAATCCAGCCTTAACTTCCTGAAGAACTTGATGAAGAAATCCCTATAAGAACCCTGGTTCCTCTTGAAAACTAACACTTCTCCTAAACTTCACTCAGCAAAGGGAAGGAAAAGCTGAAGGACGCTCCTGTTTTCTCCTTCCCACAGCACCTTGGGAGGACCATGAAGAGGACACCTACAGACCTAAGCTCCAGCAGACCTCCACTTTGCAGAACCCACCTGGGAGTCAGGGTAAGGCTGGATGCACAACACAACCCTGACCTCAGGTGGGAGCTCACTGACCACCGAGGGCAGGGCGAGCCTTTCATGTGACTCTGCTGGGTTATGACCGGGCTCCTGATCCTCCTTATTCCTCCTGAACATTTGCTGACACCTCCTTCACAACCAGAGGGACAGGTTCTTTATGAGAAGCCTTTTTACCTTCCCCAGTGAATGTCTTAATCCACAGACTGAGGCAGGTCACATTATCTACACTTATCAAAGACAACATTATGCTTCATAAGCTATTTTTCTGCTTCAGTAAGGAACAAGCACGTTTTATTTCTCACTATGTTTACCCATTACCTCACTGAGCTGCATTATTGTTAGTCTTTCTGGGGCTCTCCTAGAATAGGAACGCATAAAACAGGATTTCCTCCAGCTCTGCATACCTACTTATTCCAGAGTCATTAATGACATAGGACTGGATTGAGCAAAGACTTAACATCAAATGAGCATTCAAAACAGCTGGGAACAAAAATATATCTGCCTGGAACACTGCATCTGTGTTTTGTCTTTTGAAAAATGCCAATGAGGCGAAAATTCACTTTCAAGACCACTTTTACAGGGACGTTTGCTTGAGAAAAAAATGACTTGCAGAACATTTACATGTAGGACATGTATCCCAGTGGACTCCAAATTAAGTTTATAGCAGTTGTTATACATGAATCTGCAAATCAGGTTGTCCTCTTTCTGGAGATCAGGTGTAATATAACTGCTGTCAAAAGGAATTCTGCAGAAGAGACCCAAGAGCTGCACAAGAATCCTCCAAAAACCCAAATCCAAATTGTCTTCCATGTGATAACAAGCAATAGCTGAAATACCCAAGGGTAGGTAACTATCCTCAGAACTCAATTCTGAGGTTTTTAAAGTACCTATAACCAATGTTTTAAGGAAAACTTAGAGGTGTATATATGTGAGAAAAATACAAGTGATACTGTTCCGGGATTTACAGAAATTAAGGATACTGCTTGGGTTCAGTGTTTAGCACCCAAAATAACCTTGGCAATCTCTTAAAGACCTCTGTATGGGTGGAATACACAGAAGCAGTGGCAGCCAGCAGGTTGGGAGGCAATGCAGGGATGCAGGAGGAGAAACACCACGGGCTTTCTGCAGTGCTGTCAGCTCCCACCTGCCCCAGGACATTCCCCACCTCTGCCTACAAACACAGCGATTCCCCAGCCACTGAGTAAACAGCCTTTGAAGATAACAAAGCTTATTCTAATCCCTCACTGATGTCACTCCTACATTGTACTCAGCTGAGCTACAAAACTCCTGGGTTAACTCGCTGGACAGACCGCTCCAAGAATCACTCCTGGGTTAACTCACTCTGTAAGATCAGGATTACCTTAACTCCCTGTTGTTGCACAGACTTCAGAAATCTTGTTCAGGTACAGAAAGAAGTATGTTTTGCACTCAGTGAATCTATGTTTTTTCTTGTTGAATAATCAGACATTTTTCAGCTCAGTTCCTTAGCAGCAGGTGGACCATTTCTTACCATTATGCTTAGTGACACAGCTTTCCCACAGAAAGCACAAGCACAACCTCTTGGAAGGACAGAATGCCATGGACAATTTTTTAACACTAGAAAACAGGACTGTTGCTCCAGTCACAAGAAGGTAAAATCAGATTGACCCTGGACCAGTGTGGTATGATTCTTGGAGTGATGCTGTCCAGAGCCAGGAGTTGGACTTGTGGGTCCCTTACAACTCAGGATAATCTATGATCCTAGCAAGAGAAATTATAAAAACTGTAAAAATAAAACAAAAAAGTAGTGACTTCCAATGAATCACCTCAGAGGACAATGTCTTTGCGTTCTCACTTGTGTTCACTTACCAGTGTTAAGTGTTCTGCATTTCAGTTCTTTAACTATCTACTCCACACTTCTCACTGCACCCAGTCCTCCAAGAGCCAAACCCTCCCACAGGAATAAAACACTGAGTGAAGAACTCAGGGTGAGTCAGGAAAGCCAACCCTGCATATAACACATCTTTCATGTCATCAAAAGACTTGGCAATAAGAAGCTTAAACCCAACTAAATTCTTACAGCACAAACAGAGCTATTTTGCTTTTGAGCTCCATGTGCTTATGAGCAGCCATGACCAGAATAATAAAACACACAGCACAAATCTGAGAACAGGAGCTCAAGTTGTGCCTGAATGTTCACACTCCCTGTCAGTCCCAAAAGCAAGTTTCTTTTGAAAAGCCTGAATATTGTCAGCCAGGGTTTTTTGCCTCTTCAGTAAGCTATATTTACAAGAAAATAGATCCTGGCATTATTTCCACACACATACACATCAACAGGTAATTATGTTCCCACTGAACAGAAAAATGAAGAGGACGTGCTGGAGAAAAGCAGATGGAGGTAATGATACCAACACAGAGAGATGGATTTGGAACACAGGCATTGACCAGTTCTGCAGTCTGGCTTCCTCTGCAATTCACCCATGTAAATCAACTGGAACTGCACAGAGCAAACAGCCTTCATTTTCCACCTGTTAACACAGGTTATTGATTCCACTGTCAATAAAAGAACCACGATGCAAACTGCTATGAAATGAAAATCCAGTGTCGCATGCAACTGGAGACAGAAGTAGAGAGATGTACATTCAGGATGATGTATTGCTGGAAATACTCTTCCCTAAAACCAGCTATGGCTCCCCAAAGGGTTGTTACCAAAGACATGAATACTTCCCACTGCCAAACTGCCCTCAGGGAGCCAGTAAGACTCAGCCAGGGTGTTGCTCCTCATGACCAACTGAGCAAATGCTGAGCACAAACTCCACCTTCCACACAAAAATCAGAGAAACCCATTCACAGCCTGTATTTCACAACATGCCAGCATGAAAAACTCTCTCAACCACACAAATATTCTTCTAATCATTTAGCTCTTTGTGGATGTCTCAGATTTTAAACTTGAATAACAAGCAACTTCAGCAGAGGTCAGTCAAGCAGCAGTAAGGCTGCACAAGGTGGCAGGTTTAAAGCATCTCATGTGTACAAGAGTACAAGTATGAAATTCAGAAAGGGCCCCCAGGGATCCCAATGCAAGACATGAAGATGTAATTAAAAACCATAAATCCATCAAACAAAAAATATGTAAACTTAATGTATTAACTCATATATTCTTCTTCCTTGAACACATTTGTCTTACTCTACGCTCATTTAGAGCCTACAAATAAAAATTAAAAGTATCAGAAGAAATATTTCTTAATATGTAAAAAGTGAGTATCAATAATAAATGCTTTTTACTTTGTTCTTACAGGTAATTGCTGAAAGAAGCTCTCTCAGCAGTCTGCTCAGATGCTGTGCATATTATGAATTATTTCAGCTGTATCTCCTCTTTACAAAATCCACAAAAGGACGGTATCTTACAGTGTTTCCATGCCACTTAATCATCCACACAAAATTACCCTTGTGAGAGCTTGTTGGAGGAATGTCAAATGTATTTGCCTGCCTTTGCAACAAAAACTTCAGAGAAAGACAAATAGTTCACAGCTTACAGTTACACAAGTTACACTAACACCTGAATATTTTAACTGCAGATTCTGGGTTCAACTTTGAATTTCAAGCTACAGGCAAAATAGTTATAGGCCAAATCCTGCCCCATGTCTGGCCCACAGCATAGTTTTCAAGACATCTTACAAAAGCTCTGCAGTGCCTGTAGATCATACTAAGTCTAAGGAACATCTTCTAGAAAGGGTATTTGGGACAAACCAGCCCTTCCACCTTCTGCTCACTGACCAGAGAAGCAGCACCAAGTATTGCCCAGAAAGGACAGTGGCAAAGACATTTGTCCCTCCCCTCCATCCTTCAAAGGGCGAATTTTGTAGAGCAAATTTGTCTCTTGTCATTAACGAGTGTTTCCTTGGAACCAGGTTTCCCAGGGCAGCACTGTGGGAACACCACGGGTGACCCAAAAAGGAGCAGAGTGATTGAAACAAGGATGGCCACATTTCCTGATCATACAAGACACGTGTTAGTCCTCAAGTTTCTGACAATTGTAAAGGCTGTCCCATTACACAGAGTCTCTGGAGACAGCTCCTGCTGTCCTGTTTTGGGGTGGGAATTGGACACATGCCACCAGGCTGGCACAGTGCCATTGATCTCAACCACTTCAGCAGTGTCACCTCCTCCAAAACACACAGCAGCAGCACACTGCTGAAGGCCATGTGATGTAGCCTGGGCATAGACATCCTTCCTGAACTCCTCAGGAGCCACATAAAAGCCATGCAAAAGCACCAGGCAACCCCTAAAAAGAAATTTTTACTTGATAAAGCCATATGCAAGCTGTAGGAAACTGCTCTGGTCTGAGATCTACGAGAAAAGCAGCAATGCCAAAATGAGTAAATACATGCTATAACTTACAATACAGTGAGAACAACATAAGGCAATAAAAACAGAATACAATACAAACTGAGTAGATTTAACATCCCAAATGAGTTCAAACACAAAGTCAAATGCTGCCCACTTACAGTACAATCAGCACTGATCAATTTATACACACAGACAGCGACACAAACCATATTGTAACAAATTATATGTTGCAATAAAACAGGAAACACATTTAAACATAACCTTTTGAATGCTGTGAGAACCAGGACTAATGCTTCTCTTTCACTTTTCATGCTGAAAGCCAACCCAATGCCCAGCCTAGCCACAAGTGTCACATTTCAGTTTTGTACAGAAGGCCTCCCGTCCCATTCACCAGCAGTGTAAAATCCCTCAGCAACATCAGGGGAAGATTTACTAAGAGCAAAACGAAAATTTATCATCTTCCCACAGCTGTCCAGTGTTCCAGTCAATCCTGCCCAGGTATTGATATTTGCTAATAGCAGACCAGCCCCAGCCAAAACTCTGAGCAGCTTGCAAACTCCAGGAACGCTGATCAAGGACAAATTGTAAGACTTGACTCAATGAAGGAGGTTGTACTCACCTAAGCCTCTTTTTGTGAGCAAGAGCTGAGATTTCTCTGATTCACTGTACATTCACTCTACAGCAGTCAGACTCTTGGTGATAAAATAAGCACGCAAAAATGGCATTATGCTGCCTAAAATAGGTGGATATATTTATACTAAACATTTTTTGTCCAACATGAGAATGAACATCTGCCAGCTATGTCTTAAAGGCTCAAGCAGTTTCAAAGCAAACTCAGTCCAAAGAACTATATGCCAAAGATTTACACTCCCTTTAGCCTATCCTAGAGAAGAATACATTACTCCTGCTAAGTGACATATTCCCACCATATTCCAAATGATGGCAATAATAATTTGAGGCTTTGCTCTTAAGTTCCTCTATAAAATTTAGCTTTTTGTTCCATTTAAAAGTAAAACACTTTTAATGAAAAACTAATAATTAATACACCTTGGCATAAACTCCAACAGCAGTAGGAAGGACTGAAGCCACTGAGAGCCCCCAGTTTACAAGGCCACATCACATTTCCACAAGGCAGCTTTCCAGTTCCATCACAGGGAGGCATTGTGCAGCATGCAGATAAAACCATTTTAGGTACTATCAGCACAGCTCTAACCCCTGCTCCCTGAGCTGATCTGACACTTGCTGCCTACTGAAGCTCCACTTCAACTGAACACACACCACAGACCTTCAGTCTCCTTCCACAGCCTCACCACTCCTCTCCTGGTGAACTAGCAGATTTTCAGGACTACCTGTTACTACCTTGACAGTTTACCTGAAGTCCCCAGATTTTTTTAGCTCTTTCTGCTGTTGCAGTGACCCCAGTTCCAGAAACCCCTCCCTGACACCTGACCTCAAAGTTCAGTTGGAAGTCACAGAGTCCACTATTTGCTGTGTCCCTGTGCTATATATTCTTATTATACACATTACAGGAGCAGTCAGCTCTACTAACAGCAGCTGATGATACCTAATGCCATACAAGCAAGAGAGTCACCGCCACAAAAAAAGTTTTTACTGCAAATGAACAAAAGATGGAAGCATTTTCTCTCTGCTGAGTAAAGGAGAAATTAAGCCCCTTAAACTGCTTGCCCAAATTCACAAACTCAGTGACAGATCCAGAGATTAATTCAGATTTTGCATCCCTGCAGTGGGACAATTCCTGTTAACAGAGGCAGCAGGAGGTATGATTCTCCTTGAAGTAAGGCCCAAGTTTTCTCCCATAAGTCACTATACAAAATTAGTAGACACTTGCAGAAGAAGCCAGGCAGGTCCCAATCACAAGCACAGTCAGCAATAGACAAGATTCCTACCTTCTTAATGCTGCCTTCCACTTGGGGATGTACTGGACACGTAAATACAAAATAACTATTCCAGTGCTGCAGGTTTGCGGTCAGAGGACAAGGAGACAAATCCAGACAAGTTAAATTCCACTGATTTCCGGTAAATAAAAAAGAGCAGATACAGTACTTCCAACTGGACAGCTGCCTGTACTCAGTGTCACCAGTATCCAAATAGGTCTAATTTCTGAAGGTAATCCAATGCTGAGAAAGGAAACAGCACTGGCATGGAAAAATATTCCGTAAGACATGCAGACACTTTCAGAGAGGTTCTCCCTGTCTAAGCAAGGTGAAGCAAAATCTCTGTTCACTTTTCATGACAAAATGTTCATCTGCCAGCTGAAAACACAGGGGCTAACTGGCTGTTCCCTACATCAGCATCTTCACTGTGGCAAGGACAATTCAGGCCCAAAGAGTGCAGCTATTTTGGGGTACCCAAGCAGCAGGAGACACGTGCAGCAGCTGTGAACATTGTGGGTAATCCTGGTCATGGAGGGAAAAAAAAAAAAAAAAGAAAGAAAATCCTGGTGGTTCAGTCGTCCCCACTCCTATACCCTGCAGTGCCAGGTCCACAGCAGCAGCCACTATCAGCTGCTGTAAGCCACGGATGAGGAGGAGGAGGATGACTACTGCCTCCAACAACCTCACTGTTAACAAGTCAGAGGTTGGGATCACTGTAGGTGGAAACTCTTGGCAAAAACAATAAAGCAGCTACTACATATTTCAACAGGTTCAAAGTAACCTCAGATGTTAGCAGCAGATGCTCTTTTCCACCCCCTGGGATTTTGAAATGGTTTATGTGTTTCCTCCCTTTCCTCTAATAGGGCAGGGTGCTGAAGGAATTAGCCAGAGAGAGAGCCAGAGAAACACTAATTACCCTCAGCTCCCCGGGAGACCGCAGCACCTTCAGCTAATTGTGCAATCCCCACTCCCCCACTTCAGATCCCCCAGAGAGAAGGTCTCATGCCTCCAGCATCCGAACTGCAAGATAATCCCTCTCACCTGTACTTTAAAAGGCCATGCTTGAAAATCCTCAGTGTCTAAAGCAAACTGATTGCACTTGGTTTCCGCAGCCTGTGTTGTCACACCAGGAATGACTGCACCCAGCCAGAGAGGGGAACTGCTCGTGTCAACACATCTGACACAGGCTGTCACTAACCCTGTTATTGGACTGCACACCTACCTGAAATCCACATCTGAGCTCATTGCCTGGAGCACTCCACGGCCAAGTCTCTGCAAGAGTCTCTCTCACAAAATTAAATATTAAATGTGCATCTTAAAAAAATGCCCCGTAGTTTCATATTTATTAGCTAAGACATTACTTTTCCACTTACACATTTTTGAAATGTTAAATATAGAACATTTTAAGGTGCATTTAGTGCTTGTGAAAAGCCATGAAAACTGGATTCCTCTAGAGAGCAATCTTTAAAAGACATCTCTCCTACTCTATTCCCCTTATCCATATCAATTCAGATGCAGAGAGAGATCTCTCATGAAAATAAAAGAGCCCCTAAGTAACAGAGGACCCCAAACTTAGCCAAGACTCAGCTGTGTCACCATTGTAACCCCAAATTCCAGGCAGTAAAGGCTACCCCAGTAGTAAGAGTTGACACACTAACAGAAAACAATGGGCACAGGCAGGAAAACTCAGCAGGGACTGCTCCTAAAAGCTTAGACCAATTCCACACGCACCTGAAGTGCTGCAAGAAGCCCCCATATGCTCTGAATCCTTTTTCTTTCAGGGAAGCACGGCCCTGCAGGCAAACACTGAGGACACAGAGCCCTCCCCCAGGGTCCTCCACATGCAGTACCCACCAGTGCACACTGAGGAGACAGGTATCGCAGCCAG
>NW_005054303.1:7260695-7263665 GCF_000277835.1 Geospiza fortis | reverse complement strand
CCAGGCCATCAGAGTGGCCATGGTAGGAATTACAAAGCATCCCTGACTCTCATACATCAAGAGTACAGCCCTCAATCCCATGCCTGTCCTCTCAGCTTGGTTTTCTAAAGCACTAAGATCTATTGTGCAGTCCTTCTTTCCATCCTTCTTACTTACAGCCCTTTTTAACAGCTTTTGAACCTGTCAAATGATCCAAAATTGAGGTAGAAGGCTCAGAACAAGTTGCTACAATTTCCACAAACTATGAGAGAAATTGGGCATTATCCGTGTGTTATTAGTTGCTTGGCAGAAGCCAGATGTCCAAGCACCAGGTTACTGTCACCCAAACAGTGTGTGCAGCTACAGAGAAGATGCTGCCTCTTATGGAGTCAGCTGGGACAAGGAGGGAACAGCTGGGATTAATGCAGAAGGATGGGGAGAACAAATACAGTCAACATCCATCCTACCAAACCCTCCTTCCCCATTCTGCTGCTGGTGGGAACAGGGGGGAGTTATTTAGCACACAGGAGAAACCCATAACAAAGAGCCTGCCCATCCCAAAACTCTGTTCTTCATCTCCCCTTCAGGTGATGCAATCAGCAGCACACACAGGTGTGCCACCAAGAGACCATCACTTTGACAGAAGGAGGAGTGATGGGATTTCAGTCCAGCAGCACTGCCTGGCATTTGCACGCATCCATGCAAACAGCACGTCTAAAGCCACCGTCATCTTCCCTTTCTTCTGAGAGCACCAACTCCTGGAAAAGCTCTTCCTCCTGCTCTAGCTGGTGTAACACTGAGCCCTGACAAGGATACAGCAGGCTAGGACTTGCTTAGCTCCCTCCAATGATTGATTCATGGTTCATCAGCAACAAAGGCTTAACCTGTCCTGGTCACTGAGGCTCCCTGCACACCTTTGTACCCAACTGCACTGACCTGGGCAGCTGGGAATACAGGACTTTTGAGGTATTGAGGAACAAAAAACTGCCAATTCCACCAGCAACAGAGCCACACACTCTCTTCTTTGTCCTTCAGGCCCTTGGAAGCTGTTCAGTGGTGTCCCTCATGTAACACACAGTGCAGATAATGCAATGGGGATAAAAATTTAAAACAAAACAGAACAGGGAAGAAAAGAAGCTCCTAAAAACTACGACAGCAAGAACTTCCTGAACTCAAGCTATACCACAAAATTAATGCTTCTGCCCGGTTTAATGTTGCCCCTAGCACCTGCCTGCACTGGCAATAGGCACAGCATAAACTGCTCAGACTGGGGGTGAGAGTGGATAGGAACAAGTGAAACGTGGTGTCTGAATCCCTGGGCTGGGAGAAACACAATCAAAACTAACCCCTTTCAAAGTGAACTTCTGCTGGTCTTGGCCTCCTTTCAGTACCAATAAAAAAATCTTCCAATACAGTATCCCTGGGCACAAGCATTACTTTTCTACAACCAAAATATTTACACCAGTATAAATCCCTTCTGTGGATGTAGTTGCATTGTGTGTGTATTCCTAACACCTGGAGAACTTTTTTCCTCTGCTCATAAGGGATTAGCTAAAACCATTTTACAGTAGCTGTATATCCCTATGGCTATTGCCTGTGCCAGAGGCACACAGAGTTTACCTCCAGAAATGCAGCTACAGGAGCACATCTCTCATATTGAACAGTCCCTGCCTCTCCCCTTCCTTGTGGAGACGCACACCTCAGTCTGACATACACCTCTGCAGAAATGACAGCATGTCTGGCTTTTACCTAACAGGGGCAATCACACAGACTGATTAATTAGCATTTGTGAAACACAATAAAGAATTTAGGTGCTAAGAAATATTATTACTAATTTAATTTACATCCCATTCAGCCCTCAGTGTCTCCCTGAAACTGCCAACAATGATGCCAATTAGTGGTAATTGTGGTTTGTGACAAGGCTATTTGCCAGCTGGGAGTGAAACACAGACCACCAACTCATTTCCCATGGATTGTCCCACAGCTGCCAACAGCAACAACTTCCAGGCACAACAACCTGCTCTCCACTCCAGCCAGAACTCTGGCAGTAGGAGATGCTGTATCCCATTACCAACTCTCCAAGGACACAGCCTGCAAAACTTTCAATTAGGGATACACCAAGACACCTTGTTTTTCCCTCCTACATTAGTTCAGTACATGACCCAGTAACTGATGCCAACACTGCAATACCAAAGTGTTAATCTGGGGTAATTTCAGATTAAACTTTACTTGGCCCCATCCACACTTAATGAAAATCACATTTTGATTCACACACAGGCCTCACTGTGGTACAAAACTGTAAAGGCAGCAGCAGTAAACTGAAGGGAAATGAGAGTGTAGGATGCAGTAAATCTTGTGCTTGGGAGACCGTTTAAAGAGTTTTAACATAAGCAAAGAGGTGTATCTTTTTATCAGCTGTCCACAGAGATTTGGAGGACTTTGAAGAGACACAAACAACTAACAGTATTCTGTAATCAATGCACATCATCTGAGCACTGAAACTTTAAATTATTTATATATTTTAAATACGTCTAATTGAAAGGATAGCAACACAAACTGTATGAATCATAGCCCTCTCAAGTAATTAGATTTGTTATCCCTGCAGACTGCAAACAGTACGTTGGTTTTCTATTCTAATGTGAATTCAATCCCTTGTCAGCTGCCCCACGCATGAGAATACACCTCCACTCTTTCATCAGGAAAGACATCAACAGCAGGAAACTAGCCCTTCTTTCATCTCTGAGGCACCCACCCACCTTTCCAAAGGGTTTTCAACCAGGTGTGGAAGCCTTTCTGAATCTGTGCTGAAAGATCTCATAATTATTATGGCAAAGGAGGTAAATCCTTTGAGAGCAGCATGCTCCAAGCAGTAGCCTTCTGCTGTTTACACATCCAGTAGCTGCTTAGTTTGACAGTGCATTAGAAGAGCTTGTAGGAAACTTTGGACTTGCATTGTATGGGCATGAAACTCTTACAGAGAGGAGCTGCTTT
>NW_005054303.1:7258612-7260669 GCF_000277835.1 Geospiza fortis | reverse complement strand
CAAACATTACACAGTGCTCACCCTGCCAGCATATTGCATCAGATTCCCACTGCAAGGCCAATTCACAGCAGCTGAGTAGCCAAACCCCTGCCTATTATCTCCCCCTAAGCTACTTCACACTCACAAGGCAGTAAGGACAACTGTTTATTGCATCTTCCTTCCTGAGGAGCTGCTCACCACACCAGCATTAGAGGCAATCTGAGCTTGCAATTAGGCTCCAGGTCTCACAAGTGTCTCAGAGTGCAGTTCTCAAGACATTTCAACCACCAAGCCTTACTGCGTGCTGCACAGTGAGTAAAATCCAGGCATCTGTAGCTGTGCTCAGGTCTGCTGAGGGTCTGACACTGGGATGACTCCTATTTAATACGTTCCTGGGCATGCTTTGAAACCCTGCAGAAAAGGGGGATTCATTTACCCATCATCAAGTGCTTATCAAGGAAGTCCCCCGAGACCTGCAGGAAGGAGACCACACAAACAGGCCTTTGCTCACAGCTCTCCTCACCTGAACACCTGGCTGAGGCCCCTCACTCTCCTATACTGGGAATTTTTTTTCCCATGGCAGAGATCCACTCACAGATAGGACCCAATTCTTTATGGCAGAGGCCCACCCCAAGACAGGAACAGGGGTTTCTGTGCCCCTCATTGAAGGAGCCTGTCTCAGGCACTTCACAAGGGAAATTAAACTTCTTTCCACCATCTGCAGCAATCCAGAAAACAAAAGGTCCAACAGTCCTGAATCCAATGAGATAAGATATGTGACCTTTTACACCACAGAAATGAGAGCCTACTCCTATAGCCCAGCAAGCCAAAAGAGAGACTCCTGTCGATTTCAAAAGGCTTTGGATCGGGCCTGAAAATGCAAACCTCACTGTGCACTCAGACACTGCTCCACAATACACTTCCAAACAAAACTATATTTAGATTCAATGGGAATTCTGTAGATCATACAGGAACTCTTTGAATGAAAACGAAGGTCAGTAGGGTTTGGCTTCCTCTTCAGACCCTCCCCCCCATTCTTGCAAACATCCAGATAAGCATTGTTTAGAAAACAATACATTACCTCCAAATGTTATCAAAACCCCAACACAGGTTTTGTGTGTCCTGAAACAGAATCTCAGGGCCTTCTGTTGCATTTTGCCCTATCAGCTAATTCTCAGGATCTCTTCAGATGTCTGTATCAAGACTGTCTGTTTTCACCTTTCAAAATCTTTGGTCTGCCTGCTCACAAAGGAAAAGCAACAAGGGTAATAAAGGCCTTTGATAGAAAAAAAACAAACAGGGAAAGGAAAAACTGTGCAGACAATTACAAGGCATGCTAATAAAGCTGCACCTGTGTAAGAGGGAAACTTTTGGCATCCTCACGCACTTTCTCCATTCCCTACGAGGTATTAAGTGCCACCGTGCAAACACAAACTGGAGGAAAATGACACAGCCAGTGCTTGCCCGAGGGACATGAAGGACAGGAGTAAGCCCAACAGCCAGGCAGGCACGTTCAAGCACCCAGAGGGCAAAAGCACAGCCCACTCAAAAATCATCCAGCCCACTCAAAGTTTCCTCCAGCGCCACAGACACAACTGTTTGATTCTCAGCTGCACTTTGTGGGCTTCTCGGAAGGAGGAGCTGAGCGCCTGCCACCGGCAGCTTCTCTTAGTAAGGATGAAGCCAAATCCCAGCCGCAACACCGAGCCGGCATCCCCGGGGCGGTGTCAGCAGGGCTGGGCGGCCCGGGGAGCTGCGGACCGACACGGGGAGCTCACCCGGCTCTGGGTGCGAACCGGACGGCACCTGCACAGCCTCTCCTCGGCTCTTTCGCTCCTCTTCCCGAAGTCCCTATTTCATTTTTAACTGTTCCTGGTGGCTGTAGCAGCGGGTGACCGTCCAGCCGCACAGTTTCGCTTTTTGATAAAAGTCCGGGACGGAAAATCCTTGAACTTTTGAAGAACCCTCCCGGGTTGGAAATCTCCGGCTTTGCCGTCACGCTCCCTTCCCAAATCCTTTGGGGATGTACCTGTGACCCCGTGCGGGCCGGGGCCAGGCTGCAGCCCCCCACCCTGCCC
>NW_005054303.1:7255674-7255991 GCF_000277835.1 Geospiza fortis | reverse complement strand
TGAGCCGGCCCTCGACCCCCTCCCGGGCCCCAGCTGCCCCGGACCCCGGCAAGATCCCCTTACCCTGGCTTTCCTCCGCAGGAGGTGGCTGGTGAAGCCGAAGATGATCTCCGAGTCCAAGCACAAGGCTCCTATCTCCAAGAGGCTGGGATTTTTCCTCGTGGCGTTGGAGGCATCGGGCGATTTTTGAAAAGCCATAGTTTGGGGTTTGAAATATTCCTGCTCCCTGAGCGGAGGCGATGTATTTGTATACACACACGCACACAGAGGAGAAAAAAAAAAAAGAAAAAGGATAAAATAGCAAACACTCCCACCCC
>NW_005054303.1:7254840-7255154 GCF_000277835.1 Geospiza fortis | reverse complement strand
GTTTTTTCCCTCCTCCTTCTCCTCCTCCTCCTCCGGGGTGAGGGCAGGGAGGGAAAAGCTGCCAGTGAAAGTCCGTTTAGGAGGGAAGAAAGACACGCACAAAAAGAAAGGAAAAAAAAATAAGGGAAGGTTAAAAAAAAGGAAAGCCTGAGGGAGCAGAGTAAAGCACTTTCCGGAAGGGATGCGGTCTTTCACTCCTCCAAAAAGCTTCCCCCTCTTTTCTCCCTACTGCTTAAGTGTATTTGCAGTGGGTGCGGACGGCAGGAGGGAGCGAGCTCCTCCTCATCGAGGGGCCGAGACACAGGTGCCCGATG
>NW_005054303.1:7244095-7254584 GCF_000277835.1 Geospiza fortis | reverse complement strand
TGCTGGGGAGCAGGGAGGGAGGGGGGAAAGGAGGGATAGAAATTAAGAAAGGGAAGGGAAATTGAGGGAAGGGAGGAGGGGGGGAGGGAGAATGAGGAAATAGAGGAATATAAGAGAAGAGACCAAAGAGAGAAGTCTTAAGTCTCTATGGCCATGAAAGGACACTGTAGTTTATTCTGAATTTGCTCAGTTATCTGTTCTGGGCTTCCCAGCTGATGATAATTCTGTGTGTTAGATGAAGAAAGTGGGTTAATGGGTGTCTCTGTAGGATGGAGGTGTACAGATGTAAGAGGCAGGCACTAAAGCAGTGCTGGGAGGGAGAAGAGGAGGGTGGGAGTGGTGAGATGCTTACAGCAAAGGTGCAAGGATTTGTTTGGCCCCTCACTGCATTCCTTCCTGATGTCCAACTATCAGACCAGAGACATGCCAGTGTGTTAGCTGGTCCCTTAACCCATCTGGGAATTGTGTCTGCAGGGACTCAATCCCTGGGCCACCTTGCCCAGACTCACTCTCTCACCCCCCATCAACCCTGTCTCAGCCTCCTGCCTTGCTGTGCACCACTATGCATTTGTCTTCCACCACCCTCCCCTGCACAAGTGGGATGTTCCCCAGCCACAGAAGATCCCCATGCTTGGAAGGTCTCACATTACCAAGGGAGTAGGAATAGGTGGGTGAAAAGGACTGCAAAAGGAAAAACTATTCAAGCAAAATGGTGGTATGGACATCAACAGTCCAGGTAAAAAGTGTCCCCACCCAGGCACTCAGTTCAGATGTTCAGCATGAGGTAGAACAGTGCCCATCACCAGAACCAGAAGCATGAAATGTCATTTCCCAGTCGCTGGAGTCTTTCCCACCTTGGCTTGGAAACATTCAATAGCAGAGAAAAAGTCAGCCAGGTCAGGAAGGCTTGTTGCCTGCTCTGGAGAAGGCCTGAGGCGTCTGTCTCCATCCCCTCCATTTTCAGACCAACCAAATTTAAGCACTCACACCATGCTCAAAGACAGCCCAGGCCTTCCCTGTCCTCATGCCACCTACAACCCACCATGGCTTCCCTCCCCAGCACAGTTTATCCCTCTTCCCTGACTCTTGGCAAAGTTCCTAGGAAGGTCTGGGTCTAAAATATGCCCTGAATGTCAGGCACTGAGGGTCCCTGTGCAACCCCAACCTCTCCCCTAATCCTGGAGAGTCTCCCTTTAATCACCCCTATTAAAGCAAATATCTGCCCACCTCACTGCCCTCAGGTGTCTTGCTGATAAACAAGCTGAAGGGAAAGTTATTACCTTTTATTCATGGTGTCTAAACTAAAGTGAAACATCAACAGGGTGACTGTACATAATAATATACTAGATAAAGTCCATTTTTCTTGGGCCCTCTGAAAGCAATCCCTGAGCATTAAAACGGGTCTCTTAATAAATATCTTATCTCCCTGCCACAGTGCCCTGGCTGCAGATAACCAGACAGCCATTACTGTACCTCTGAAATAACCCCTTTTCCATCAGGGCCACTTCAAACAGGCTTCTCTTTAAAGACCCCCGCCTCTTCCCCCAGGGGAGGTGGGAAAAGGCTTGAACCTCCCTGGGTGGGGGATTTCATCCAAGTCCCCAAGCACAGTGTGGGGTTACTGCATTGCAATGCATTCCCTTCCACAAATAACCACAGAGCAAGGCATTCTGCCTGCTAGCCATGAGCCTAAATGCATCCACCTTGTGCCCTGCTTTGGGGTGAGCAGTGCTGGGCTCCCACAGTTCTGCTCTCCTGGGCCTGCTCTGCAAGCACAGAGAAAGCAGGGCAGGAGAGGAGGGATGTGGCAGGCAGCTCCCACCTCTAGGGAAACTGCCTTCCCACTGTGTGCATCCCAGGCTGCAAGGTGATGCTGTACAGGTTGCACTGGAGCCCTTTATTAATACACCATACAGGTGATAGTGGATTTATTAAGTATATTGCTGTGATTTCACATTTAATTTACTAAGAATACAATGGTTTGGGCTAGAGGACCCAAGGGAAATCTAGGCAAGAGTGAGCAAAAATCCATGAAATTCAATGTAGCACACTAATCATGGAGGCATTATAGTATTAATTGCTATAATGATATACTTCTAATCCTATCTTACACTGCACCACATAATTTCATTGGGTAAGAGAGGAAAGGAATTAAATTTAGTTCAATACAGGCAGGCATGTAACTTAATAGAGTAGTTTGACTCCAGCACACTCTGGGGTTTAGGGCTGATGTCACATAACGTGGTCAGCACCAGGGGAGAAGGATGGCACAAGACTTTTGACACCCTCACTGAAATCTGGAAGCAATATGGAAAAATGTTAGATATCTGCTTTTTGAGAGGCAACCTGGCCATATAAAGGATAATTAGAATTCCTTGCAAAGATGATTTATCATGTCTATCATTGTGCTTGAAAAGGCTAGGTCACCCATGAATGCTGATGAAATTTCAAAGATCTACTCTCCAAGGACTTTCTGCATCTGCTGCCCTCTGAGATGGGGAAATAGCCCAGGGCAAGCTTCTCATTAATACAGCAGCAAAATATAAGCATTTTGTCCAACATAACATTTTTCCTCAGTATTATACCTGACACGATCAGACCTTTAAATAACGTGGTAATAGGGCTCACTTTAAAATTCATGTACTTGATGTTGTGCCCCCCCTTTCCTGTTCTCCCTCCCTTCCCCCAGTTTCAGCTGGGTAGTACCTCTCTCTAACAAGCCAGCGTTCTGACCCGAAACACACTTTCTCCCGTAACTAATATTGTATGAGGTGGGCGGAGGTGGTAAAAGTAGCTTTTGATCTTGTTTGTATAATATGCAAGAGGACATCAAAGCAAGGGAAGAGGAGGAGGGAGAGAAAGGAAAGCAGAGCAGGAATAACCCTAGTCAGTGTAACACCAAATAGCTCATGAATAGCTAAATAAAACATAATTAGGAAAACACGATAAATGAGTGGTTCTTTAAAGAGAGCGATGGCGAAGCGGGCTGGGACGGTGGCCAGAGGAGGCGGGCACAGCCCGATTCAAAGCCGGCCCCGAGGCAAACCAAGCGGGAATTTGGAGAGGGCAGCAGGACCCCTCGGGGACCCCCTTCCCTCCGCCCCGGCGCCCCCGCGGGCTGCCCGGGGGGGGGCTGGGAGCCGCGGGGGCGCCCGTTTGTTTTGGATTGGTTTGTTTGTTTGCTGTGTGGCCTCCCCTTTATGTTGATCAGGCCGGCTCTGGGTTTAATTGATCTGCGGGGCGGGCGGCCGAGACCATCAAGGGAAACTTCAGCCCTTGCAGACTGCGGAGAAAATAATGATGGTATCGGTGAAACCGGCGTGAGAGGCAGACACAGCCCCCCGCCTTCCCCCGCGAGTGTTCGCACGCAGGTGGGGACGCGGCTGGCCCGGGGGAGCCGGATGCTCGGCTGAAGCTGCAGGGCTGGACCGGCTACCTGGGACACCCCTGGGCACGGGGGGAGGGTGTTTGGAGAAGCCCCCGGCCCTCTCCCGGTCACCAGTTAGGAGGATGCCAGTACCAGGTCCGGGGGGACGCTGCAATGGCTCAGCAGTGACTCCGCAGGCGGGATATGCCTGCACCAGAAGGGGCGGGGGGAACACACGGAGAGGAGTGGCTGAATTCACCCCCAGAGGCAGATTTCCTCTCTGTCCCCGAGGTGAGTCGGGCTAGCCAACTCTGTCCTGCCTCTGGGTAGCTCTCCTTCCAGCTCTGCGCTTGGATGCCTCTTTCTGGAGCTCTGCCCATCTGCTCATCACTGCTCAACAGTGCTTCTCACGACACCTGTTGTCCTGCAGGGCCCAGCCCAGCCTACAGAACCCCTTTTCAGTTCCCACCACAGTAACGGGCTCCCTGCCATGCCAAGACCGTGTCCCATCTGCACTTAGGGCAATGCAGGCCTCAACATGGGTCTCACAAGTCTGGAGCAAAGCAGGGGCTTCAGTAAGCACCAGCTTGTGCTTGCATCATAGGCTGGGTAAAACAGCTTGGTGCAAGGGCTCTCCTGTCCCTGCCTCAGCTCAGAGCTCATCTTGGGTCTGCTTTGTCTTGCTCTCTTGCCTCTTCGTGACCCTGCTCTCCAACGGGAGATGGAAAACCCTCCTGTAAACAACTGGTGAAGGTCAGGGGAAGGAAAGCCTGACACCACTTAATGAAAGACAGTTACAGACAATCTTTTGCTCAGTTGTCCGTGTCTGGGAGGCGTGGGGATCTCTGTGTTCAAGCTTTTTAATTTCCATTCTAATTTGCAAGTCATAAAGAGAGACAGTATGCCGTCCATGGTCTCACGTTTAATTTCTTGTCACCCTAATCATGCCAGTTTAACCCTCACTTGCTTGCCTACGTGTTTGTTATGCTCAGCCCTAGCTGCCATCTCCTCTGTGAAACAGCCTCCCCAGGCACATTAGTAGTGTCCTGCTTGCACTGTAGATTTGGGGTTCTAATACTGTTCCAATGACATCTGCCCAGATGCCACAGCCCGAAGGAAGAGTGGAAAACACAGAAACAAAAAACAAAACAAAAAATCCCGAAGCCCACAACTGCCTCCTTTTCAATGTTTGGTTGGGTGGTTTTTAAAGGGGAAGGTAGGAGTGAGGATTGCTTTTTCCGTGCTCTGCCTGCCACTTTAGAATCGCCTTTTCCCCCGGTGCGGGACACGCTCAAGGGGAGTCTCCGGCACGGCTGTGCAGTACAGGAGGTGAGCACAGAGGCTGGTCCCCTTCCGTGCTGCCGGCAGGGACGGGACGCCCGCGGCGTCTCCCGGGGCTGGAGCGGGGTTCAGCACCCTGGAGAGCGGCCCCGCTCCGGCCCTGCGCGGCGCCCGCTCCCCCTGCGGGGGAACCGAGGAGATGCGAGCATCACTCCGCCTCGGCGAGGGACAGATGTCAAAGGGAAAAGAAATTTTGTCAGCAGCTGGGCTCTGTGGCTCAGCGTCCTTGTGGCTTTGGCACAGGGATCGCGGGGCTGCGAGGGGTTGGTGATGAGGGAGGCTCCCGCAGAAGTGGAGCTCAGAGGATTGTTCTGCTCCGCCCCGTGACAGGTTTGGGTTACCGAGCCCGCGCCGAGAAGCGAGGAAAATCACCTGTTCCTTAAACAAGGAAGCAGCCCCGCGCTGCCCAGCTCCAGGGTGCCACGGGCTAACTCGGCTTTGCTGGAGGGGCGTGAACTGGCATTGACCAAGAGTCCTCCTTCTCTTCCTCCTCCTTACATTATCATAGTGACTCTGGAGGGCCGGGAGACTCTCCTGTGGGGCTGTGAGAATCCTTGGCAACAAACGGGAGCTAGGGAAGGCTTCATGCAGGCGGGAGGGGCAAAGAAAAAGGGAACAAACCAGCACTGACTTCTGGCCCTAATCAAAGAGTTCCCCATCTCCCCAGTAGGGCGCACATAGAGGCATTCCCAGGGACAATCTGCTTTGTGCCAAAAGACTCCCTTTAAAAGCGAGCATCCACACAACCATATTTCCATCAAAGGTAAAATAGCATCACAACAAACATGAGAATATCCAAGGAGGCGCAGCAGAAAGATTCAGATTTGCTGGCCATGCATAGTCTGGAAGTGAAGCTTCCTCCCCTCCCTTATCCTCTCCTACACAATGAAGATTATATCCCAAGCAACAAAGTAAAAAAATGTGCTACAGAGAGCTCGGTGTCCTCTCACCTTGTATCTTTTCTCAGGTCACATTAGTGGAGCTTACTTACTGGAGAAATTGCTGATTTTATTTCCTACACCACATCAAGTCTTGAGTGCATTTTTCTAACGGCCACAACCAAAGCCAAGGTTGCTTATTAATCCTTTAACCAAGGATTTAACCAAGCAGAGAGACTCAATTTCCCAAATAGAATTTTAAAATATATTTATTTGAAAAGAGAAAATTGTGTCTCTCAGCTGAAAAGAGGCTGGTTTGCCAGTGAGAGGCACAGAACAGGGCAGGTGATTATATTTCATCAACCGGGTGGCTCCTCAGAGCAGATACCACTTGCTGCAACAGGCAGGAACTTTTTGATTGAAAGACAGTTGTTACTATGATATCATGGCACCGGGGGGGGACACCGGGAATGCCGGCATGGCACTGCGGGAACGCAGCCGTGAGCTCTGCCCGTTAGAAAAGGTCTTCACGAAAAGCACATTTCGCAGAATCACAGAACGGTTTGGGTCGGAAGCGGCCAGAAAAATCTCTTTGCCAGGATTTTTCTCCCGGAAAGATGAGAAGCTTCAGCTTCTCCTTGTTTTGTTATTTTGGAATGTGATTTGGAAAATTGTTTATTTAGTATGTGAATTGTTTTTAATTAATAGCCAATCACAGCCAGCTGTGTCAGACTCTCTGAGTCAGTCACGGATTTTTCTTTTTGTCTGACTTTCTGATGTATTTTTTTCCTTTCTTTAGTATAATTTTAGAATATAATGTCATAATAAAATAATATATAACATATAATATATAACATATAATATATAACATATAATATATAACACGTAACACGTAATATCAGCCTTCTGAGAACATGAAGTCAAATTCTCATCTCTCATCTCGTCCTGAGGACCCAACAACGCCACAGACAGTGGCAATCCTGAGAACTACACCGGAGGCACTGGATTTCCAAACCCAGGGAAAGACACGTACCAGCGAGTAGCCATCCATCCATCCGTCCATGCATCCGTCCGTCCGTGCGTCCCCCCGCGGCCGCTGCGGGGCGCTCCCGGCAGGTGGAACCGGCGGGAGGCGCCGAGCGGGGCGCGGGCGCTCGGGGCTCCGGGACACGGCACGAGGGACACCGGGAATGCCGGCATGGCACCGGGGGGGGACACCGGGAATGCCGGCATGGCACTGCGGGAACGCAGCCGTGAGCTCTGCCCGTTAGAAAAGGTCTTCACGAAAAGCACATTTCGCAGAATCACAGAACGGTTTGGGTCGGAAGCGGCCAGCGGAGGCCATCTGGTCCAACCTCCCTGATCAGGCAGGGCTCCTTGGAGCAAGTTACTCCACTCTGTGTCCAGACAGCTTTTGAGTATTTCCAGTGAGGGGGATTCCACAAACTTTCTCAGAAGTCTGTTCCAGTGCTCAGTCACTTGCACAGTAAGGAAGTTATTCCTCAAATTCAGGTGGCAGTTCCTGCATTCCAGTTTCTGCCCACTGCACCTCATCCTATGGCTCAGCAGTACCAAGAAGAGCCTGGCTACATCCTCTTGGTACCCTCCCTTCAGATATTTACAAACATTGGTGAGGTCCCTTCTCAGTCATTCCTTCTTGAAGTTAAACCAGCCCAGCCCCCTCAGCCTTTCCTCATAAGAGAGATGCTCCGGTCCTTTAAACACTGTCATTGCTCTCCATTGGATTCACTCCAGGAGCTCCATGGCTCCCTCATACTGAGGAACCCAGAACTGGACACAGCAGCACATTCTGTGCCACTGATCACATACCTCTGAGACCTGCCATTTAGCCAGTTCTCAATCCACAATGGCACAATAAATTAACAGCAGATCATCAATTGTTCTTTCCCTCCCCAATTCACCCCACCCCATCCTGTGTGAAGGTGCTTTGCAAAGGAAGTTTTAAAATCAAGTGGCTAGATTTATTAATTAATCAATTAATTGATTTATCTTCTTCAGAAAAACCTTCTTTTTCAAGTTATTAATCTTTGGCACTGAATTTTTTTGTCTTTTCTCTGTCCTAGGATAGAAAGGGTGAAGACCTGAATCACTGTCAGGGTGGTGACAGCCTGAGAAAGAAAAGGAGAATTGATGCAGTTTTCTGTGAAACAAGGCAGAAAGGGGGTGTGAGAGAATCAGTCTTGCACATGGAAAACATTGCTGGAGAGCCTATGACACAAAAAGTGATGACAGGTTCTTGCAAAATATGACAGTTAAACTACAAATGGTTTCCTAAACTGGAAAAGCACTCCCTCTGTACCATTCTGACCCAGACATTTTCAGGCTACAAATACTCTACTGGCACATGAGGCTCCTATAGCCTTACCAATGTATCTCTGGGCCATCTCAGCCAGGAGTCAGCATAGATGGGGGAAATGAAGTGCAGGACCAGCTACAGCCACTGGCAAAGCAAGCAGTTGTCTAGAGCAGCAGGCAACCAGACATGGCCAAATGACCACGAGCTCCAGTGCCTCTATTCCCTTTGCCAACGCTCTAGAAAGCCAGGCCAGAAGGTGAGGACCCTGCTGTGGAAAAAGAGAAGGTCTTTTTGGCCCTCATACAGGCACATTTCCACCACAACTGTCGGGACACCAAGCTAGAATGGCCTCCCCAGTATTTTTCTTTCCTATTGCAGAAGACACCTGGCCAATATCCTTATTTGTAGGACAATGTGTCAAATTTTGGTTCTTTTTCCTGCATAGCTGAGAAGCTTTCAGCCAGCTCTGCTAAACACATCGAGACAAAACAGTCCATCACATAACAGATGCAAATTGATCATTCAAACAAAGGAAAAGTTTGTTTCCAGTGGGGAAAGACAGAATTCAGACACATCTCCAAAAGACTAAAACAATAACTGGGAGAGGCAATCTCCCTGGTTCACTGATTCTGCTAACTAAACTCTAACTGGGTCTAACCTGGAAAATCTAGCAAGAGATTTGAGCAACAAAGGTTACCTTCTCCTCTGGTGATCCTTCTGGGAGGTGGGAATGGAGGAAGAGGCTAGAGTGGAATGGGATTTGGGGAATGTAGTCACAGGAGGAAGAGGCATGAAGATGAAAGGCGACAAAAGGGAAAAAAGAAAGAGACAGCAAGCAAGCAAAGACAAAGGGCAAAAAGTTAGCATCCCCACACAGAGGAAGGTGCCTCACTGGGGGAGAGAGATAAACTTTTGTTGGAAAAGACCCCAAAATAAATGAACACCTAAGACACTTTATTTTCTAACCCTTTGCTAACAGATTCATCCTAAATCCCATACCAGGGCATTCATCCCCTTCTTGTCTTCCTTTCACATCTCTTATCAAGCACAAGCTGAGTGCAGCACAATAAACACATTGCCTGGCTGCTTTCCTAGGCCAGCACCTCCCCACACCAATCCTGCAGTGAGATACCCATCCACCCACTGCCAGGCCACCATTTATCTGCTCCACAAACAGCAAGAGCTTTCAGCTGCTCTGGCAACACAGCAGCTCTCCTGGCCCCACAGTAACCTATTATTTTCAGCTCCTTAATAGATCTTGCTCAATTTCCAGTACACAGTCAGGAACAAGCCCAGTTTACACAAGGGTGCACATACTCTCCCAGACTCCCAACCTTTCAGGAGTCATTCACACCTATTGGGATGGTCACAACAGTAAACTCTTTGGTTATACTGCTTATTTACCTTGGCAAAGATGATGATAGTTTCCATTTTATCAACATCAGGGACCCAAGAGTCATGATTGAAAGCACTCAAATGAAAGATCTCAGGCATCCAGATTAGAGCCTACAGCACTGGGACTTCAATGGTTCCATCTTCTCTCCAGCTGGAAGAAATAGGGTGACACAGCACATGCTACCACCAAATAGCCCTTTCCTGCTTCCTTTTTTAACTAACAACCCACATACGAGAAGGAAAGGCACAGGAGTGGATGGTTTGCCATTACAATTAAGTCAGCTCATAGTCTGGGGTTTTTTCCTTAACTGCCTCAGTTATATGGCTGCTGGCACAGCTGAATGTGGCAAAGCAGCTACAGGGACACAGGGCCCAAGGTGTCTCTTCTTGTTTCTGAGTGAACTTCTGTCCCAGGACAGAGCAGCTGCTACCAGCAGCAAAGGGTAGCCCTTGCACAATGCTCAGCCACGCTGAAAAGCTGGCCCTTAAAGGAAGATGGGGAGCAACTTTATTATTATTATTATTATCATTACATTTAGAAAGTTTCTCAAGAGACATTATATAAAAAAGCTGACTATAATCTTTTTGCTCTTTCTGGAACTTGTGGTACATGGAAGATTATTGATAGGTGCTCTCAGTAGAAAGCCGCCTGAAGCCAGGTTGGTTCTTTCTTTCTGTCAAAAAAATAGTTTTATGCAAATACATTCTGGATTTGTTTCTTTTGATCAATAAATAATAAGTAATAATAATAATAAATAACTTTGTGGAGCCATGTCCACAGGCTGTGTGGTAGAAACACTGTTCACTGATCACTACAGCATTACTAAATAGCATCTAAAGTCACAGTTGTATGGTTCAGACTGACTCCAGCCCAGATGTGATGAGTATTAGACAGCCCATGAATAATGGAAATGCCTGTGTTCCTGGATGCTGACATCAGCTCCTGGAGGCTGAAAGATGCAGTATCTTCCATGTTGACTTTCTAGACCACTTAAAATTAAGTCTAAATACTAATTTGGGAGCTTAGTTTAGTCTTTGGGTCTGGAAAGGCAGAGGCTGGCCTCTCCTGGAATATTAGGTCCTTAATACACAGTCTGCACAAACATTAAAATCCAGTGCTTGTCTTCAAAGTAGTGTGGTCACTCTGTTTTTTTCTTTAAACCCTCATTACCAAATGGAATGCATGAGAAG
>NW_005054303.1:7237111-7244075 GCF_000277835.1 Geospiza fortis | reverse complement strand
GGAAAGAAAAAAAAAGAGGGAAGACGTGAACAACATTATTATATGTGATGAATCTCCTGCTTATTTTAGAGAGTCTGGAAATTGCCTCATTTTTTCAATTGGACCACATGTCCTTGTTAAAGATATGTTCCACCCTAAACCATAAATATTCCAAGGGCATCCTATTAGCAGTGTTATGAAAGAGAAGGAACTAGATTATCCCAATGGAAGGCATTCACACTGCTTCTTGACATGCATTTGATGTAAGCAGATCTTCTACACTCCCTCCATAGCAAAGGAGATTCTGTGCAGGAGCCTTCCTACAAGCCCTGTGTCCTCCTTTGGAGATGTCTGGGAAGATAAGCCTCTCCCACATGCCATCTAAAATTGGTGTCATGTGACTATCCTCTTCTGGCCTTACAAACCTCGAGTCTATGAAAACAATAAAACACTATTCTTTATTTGACATAAGCACAAAACAGCCTTTTATGACTGTGCGTCTGAATCTCGTTAGAGAGAGCCTGGGATGCTTTGGCCTTTAGTACTGGCACTGTGCTGCTCAGGTACAAAGCCAAAAGTGGTCCCAAAGAAACCTGCACAGCTCTGCTGAGTCCACACCAAGCTGTGTGAATGTGGCACAGCAGAGCATGGCCTGGTGAGGCAAGTTTACATACAGGCTGCAGTGAGGGGGGAAGGATCAAACTGAAATAAAAACCCTGTCTGACCTCCTCTAAATTCTAAATCACCTTTTGGATCTTATCCATCTCTTGGGGAGAATAAAGGGAACATGATTCACAAAAGTCATCATAGTCCTGAGGAAGCTGATCTTCAGGGAAGAAAAATCCAGAAGGAAGCTCTAGACATTGGAAAGAGAAAGGCTGTGTTGCACAGAGCCACTTATTCCTGCTACAAATCCACCTTTGCCTGGAACCAGGTACTTATGAATTCTGTCCCCAGGCAACAGAGATGTCAAGGGAACTCCTTTTCCTATCTCTTGCTGCCAGAATTTACACTGCCCTTCTCAACAGCTCACCAAAAGTAATTTTTCCATGTGTCAATTGGTCTTCACAAGCCTTCTGACCTGGTAGTAGATCAACAAAACACAGACTGGGCAAGTCAGAATTTGGGATTGGAAATCTCTGGTTTTACCAGAAATGACAAATCCACAGATCACTGTAGCAGTTTTAGCATCTTCTGCCTGTTTATTCTGTTCCATCAGTGTACACAAATAACTGGTGTTTTTCTGGGTTTAAGCCCATGTGAAAGAGAAAAGATTTGGCTTTCTGTTTGGATGTCATAATATTAATAGAGAACATCTTTAGAGGCTTATTACAATGCAATATTGCTGATTCCAAGTGTTAGGAAAATGAAAGAAAAAAAGAGGACATAATGAATCATTCATCCCCACCCTTCAACAAAAATCACGAGAGTAAAAATGGCTTTAATTCCATTTGTTTACCAGTTTCTGAGCATTTCTGTGTCGTCAGATTACTATTTCAGACTCTTCTGCCACAATGGGAGCTAGGAACTGTCTTAAATAAAGATTCTCATTGTCTAAATCACACAAATCCTGAAGCTGCAGCCTTTGGGGAAAAAACATCTAACAAAAATAAGCTAAGAAGGTAGTTGGGATGAAAATATCAGAGCAATTAATGAACCATCAACACTGAGCAGGTTCATAAGGTTGGCTGTGCTGCAAAACCCAGAAAAGATTACATTTGCTAGAACAGATTTAAAATGCCTGAAGTGAAAAAAGGACCAACATACTACATTTTGGGTATTAACCTAGATCAACTATGGACAATGTTCCTAGGGGGAAAAAAATTATCAGACAAAACACACTCCCAAAAAACCAGTTGGGGCTTTGTTTTCATGCCAGCTCTCCCAGTTCAGATATCTTATGGAGTCAGGAAAAAGCTACAGGCAGGAATAGCTCTGTGTAAGGCTCTCAAAATGTGGTAACTAAACATTATTATAAATTTATTTCATCTTGACACCAAAGCCAGCTCTACAGCTGTTTTATGATACTGTGAAGGTTAAACTACTATGGAACAAGTACTCCTGCATGTGGCTACTATAAAAGTGTCACTGAATTATTTCTAATTTTAGTGCCTGTTGTTCTAAAAATTGCTTCCCTCTGCACTCCAAGAAGCAAGAAAAAAGGTGATTCACATAAACCTAGGCAGCTGAGGATACTAGACGGACATAACTGATGGAGCAGAGCAGCTACAGGGTTCATACTGGACTTAGGCTGAGGAGGGACTCTCAGGGGGTTTAAGCTGCCATGACCCTCAATGTGTAAATCTTGATTTAGTGATGCTGCCCCACTTTCTGGCAAACTAAGAGAAAAAGGTACTTTTAGGGCAGAATGAGACTCCCTTAGTTCAGCCACTCAGCCTAAGATGATGAGTTGAATCACACCTGAGAATAGCCATTTGTCTGCACCAACCATATAATTTGTTTGGGCAAGTAGAAATTTTATTTACTTTATTTTTTCATGTATTATTCAAGTGCCCAATAATGGGTAAATTGGCAGAACACTACTCCAGCTAGAAATACAGCTACACCTCCACCTCAGGGGACTCAAGTATGTCACCAAAAAGGAGGGGAAGAAAACAAGCTCAAACAGTAGATATTATACCTTGCCAATATGCTTGGCAGAAATTATTGCTCTCAAAAGCCATTCCTTTACTGGTATTCCCAAATACCATTAAAAAAAAATAAAACCACCCAAAAAAACCCCCAAAACCATTGTCTGTGAGCTGGATCTATGTAAGACATAAAAGAGATAACATGAAGCCATGGAAGCTAAAGGGAGATGTAAATCACTGGTCTCTGTCAGTGAGATGATCACCAGCACTCACAACATCACAGAATTGTTTAGGATGGAAAAGACTTTGAGGCCATTAAGTCCAACTGTTAACCCAGCACCACCTCTCTCACCCGGGACTCCCACAAACACTGTAGCAACTGAAAAATTTTATTCTCAGAAACTGCTGGATACCATGAATAGCCTTTAAATGGGCATCATGTGAATTCTAAATAACAGGTTTTCAGTTTTTAGTTAAAGAACCAAAATCAAACCAGTTAGCAAAGAATTCATGCCTTCATTGTTACAAAGCACAGACTTTGTCACCCCATTTATCTTATGGGGATGCTATTACTGTTGATATGGGCAATTAACTGTATTTGGAAAATACATTTTTCAAAAATTATCTGCATTTTCCATCATCAGTTTTGAGCAGAAAATTACTCACAGGGAGAAATAATTTCAAGACCTGCACCTGAGTTGGGGTAAGTTGTTACAGCTAAACAGAAATAGAAGATCATACACCAATTTACACAGGCTGAAACATTAATTCATGCCTAGAGGATTGGAAGCTTCCAGCAGTGAGTGAGCTTTCTGTGTCCCCCAGGTCAATAAAGCAAGTGGTGAGATCAGGCCTAAGAATTTTTGATACTTAAAAGTAGTAGATGTGTGGTCTCTCAGCATGAAAATTATTGTGTGAACAACACTGCAAGTACAATCCCAGGAATTAAACATAAAGCCCCCTACCACCCGTGAATGCTTACTACTGATATCTATATACACTGTTTATTTGGTATCAGTTTTTCATAAAACAACTTTTACTGTTAAAGAGCTCTAGAAATGCAACTGCCTTGTTCAGAGATGCAACTCTTCTTGCTCAAGAACGTAAGTATGATACCCAAGTATGGTGCCTAGGACGCCCTGATTACCGCATTACTCAACAGCCAGTAGCACCAGTATCTAGATTGCTTCTGTGCAGAAGGGCATTCTTCAGTAGATTACCAAGGAAGGTGTGTTCCAGGTTGCTCTTTCTTAATTCAAATGTGCGTTTGATTTGAATGTGTACTTTACTCGGTGTTGCTACCTGAATCTCTGACCAATCAGCATCCCACCCAATGCATTCGTGTGTGCACTGAAACTCCTGGATGCTGCCAAAGCATTAAGCAGCCTACAAAAAAGGGTGGGGAGGGAGGAATGTGCTTCTACTTCCTCTTCTTGGGTAGAGCAGACAGTAAGAAAGACAATCCTTAGTCCAGAGGTTAGTCCAAAACCAGAAGGTTTAATCCACCTATCCTTCCAGTCTGGTCATAATACCTTTGCTAGTCATTTTAAAAGGGAGTAAAAAATTAAATGTTATTATCCAAAGGCCAAGATTTCAGTGATAAGCAACTGAAATTTTGTCTGGGACTTTAAGAGTAAGAGCTAAAAGCATGCTCTGCAACTGCGGGGCAACATTTTACTAAGTTTGGCAGAAAAGTCTCCTCCCTTCTTCCCCTCAGGCTTCTGCTTAGCTTAGACAATATCACAAGGAAGGGCTGCTTGCCCAGAGGTTTTCATTGCGAATTTGTTGGGGATTTTTGTTTGTTTGTTTGTTCATCCACATGGCTTACTGCCAGCTTATGAAAACTACAAGCCTGTCATCAGGAGTTCACCCGGTCTGAGAGAGGAAAAACAATGGTTAGAAGTCAACCTGATACCATACCTTAAAAATGTCACAGAATCAAACACACGTGGAAGAGACATTTCAGTAATGTTGTGACACTCCCCAGTTTCAGCAATGGACTACAATGAAACATCAGTTTGTGTAAGCAATCAGGAGAGGTTTGTCTTGACATGGACAACCCAGTATACAAGACATTAAGATCTTGTCTTTGTGTAAGCACAACCTCCCCCACAGGTTTGCATGATTAACAATATCCTTAAAAAAACAAAACTCTTTCCTTATCAAACAAGTTTCTTCCAAACTTTTCCAGGGCACATTGCACTCAGACACAGGAAGAAAAAAAACTTGAATCATGTTAAGCTGTGCTAAGAGCAAAGAGGATTCCCTCAAAAGAGGAAATTCTACTTTGTACAGCTCGTATTCTTGCTGAAGAAAACTTGGATAGAGCCAGCTGAGAGGATTTTACTTATCAACAGCAGATAGGCAGGAGAGAAAAACCACTGGGTCAAATCCCAGCTAGGGTAAATCAGTGTAACTCCACGGAAGTTAAGAGGGCTGTGCCGATTCAAGCCAGCTGTGGATCTAACTCACAGTGTGTTTTGCAAGTCCATTTTCAACTCTTCAGGGCTCTGCTCTGTTTAAACATCCAGAACACCCACTGAAATTAATGAGAACTGTGTGTGCAGAACACTAGTATTACTTTTTAACTATTTGGGAGGTGCTCAGGCACTGTGATAATGAGCACCATATATTAGAACCCAGACAGAATGGTATTGAATCATCAGACCCTTAAGTGGGACAGGTCATTAATCTTTTCCTTGGGAGAGCATTTCAATTTTTGCCTTGGCAAATGAGGATTCATCATTAATAGATGTGGGGGTTCTACGTTTGCCAAGTCCCAGACGAAGTGTGTTTTTCCATTTGCCTTGGGCTTGTGTAAGCTTGCCTAAGGAGGCCAGCCTTGCAGTTTGAGAAACACTGCTAGCAGCCACCATACCCTCATTCCCAGCTAAATTAAACCCTATTATGCTGTAATTAACCTTGCCTAACTTGTTCTGAGTTAAAGCAGCAGGTAAAAATCACGCTTTTACTAGGCTGTACCCAAGAAGCATTTTTACGTATCAGACTTGCCTACTCTTCAAGTATTTCCAGCTACTCTTGGAAGCTCTTCTCCTGAAGATCACAGCCCAACTGCAGACATCAGAATTCTTCTTGACTTCAGTGAGGGCAGAATCCCCTGCAAATTTACTCATGCACCTCATGTTCATGCCAGATGGCACATTTCTGGAGGACACGGGAATTCCACAGAGGTGATGGCAAGAATACGCGTATACAAATTTTTAGGTTTTAAGGTTTAAAACATACACATAGGCAGGCCACTAAGTTTTCTTGGTCAAATTTAAAGCAGTAAAATTCCATTTTATGAATTAGTCTACTGCCCTTTTTATTTAACTGCAAGTTAAGAAAAATAAAAAGAAACCTATTACATTTCTAGTTTCAATTTGATACTTGGGATATGGGTGAGGAGAATGAGCACAAGGTAAAAAGAACCTCTCATTTACAAAGCTAAAGTGGCTGCTACACTTCTATAAGAAAAATAAATTGTTGCAAGAATTGCAGTTTTCAGACTTCTTTGTTTCCTCTCCTCTTTAAAAAAAATGAAAATTCTTCAGCTGTATTTTGAAAGATCCAGGATTTTCTCTAAGGTCGATTTGATTAAGTCCATAGACCTTCAAGCCAGGCCATCATTGCCAGTTCTAAGAGCAGAAATCCTCTGAAGTAATTCAACCAAGTTAGGACAGAAAGTCAAGATAGGACGGAAAGTCCAGATGTCCTTTAGCAGCCTGCAGTAAGTGTAAATACAGAAAATACAGTATAAAACAGCACAAGAGAAAGGCTATGCTGCCCTAAGCAAAAGGGCACTCAAAGACAAAGAAGTGCTATCATTGAATACATCTTGCATATTATTACCAGTGGAAAGGTGGGAAGCCTCTGGAGAATGCAGCCTAGAGAGTAAATCTGATTTTTTTTTTTAATCTGTGCATCTGAGTGTATGGTGCAGATAAAGGAGAGAACAGATGGTTATGCAGTAAGTGCATCAGCCTGCCTCTAGCACAGCCAGATGACAGCAGCTGCAGCAGCAGCAGTATTTATCCTACCTGCTCCTTTTAAGTTATTAAACTCTTCAGTTCCCACAGGACACGCAATAATAAGTAAATCTGATTTTTTTTTTTAATCTGTGCATCTGAGTGTATGGTGCAGATAAAGGAGAGAACAGATGGTTATGCAGTAAGTGCATCAGCCTGCCTCTAGCACAGCCAGATGACAGCAGCTGCAGCAGCAGCAGTATTTATCCTACCTGCTCCTTTTAAGTTATTAAACTCTTCAGTTCCCACAGGACACGCAATAATATTTTTTTTTTAAGCACTTGCCCTGTCTTTGCTCACTCCGCCATCCCTGGAGCGGGACCCGCGGCCGGCGGCGGGTGCTGGCTCCGGCCCTCCCTCTCCTCG
>NW_005054303.1:7212394-7235890 GCF_000277835.1 Geospiza fortis | reverse complement strand
CCCCGCCCGCCCCGCTCCCCGCAGGCCTGAGGTCTGCTCTCCTGCCTGCCCTCCGCGGCATTCTGAGCCGGGTTTCTGCTCTTTCCCCCCGGCCAATATTCTCTGAGATAGGAAGGAAATCTATAAAAGCCCTCAGACATCCCTGGGTGAGCTGGCAGCGTTGCCATGTGCTGCCCAGCCCTCCTGAAGGGTAGCACAGGTACCCATTTCTAATCTGGAATGTTCGTTGTCAGATTGACTGTCTTGAGTATACTTTGAGGGAATTTTTTGTAAATGACACGAGAAAACACCTGCTGTGTGTGAGTGACTGGGTTTGCCCTGTTTTCCCCCAGTATCCCCACAGCACTGCTGATGTTTCCTCAGGTGCCTTGAGTAGCCCCCATTGGAGAACACCAGACCTTGCCAGTGGTCACTTTCTGCTCCTGAATGTTCCTGACCTTGGCTTCAGAAAGGAAGGACTAAGAAGCCAGAACTGAAAAATATGGAAAAGGTTCTGATGTTCAGAGGTGTTGGACAGCCAACAGGGAAGGAGGACACCCTGAACTTAGACAAGCTAGCAATGAAATCCAGTTCACGGAGGTTTTGAGCCATGTTGTTGGGGTGAGCTGCAAGGCCCTCACACCCTGTAACCTTAGGGTGGGGATTAATAACCCCACAGTGTAACCCCACAGTTGGCTTCCCCATGGTGGCAGTGGGGATGCTGGTTGCTGGTGGTGCCAGGCTGCCTGCACTGCCTGACCACATGCTACTCTCTCCAGCCAGCCAGGAGACACCATTTCAGAAAGATGGGGATGGTAAACCTTGCTCTGCCAGTGACTCAGCCTCCGGCCTCAGCCAAGTCACTTTACCACACCTTGAGAGGGAGATAATGCTTACCTACCTCATCTTATGAGGCTTCACTAATGTTTATATAGTGCTTTGAATGTTTAAAGAACTGAGTGCTGTTTATGCATTTTGGTGTTCCAGATCCTATGATCTTTGGCCCTTTAAAAATACATAGGAGACTCAAGCGGTCCCAGAGGAAATGTCCTTACAGGAGACATCCCAGAGCAGCAGAGCAGGGAGAAGGCCTTGTGGCTGTGCACAGCTCATGTGAACGTGGTGCTGCACCAGAAGCTGGAGTGCTGGAACCAGAACAGGTTGCTCTAGAGCCTATGCAAACCTCATGCTGAGGAAGCTCCCTGGATTCAGGCTGGAGGTGTTTCAGTCTGCTTTGGTAAAGCCAGCTCCTGCTTTTCTTCTCTGCCCTCTCACACTCAAACCCAGAGCTTAATTTTGTGCCTCCTTCCAGATAGCCCAAGCCATAGGGGGTTTCTGGACCTTCTCTTTCTCCCAAAAGGATATTTGCTTGCCTTGGATAGAGAAGAGTGCACTATTTGTGTGTTCACTCACAGGACACCTCTGTCCTTGGCATCCGTGGAGATCTGTGGAAGCGAGACTGCTCTTTACACCCTGTAAGAAGAGGCATTTGTGCTATGGCACAGTGTTCTAGGTCATCCACTCCTGCCAGTGATGTGTACAGCATGTGCAACATGACTGCATGGGCTGTATTTTATGTATAATCCTTCATGGACTGCACTGGCAACTCTCACCTCCCTCTGACAAACACAAGCTCACACCCACACCCACAGCTCCACAATACCACCCAGCTAAATAATAACCTGACTGTCCATACTGGCTTGGTTCAAGAGTCCTTTTCAGCCAAACCAGTCAGAACCTGCTCCTGCACTGGTGAGATATATAATCCCCAGGGATCTCATTGCTGTTCTGGTCCTGGGTCAGACACACATGGCAGATGGCCCCTGAAGGACTCTGAGCAATAAGGGGGGACCTGTCTGAGGCAACCAGGCTTCTCTGAGGTACCAGAACCTGTATGGTCTTTAGGCAGGATGAACCACCTCCTGCTTTCAACTTCTTTTCAATAAATGTCAGTGGTTTTACAGTGAATGGGTAAACATACCTTTAATTTAATTATATAAGCATTTAGTAGGTTCTGTTTCTCACCCATACTCTCAACTATGGAAGTAAGAAAGTTAACATCCTGCTTCCTCCTTTCACTAGGTAGAATCTCAGAGAACAGGCTGAAGGCTTTGAAAGGTAGAAGAGTAGAGGTGCCCAAAAGTGGAAATGGACGGGGTGCACTAGCCAAGGCATGAGCACTGTGGTGTCCTTCCTCTGTGAAAGGTGATTGAAGCATTAAAATAAAGGAATTGGTTCTGAAATTAGATAGGGAGGGAAATAAGGAGTATTAGAAGGAATTGTAATTAGTTCATTGTTTCTACTGATGGTTAAACTAAGTATGGTTTATATCAGTGGGACCCAAATGGAAAGGACTGTGGTACCCCCCAGCAAGGCCTCCCACACTGGGTGCTGAAAGCTCTCTGACTGCACCAACACTCCTGAAACCCGGAGGAGCAGCACACTGTAACGTGGAACATGATGGCTTGAGCCCCTTGGGCAGCAGGCAGGGTTTTCTTGGATGGGGAAAGCAAATACCAGTCACCTTATGGTGTCAAAGAGAGAGGGCAGCACAAAAGGAGACAACGCCAGGGGTGATTGCAGGAGACAAAGAGCTGGTCTGGGAGGAAGTGAAGATGAAGGGCAAGCTTGTGGGAGGACATAAAAGGCTGTGCTGTTTGCATGGCAGAATATGGAAGATCATGAACGCTTGGTAATGAGAGGAGGATTATATTTCAGGGAGGTTCTACTTTGAAAAAATGGAGTTACGAAAAATGACTGGAAGGTGCTATCATTATTACCAGTCAGTATCCCCACTCTTCTTTGGCAAAAGCTCCCAATACTTTCCTGTGAGTTCCTTATTCCACAGGTAACATTATGGAAGGGCATAGGACAACCCAAAGTATTATTCCTTGTATGTTTTATCTGACAATTCTGGACTTAAATCCAGCACTAAAACTAAGCATGGACATGGAGCTTGTCTCTGCTTATTGTTTCTATGTTCCTCATTATTTCCTCACCAATTTTCTACTCTTACTCATTAATGCTCACCTAAAATTAGGCTGGAAGTTTCTTAAAGAAAAACCCAGAATCTGACATGTCCTGGAAAGTACTTTTAATATTTTTGGGTCTGGTAAACAGGGGAAAAAAAATAAATCACTGCTAGTGGATTTTCTCCCACCTTAGGAAATCAGCATTCCATATGTTCATAGCAAACAGTGATGGGGCAACTTCATGTTTACTTTATTTGGTTTAAACTCATTTGTCAATACAGCAGCCCACTGTGTGTCACATGTGAGCATAATAATAGCTTGATACTAACTTGATTTGCAGTAATAAACACCCTGAGAGATGGCCTAATGCCTCCTCATATAAATAGGAAGCCTTTTGAGATTACTGCCTAAATAACATCAAGTGATTTATAGATAAATGGATGAGGTGGGATGTTTTTCCAACCAAGAACTTTTATAAAGATTGTGGGTTTGCCATTCAGTGGGTAGATTAATAAAGAAATGTTAGAAATAAAAATATGGCTAGCAGCTTCTTACAAGGCCAAGAATTCACATTTTATTGGAAATGCCACTATTGTGTGCACAAAATTTTGATTAAATCCAAAGTTACCAGTTTAGCAGGAGAGAGATTTCTATCTCAAATGCTTTATCTAAGCATGCATTTCAATGTCCCTGAGCACTCCAGAGGTTACATACCAATTTAATGTGTAATACTGCTTTTCACCATTTTCCTTATTCAGACTTAACATCTTGTTCATTCCAGAAGCTAACTGTGTAAATTACATTATACAAATAAATGTAGTTTTTCCCTTTTTGGGAAATTTTTTCAAGTCAAGTAGCACAATAGCAAGCAGCAGATTACAAATTTTCTGGTTTCTATTTCAAATTTTCAGTTTAACTGTTAAACACATCAGTTCTTCTAATAACAAGTCTAGAATAAGGAGACCTCAAGGCTTTGCACAGTTCCAGGCTGGTTCTGTGGATACAATTTCCTGTGCTTCAGCAGCTGCAAAAAGAAAAATATGTGAAGAGCAATGGTTGTGCTGCAGAGATGGTGTGTGAGCTGTCAGGCAGATGTGTCCTGGGAGATCCATCCATCCCTGCATGGAGACCCCGGCAGGAAGGAGAAGCTTCAACTCTGGCCCTAAAAAACATCAGGAAAAGCACATTGCAAAAACAAGGAGGTACTTCTGCAGCCCTGGTGCAGATTATACTTTGCCTTGACTTTCCACTGCCAGTTCAGGAGTCCCAGCAGCGTGTTGAGATGACAGCTGAAGGTCACATGATCACAGAATAGTCAGGGTTGGAAGGGACATCTGGAGATCATCCAGTCCAACCCTCTGCCTAGGCAGGGTCACCTGGAGCAGGTGACACAGGAACATACCCAGGTGGGTTTTGAATGTCTCCAGACAGGGAAACCTCTCTGGGCAGCTGTTCCACAGCTCTGCCATCTTCAATGTAAAGAAGTTCTTCCCCATGTTGAGGTGAAACTTTTTGTGTTTTATTTTATGGCCTTTGCTCCTGTTGCTGGGTACCACTAAAGAGAGTCTGGCACCATCCTCTGACACCTTTGAGACATTGGTATGGATTAATGAGATCTCCTCTGAATTTTCTCTAAAGTAAACAGGCCCAGCTTCCTCAGTCAGCTCATGACAGAGATGCTCCAGTGTTCTGATGGACCCTCTGCAGTAGCTCCTTGTCTGTCTCCTTCTGTGGAGTCCAGAACTGGACACAGAGATGAGAAATGAGTCCACTGAGTCCTCTTTTGCAATCAGCTCTCTCTGTAGCATTTCAAACTTCAGTGGTCTCATGGTTACTTTTTTATCTCCTCACAATCAATTCTCCTTTCTCTCTCTCTCTCTCTCCCTCTTTTTAGCTGACTTTCATTAAATGCCAGCCACCTTTTACTCTACCATGAAGTTTCAGGCTAAACCCTGGGAGCTAACACTTGAAATCCCTCACTTTTTCTGAACATTTCAGCCAAGCAATTCCTATTTAAGATTAGCTGCTATGCATTGAGTCTGCTTCAATAACTTTATAATTGATTGCAAAGCTTAATTGTGATAGCCATCACAAACCTTGTAGCAGCTTGATTTTTCTTGTTCACCAACCAGCTGTTTTTCAGAGTTGGCAGGATTACGTGTCCTGTCCCATAAAACCATGAGAAAGGAAGTGATTACTAATTATTTGACCATCTATCAAGATTTCCTAGGCTTTTGCTGGTTCAGGCTGTTGAACATACAGAGTCAGAGTGTGACTTTGCACTGACGTAGCATGATAATTTTTAGCAACATCTTGCATTTCTGGTTTTCTGTCCTCGGAATATAGAAGTTTCCAAACAACAGTGGTGAATGGTGACATAGCTGTGGGCAGAGAGTTTGGTCAAAGTGGTCCAAGTAAATAAACTGACTTATTTCACATCACACTCTTGTCAGACAGAGAGATAACAGGCCAATTGTCTGTGCCCTGAAGCCCTGGAGCTCTACAGGATTCAACAAAGATCTTTGCTGGATGCCTCAAGGGTGCTGGAATCCTGTCATCCCAATCTGACCCTTCAGTGGCAATAAGAAATTCACATGTGCCACAGAAAGAATTGAATGCATTGAAATCCCAACTTTACTGGGCCCTGGTCACAAAGATCCATTCCAAAACAGACCCAGGAAGGAAGCCACACCCCCTGGAAGATGCAAGTGTAATTATTCATGCACAGACAATCCTCATCAGAGAATGTCCCCAGCACAGCAGCTTCTTGCATGACAGGATTAATTGACAAGTGTCTGTTCTAATTGTGATAACTTCATATCTCTCAGCAAACGATTGCTGTTAAGATTCCTTTTTTCTCACCCTGAAATTCTTTTCTTTCTACTGAATTGCCAGGATTGTCATTTCCCTTCTATGCTAATAATTAATCATTTCATGTAGAAATAATCAGCTGGTGTAAACAAACATAATTGGCATTCTCTTGCCGCTTTCTCAACACCTTTTACTGCATGGAGTCTCATCTAATTTCACTTTTAAGCGCTTAAAACCAGGATTTGGGACTGTTGAACACCAAGCACAAGAGCCTAATGGGATCTGCAACAGTGGCACTGGAGGAGAAGCACATTAATTATGCACATAAACATGTAATAATGAGGCTTATCTGTACTCAGAAGTACCACTGAGGATACTTAGCAGGCAGCTTTGGCCAGGCAATATCTCCCCTGGCCACCATTCTTCTGATCCCATGTGGAAGCTGAGGAGATGTGAAGGAATACTGTGGCTTGAGAGAGTGGTTATTTATTGCTGCGGTATTTACTGCTGCTGCAAGACAGGGAATGATATCTCAGCCTTTTCCTGCCTCGTTGTGCAACGTGCCACGCATCAGGTCGCGCAATGCCGAGGCCGGGCAGGGCCTGCCTACGGAGGAGGCTGCGGAGCAGAGCTGCAGGATGTTGTTGGTTGGCACCTTCCCATGGATTCCCTGTGATGTGCAGCATCCTGGAGTGGGAGGGAGGTGCTGGTGTGAAGCTCAGAACGCCGGTGGGAGTGCACAAGATATGCATGGGCTGAGCGTGTCCCAACAGGAGAGCCCTGGCAGGGCAGGCTGAGGGGGAAGGGGGCACAGCCTCTGCCCTGCCAGCCTGTGAGGAGCTGGGCTCCCCTTGTTACAACCTCCTGGTATATCAGTGGCAGATTTGGACATCAAGGACCAAATCATTTGCCCCTGAGATTTGAATCAACTCTTCCCAAATGGAGCCACATTAAGCAGTGCTGTTAGTGTGGTTCACACTAGACATTTTGCTGCCATGGTTCAGGATTCTTGTCTCAGCTACAATTTTGAGACACAGGCTTCTGCCTCTTCCCATTCAGCTGATCACAGGTAAACAAATGTATGTATAATGAAGTCTCTAAAGTAATTTCCAGATAGACACTTTGCAAAATAATAAATCTGGTAGTACGAGATTTTATTCTGACTCATGGACTATCTAAGATGGCAACATTTGAGTCCCACAGATTCATTTGTATGGGACTTTACATATCTTATAAGCGTTCTACATTTGTAGCTTTTCCAAAAGAGCCACTAAAATTAAAGTGCTGCTAGAAGCATGCAATCAAACACCAGTGTGTCATAAAACACTGTTAAAGAATCATGGAAGACTAGTCTTACTAGTCTAGAAGATGATTATACTGCTGATAGAGTCCACTTGGAAGACACAAACATATCAGCTGTGCTTCTGATAATATATGCTGCACACATTTGATCAGTTCTTTATAAATTTCTTGTTTTCACCCACCATGCAATTACTTCAGGTTTATCTCAGTGATCTAACAAATTGCGTTGCTGGGAACTGAAAGGATTTTGTTTCTTAACAGCTGTAATAGGTCCTATGGAGGGATGAGCATTGGTGCCTGGAGAAGGTGATTACCCCTGTGGATGCATTTGATCACTCTTTGGGTCCCTTAGTGCTTTGTGTAAGTGGAATTGGGCTCACCTTTGTCTTCTGTGCACCAGGGATGCATTTCCCTCCCTACTTATCTCACTACTTGAACAAGCCTTAAAAATGGAGGAATCTTCCAACTAGATCACAATCCTTTTGGAAGAATTCCAGTTGATCACACTGTTCAGAAGACTGCAAATAAAGGAACTCTGATTGAAGGAGGGGTTTAATTCCAGATGAGAGATTTCATTCTCACTCACTGCTGAACAGCAAAATCCCTGTATGAGGCAACTGAGACATGCTACAGTATAGTAATTCTAAGATGTGCAAAACTGGAGATATTTAGCTTTTTAAGTAGAAGGAACAGATACTGAAGGCTTGTTGGACATGATTAATTCAGCAAGTACTGATCAGAGAGAGTCAGTCTGTCCGGGGGTCAGGCAAACTTGTCAGATGTCAACAGTTTATTATGTCAACATTCAGTAGGAGAGCAAGCACATGCTGATTTTTCAAATAATTAACAGTGCCCTTCCATGACAAAAGTTTTATAAGAGACTCCCCAAACAGAAACTTCATATTTTCAGCCATCAGTAGAAAAGAAAGTCATTGCATTCAGGAAAGAAAAGCTGTAGCTCAAATCAGACAGGAACTTGGACATGTTAGTTGTGCAAATCTCTGCTTTCTGCAGTGTTAAGAGAAGTGCTGACATAGGCCAAGTAGTCCCTATCCCTTGGCAGTATTAGCTGGATCATTAGGAAAAAGAAACAAAGTGGAAGCTGGGTGTGGTCTTTCAAGTGAGGAAAGCTGTAGAATTGATGTAATGTTTGACTTTTAGAGGAGGCATTCAATGTCTCCTCCGTGGAGAGGAGCAGAGCTTCCAACACCAGCATTCATTCCCAGAACGTCACTGCAACTTAAAACATTCAACACTGGAAATAAATCCAACATTTGTGCAGCAGTTACAAGTGTCACATTATTGATTGTGCCTTTATGCTGTTCGATGGTCACTGCTGGAACTTTGTACAACAGGATGGTCCAGACCCTCAGGAGCCTCTCTGACACTCACACAGGTGCAGGCTGGGAGCTTGTGCACTTCCTACTGTGGCATTTGACCCAGTGGTGATTCTACAGGGCAAGGAAAACTACAGCCTGACCACTTGCATTATTACTCTGAGGCTGGAAAAGAATGGGAGCCACTGCCATTTCCTAGCACAAAATAAAATGCCACTTTATATTCCAATTAAAAACTGATAGTAAATAATACCTCAAGCTTTTCTGCCCAAAAAAAAGTCCAACTCAAAACCCAAAAGTAGCTTTATCCAGCTTCCACCATGCTATTTCAATGTGTACTGTGTATAAAATACCAAGCAGAGATCTGCAGCTGATCCTCAACAGTGCCAGATCTCCCAAACTGCAGCTGGAGGTAGCTGTGGAAGGGTACATGCACATTATGGATGTCTGGAGCTGCTTGAGGAGTTATGAGATGTACCCACAGTTAGTGCTGGCAATGGAATGAGTGTGTTTGCAATACCCATAGATAGCCCTGTATGGCTGCTTAATCTGCAACCTTTTGCTGAGCAGAAGCTTGCTGGAGAAAAAGAAGAGTGTATGGGATCTTTTAAGGAATGGTCTGAAGGAGAAAAATTAGGATGTTTCAAAAAACTAAGCTGCCTCTGGGATGTCTAGCATAATTCAACTAATGAAAGACACTGTCTTCTGCTTACAGTAACTGAAACAAATAGGTGGAAACAAATAGGATCGATTTTATTCCTTACTAATATTTAGATTTTACTTTTGAGCAATAACTATGCAAAACTTAAGAGTTACTACACACAAATAGATTCATCATAAGACTGGGAGTTATCACAGAGAGTATAATTATGATTATTAAATCCAGCATGAAGCAAAGGGTGTAGTAGAAGAACAAGACAACACAGGATCTCCAAAGTGTTACTGAAGTTCATCTCCAACATTGAGTCAAGAGCTGAAGTTTCTGGCCTTGGTTGGGTGATTCTTGCCACAGTACCTTACACATTTAAGTTATGTCAAGTTTCTCTTATAGTCATTTGTTAATGTTAACATCATTTCCTGAATGAAATTCTGATATATATAAAAGAGATCCAGTTCTTTCTCACATAAACATTAAATTTGTATTCATATGTCTGCCATTAAAACACACTGGTTTATTTATGAGGCAAATCACAAATTTTCTAGAAAGTTGCAGGAACGCTCTTAGATAAGATGATATATTAACAGGATACATATATTTCTGTAAAGATTTGTCAGAAAGTAGCTAATACTGCTTTGTTCTTAATTTAAACATGACCCAAACCATTTCATTTTAGCTTTATGAGCTTCTAACTAAAAGAGTTCTTACTGGATCACATCTCAAAATGTTGTACTTAGTGTCTTTAACTGGCTTATATGCAGGACCAAAATGGTTGGCTATTTTCTTCCCTCTCCTTCAGTTTTACTGTTGAGACCTATTATTTCAGTAGTTCACATCAGAATATAATTTTTTGTTCAAAAGAAAAAGTATTTTTTGTACTGCAGACGGATATTTTAGAAATATAAGATGTTTTATTTAGAAATTTTTCTGTAGATCAGATGAGCCTTTATTGAAAAGTATGAAGAAAATATTGATGCTTTTGTCTGTGCCATAGTCATTTTGGTACAGCAATAAAGAATGGGTGCTGTTGTGAACAAATGATGGCATCTGAGAAAAATTAAAAAATAGAAAATATTCTAATGCCAGGAAGGTCAGTTGTGGAGAAGTTTATTAAGGGATTTCCTGGTTTGGTGCATCAACACTTAGACTATTGGAGAGGCAAGATAATAGTTCTGAACACCATAGGAAGAAGAGTCTGTGCATGATTTTACTCCTGATTGTAAAAATTTTCACAAACAATACTTTGCTACATACATCATCAACTTTATGTATTTACAAATAAGATGCCAAAAATACTACAAATTTGATGCCTGATTTTGATGTTAGATCTCATTTATTTAATTCTGTATTCATTTTATTCAATCTAAAGCATGTTCATTGCTATGTAATATCAATTATTTAATAATGAGACAGCTTAGTTGTGATTTTTGTGACCACAGTGAAGATGTGCATAATTCTTCACATTAATCAAGTATTTTTACCATTTTGTTTTTAACTGGAGTGTATACAGCATTTTCTCAGACTGCATGCACAGCTCCCTTGTTTTGGTGTGATCTGACATGCAGTATACCTTGGGAATCTTTTAATACCAGCAGGCTCAGCAAGTAATCGTTTCTCCATGATAAGAATAGCTGTGGGAAGGTTGAGTAGTATAAAAAGGAGAAAGAAAAAACTATCTGCACTTCAAAGATTCCCTTCAGATGCAACAGATAGAAAATCCACACAGATTACTGCAGAAGCTGTAGGTGAAATTAAAAGTTGCCATCTCCAATATATGCATTTGCCTGAAGTATTCCCTATGTTTGCATATACTAGGGCAGACACAGCTGTAAACGTACATATTGCCCTTCTTTATTTAGTCTGCAAGAGTTGGGACTTTAAACTTGGGGTCTGCTAACAGTGAGATCCCATTTACAGTCCAAAGAATTATGTGTCCAGCATGTAGCAATCTTGATTATATTCCGGTCAGGATGTGGGAAAGATGCTATTAGAAACAAAACAATCAATTCACTCAGGCAGTCCCACAAACATGCTTTATGGCATCTGCCTCCTACTCATTTCAAGTGAGGGTTTATAGTGACACATTGGTGAAGATTAGTACACAACTGCAGGCAGATGCCCATGACTGATTCAATTGTTTGCACTGACACTCACAATTGCTGTAATTGCAGCTGGAGTGATAAAAGTCATTGCAAAAAAACAGACAAAGTGAAATCAACATTGTTCCTCAGAGATTTTATTAGCTGAAACCCAGAAATGCACAATCCACTGTTTTTGCTTGGTATGAATTCACCACAGCATTTCCATTTGCTCTGCCTGCAATACTGTCCTCCGTGGTTTAATGTAAGAACATTCAAAAGGCCTCTTTAAAATCAGAACTTGTAGCAGGAACAGCCATGCATTCCAGCCTCACTCACTTAAAACAATTTATTTCCAGTAAAGTGATTAAAAAATAAAGGCAGCAAATGATTTTTAGACAATCAGTGTGATCCTAAATAAAGAATCTTTCTAAGCTGCAGCCTTCCTGTATGCCCCAAGCAGCACCACCATTGTTTCTTTCCTCTCTTCCTCCCATAATGGCTTAACACCATGAATGCTTCAAGCTGGTATTCTTGATGAGGAGTGACCATCTTCTACAGCCCCTGGAGAAAGAGAGAATGGATGTTTAGACCCAGGCAGTATCCAAAGCCTTCCTGAGAACAGATCCCCCTGTAGCCTGCCAAGCCAGTTCTCATGCAGTGCTGAAGACTTCCTTCAGACCGCCTACACTGCTGGTGGTTCAGTCCAAAGGAATTATGAGATGATCCATGGAGGAGTTGAGGATTTAACACATTCACTCCTCACTTACAAAAGAAAAGTGATTTTTGCAAAACTATTTCAATGAAAATGGAAATCCCTTTGTAGCATAAGTCATATTCTAAAGGTATTTTAGCATTGCCATCCTGACTGCTGGAAAACTTCCATTTCAATGCTCAAGATTGTGATTGCATCTAATCCTTCTATATCAGGTAAAACCAAAGAAAACCCCAAAACTTCCATGGAAAGCAAAGAAATCTGCCTGATTGCATCCTTCATTAATTTATACAAGTATAGAGAAAATAAAAAATTGCAGTTGCAGTCCCCTCTAACATCTCTCAAATGGGATATACAAGTGGTCAGATACCCATTGATGCAGCAAAACCTTTAACTACATTTTGTGCTAATTTTAAGAAATAAAGGAGATCATCTCCTCCCAATATTTAAATTTGGGTTAGACTTGTCAATATATTGGAGATATCTAAATCAACAATGTATTGCATCAGAAAGGAGCTCTGAGAAATGAAAGGCAAGTGTTTGAAATGTTTCCAGTTACAGCACAGCACTGGAGAAGGTCAAATGCCCCAACTAGTTCCCTTTAGAGGGACTTGCCAGATCTGATGCTCTGAGCATGAGGCACACACACCCAGGGCCAGGGACACACACTGGGGATGATGGCAGCACAGAAGGGATTCATGTCAGGCACAACCAGGCAGCTGCCCCCTGGCCTGAGGAAGAGGGAGGCTGTGGCACTGCCCTGTGCTGGGCCCAGAGCAGGAGCAGCCCTGGGCACAGCTCTCTGTGACAGAGCTGTCTGCAGTCCTCCTGTGCAGTACAGCTAACTCTGCTCTGTGACAAAGGTGAATTTCCCGTGTGGTTGATGATGTTACACCAGGAGATTGTCCAGTTTAGGGTGCTCCATTGAAAGCCAGAAGGAGAGGGCAGGTGGAGGTGCTGCAGGTGGCACAGTGGCCCCTCCTGCATGGCTGTGGTGGCTGTGCAGCTGTCCTGGGGAAGGGAACACTTCTGTGCTGGGACACAGCACCCTGAGAGCCAGGCCTGGCCAACGTGCCTGATAAAAGGCATTTCCTCTCCAAAGCAGACAAGACAGAGGAGCCTTTTATTGCAACAGGCTGATGAAACATCACATTGTTGCTTTCAGTGGTTTTATTTTAGTAGCTTTTATATTCCCAACCAAGTTCAGAACTTCACTGTGGAATGCACAAAAAAGCATTTCCAGGTTCAGGCAGAAAGAATAATAAACATTAGCCCCACTCTACAAAGAAGGATTTAAGTAGTCAGAGTCACATCAGGAACCAAGACAGGGACAGCAGATGAACCCAGTTGTCCCAGGGTGTACTTGGGCTTAAATACAAGATCCCTCTTCATGCTTGTGCTGATGATACATTTCAGAACTCCAGCTCCTGAGAACAAAATCTTACCTTTCTTACTGCTTTTGTCTAAGGAAGTCAAGAACCTCCTTCTGTCCTGTAGCCTCTGCCTGTAAGTAGAAACATGAATAAATTCTGTCATCCTGTGCACCAGGACATGCAAATACTCACTTGTGGGAATTAAAACTATGTTACCACAAGATCATTAAAATCCAATTTAAATTTTAATTCCTCCAACATAGATGAGAAAATTCTCACTCCAACTATTTACTACTTCACAACAGCACCAGATTTGAATTTGCAACAAATTCTAATCCAGTTTATAGTCAACATATATTTTTCCCAAATAAATATTTTCCAAGAGCACGTGTTATTACTCAGCTAGCACACCAAGGGAGCACAGCTGTATGAACACTTACTACTTGTAGGGGATTCCTGCCATCATAACCAGTCTGCTCCAGGTCTGCACCAGCCAGGTACCAGGCATACAGCCCATCCAAATCACCTTTAGCTGTAAGGCTGGAAAAAGAATAATTAATATTGGTTCGAAATCTTCCAGTTAATTTCAGTGAGCTCCTGGGACCCATCAATGAGCTCAGCAGGTGAAGGCTGAACCAGGCTCAACATGGTTGCCTGGGTAGAGAGGTGAGGAACAGTATTACAACAGCTTTGAATAGCTGAGCAAGCAACACAGCTTGATGAATCAGTTCCTTAAATTATTAGGGCTGTGCTATAAGTACTTACAACAGGCTAGTTTCACATAGTGGGTGTGACTATGACCAAAGGGGAAAAAAAAGTCACGCAGTTTCATATTTCACAACACAATATTTATCTCATGAAATGAGTTGGGGAGAGGGCAATGGCTAAATCAAGATGCAGCTGAGTGAGAGCACAAGCAGATGTGCCAGCAATCCACAGGACTTATTTAAAACCCCTGAGAAACCCCCTTCACAAGTTTGCATAACTGTGCTTGCTATTAGTAGTTAGACATTAAGTTCATTTATGTGATCTTATCTGGACAGTAACACAGCTATATTTGAGTTTCACAAAACACTTTGTCGGATTTAAATGGGCAGCGAACAGAAAAAAAAAATTATGACCTCTGCCTGCCACATATAACAAGCAATAGAAAGGATCAGAATGAATCCTATACAAATAAGTTAGTTAAAGTTTTCAGAGGAATGCACACCAGATTATTTCTTTGCACACCTGCTGGTAGTCGCATCCACAATACTTAAAGTTGATTTTGAACTCTCATTTTGGTAAAAGGGCTAAGAGCATATGCAAAATCATGCCAGTCTGTACCAAGCCTGAAGACAGGCTGAACAGAGGGGAAAGTTGGGAGTATGACCTTCAGACTTTCCAGGATACCAGCATTTCTGAGGCTTCAGACCTAAGCTTGCCCGTGAGCCTGCAGATTGTTTCAGCAGAACCCTGCTGATAATCATCAAGTGAGGTTGAATCTCATTAAGAGAGGGGAAGCTTCCCCAACATTGTTAAGTTCAGAGTACTCTGCCTTAACGAGAGCTTGCTGTGGGTGACAAACACTGAGCTGGCAGCAGGGATGGAGATGGTGATGAACTCCTGGGGGTGATGGCCAAGCCAGACAGACCTGGTGAAAAGTGGAGAAGGCTCAAGATGCAAGGGGCAGTCATGGAAGAAACCATGAAAGCAGGGCTGCAACATTCACCTCTCTGCTAGGTTGAAATCACTTCTGTTGTTGATTAAATCACTTAAGTACCTGAAAATATGTTTTCAGGGGAGTGGACACCTCTAACTGCAGCAATCCCAGAGGCTGGGCATGAAAAGGGAAAGCAAATGGTCTCTGTGTTCCTCCATGCAAGCCCCAGGTGACCCACAGCTGATGGGGGGGACAATGAAGTGGTAGTGGGGTACTAAGAGGTTTAACAGTGCTTCAGTCTGGCATCATGAAGGAAAGGATCAATAAATCATTAATGAAAACTGCCCTCACAAAAGAAAAGGCCCCTCAGAAGCAATAAGGAAACAGAGGAAAGCAAAGGAGGTCCAACAGGAAGTTCAGGGGGAGGTTAGTAAGGAAACTGCAGGAAAGAGGTGGGCATTAGTAAAGAAAAAGTGTAAGCATTAGTAAAGCAAAGAAATTGCTTAGCAGCCACTTCTGAAACACATGAATTATCTTTATTTACAAAGCCTAGTCTCTCGCTGTTAACACTGTAAGGTCACAGGTTAGAGGAAGAAACAAAAAGCCTACCTAGAGAGTTATGAGCATCACCAACACTGGACAGGACAGCACACTGTATTTGCTAAACAGAATCACATCATTCAGCCATGTGTGAAGTGGAAACCACTTTGGTCAAAGACTTTCAGAAATATTACCAACCCACACACCCAGGGCACCTCAGCTACATCTCTGTAAGCAACAAACAAGGACAGCTGTGCTAACTCGAAAATTAACTGCCTATTAACAGCACCCATTCAGGAAGAGCAACTTAACCCTCGCTGCAGAGGGCAAAACTGTGGTCTCCTTTCGTGACATTAGAGCAATCCAAATACACAGAAGTATCTTCAATTTTGCAGCAGCCATTTACTGATCAGTGAGAACTTTATTCTATGGGGACTGTGACCAGAGTACAAAAGGTGATGCAGCTTGTGAGAAAATGTAGATACCAGTCTAAACAGAAGATACCTACTATTTAGTAGATTGGTTAGCATCATGAGCACCACAAAACATTTTCTCCAAATCCAGATTTCCATAGTCAAGCCACAGACATCTGGATTACCTTTATACACAGTAAGTGTTAAAATATATACAGAGGATTTCTCAATTTGCACTACAGGAACCCTGACTCAGTATTTATCTCACAGATATTTATGCCAGCAATTCCAACTACAAGTGCAACCTCCAAGCAGCAAGTCCATCACTGTTATATAATGGAATGGAACAAAGATATCTTCAATATACACTCACCATGATGTTTAAAACCTGCTTTGTTGATAAAGAACTATCTACCACAGTTTACTAAACTCTGATACCTTTGACAGCTGATAATCCCAGGCATCCTGCCTATCAGTACTCTTGCATTCAGAAAAATGATTATGTATCCAGTTCACAGTTTCAGCAGGGCTAATGTACCATGATGATGACAGAGCTAAGATCAAGAATAGTGACAGTGCTGTCTGTGCCTACAATCACACCAACATCAAGCTGCAATTTAAGGGGTGCTCTGTTACTGCCAGGAGCAAAGCTTGTCAGGGCTCAGAGGGTTTGTAAGGACAAGGACCAATGCAGTTGTACATTTGGGAATTAAAAAGTACAGTGAAATGACACCTTGGGGTTCCTTGCTGCCTCTTCATGTACTGGGATTTCATCCTTCCTTGGGACACAAAGCTGTGCTTTATCAGCAATTCTCCTTTCCCCATGTCTATATAAAGTAATCAGGACAGACTTTCTTTTTTCAGGTATGTCAGCAACCTGACAGAAGAGAAAAATCTTTTTCTTCTTTTTTTTCCTTTTAAGATGAAGATCCAAAGGGGGGGGAAAAAAAAAGTCCAGCACAAGGCATGGATTGCTCTGTCCTGAACAGCTTTGGGAGTGCTGTTCTTAGCTTGCTTCTCCACATCTCTCTCAGCTCAGACAGACTTCTTTGAGAGACAGCAAGCAGTAGAAGCTTGGTTCTTATTCCTGCAGAGGGATATTTACCCTTCCTTCCCCAGCCTTACCCCCTCTTTATGTTAAATTGAAGAGGCATCTTATTCTGAAAGGTGGTGATTTTGAAAGGCTGTATCTTTGTATATATCCTATTCACATATCATTTTATGAAATCTCAGAATATGAGAAAGCTGGTTTGGCTTTGTGCCATTGTTTAATTTTGTGAAGTACAGACTTGAAGTACCTCAATTCTATACAAGCTTTTTCACTGTAAAAAACAAACACACATCAACTGTTTACCAACTCCAGAAGTCCAGAAGCTTTCAGAATAAGAGTGTCCCAATTTATCTTACCATGGTTTGGTTTTTCAGACAGATGACAATACTACTGCAATATGAGAAGATATTCTGACATTTTTAACAGATTACTAACACTGAGATCTCATTTCCAAACAAAGCCTTGAACCAGATACCAAACATCAACAAAGTGATTTTAAAACCAGACTAACACCTCTCACTTTAAAAAAGACACCAGCAAATGAAACCATGAAAGATTTAATAACTATGTGCATCTCTACTTCCTACACAAGAGTTCCCACTGATACTCTCAACCCTCAGTTTTGGCTGGTACTCCATTCTCTCTCAAATATCACCAGTGCCAAAGGAACACATTTATTTTCATTTTATCTCTATAACCTTCCAAGTGAACTATTCTATTCTATTCTAAAATCACGAATCTAAACAGAGGGAGGCTGAGGAGACTATTCATGGTCTTTCATAACAGTCTGTTTGAGGACTGGTAGGAGCAGAGGGAAAGCATGCTTATAGTTTAATTCAGACAGAACTGCATGGGGGAGAAAGTTAGCTAAGTGCAGAAACACAGAGCTTATCAGAAAGCAAGCAGCTTTATCCTTCTAAACCCTAAGAACTTGACATATTGCCTTGGTGACAAATTCAGACTTGTAGAAATTGCAGCTTAAGGCACATTACAAGATAGAAGAAACATAGGAAAATAGTTCAAATTAGATAGAAGGGAGTTGTTATAAAGGGAGATGTTATAAACAGCTGGTTCTATAAACAGCTTGACCATGTAGCCATGTTGTCTGCCATGAAGGTGCCAGTGCCTGCAAAGAGGGGCTTAAAACAAGAGAGAGGACAGAGAAGTGAGCCAGAGCATTCTAGAAAAATGAGTGTATCACTAAGGTCATCTGAGGACACTGTGGAAATATCAGAGACAAACACTAGCACCTCAGATTTAGTAACTTATAGGTAGCTGAGTAACACTGTGGAAAAAGTCCACTTTGTTAGAAATGGGTATGCCAGACCCTCTAAACAGCAGAGCAAATGAAGAGCTTCAGCTCTGCAGGAGCAGGGTATGAGCAGCCACTTCAGCACTGTCTTGAACCCAGACCACTGCCTGGCTCTGCTGCTGGTGCAGGCCATGCAGATCCAGGTGTACAATGGATCCCTAAAAAGCTGTAACAAACTGCATGAGAATCCCGTTTTGTTATTTTGTGTGAAGAACCCTTTTCCTCTTCTTGGTTTGTGCTTTTTTTGTTTGTTTTGGACATATTACTGCCAGGTCAGCTAGCCAAACTGGTTCTGCACGTGCCACCTCAAAGAGGCCAGCTTATTTGCAGAGGAATGTCATTCCCTAAACCTTTTTTGGCAGAGGCAAACTGCACAAACCAAAGGTTTAATTCTGTCCTATCACTTGCAGTGCCCTGTGAAGTGCATATTTTGACTCTGTGGTGAAAGTCTTATTAGCCAGTCTCCTCTGAGCATGTTATGACAATGGAAACACTCCAGACAGTGTTCCTTAATTCCAGAATTACTCAAAGGACAGACTCCAGTCTCCACACAGAACACACATAAGCTTCACCTTGACCTTGTTTGGTGGACATTGTACAGCACTGACCAGTCCCTGCATGTCTCATGATTTCCTGCCAAGTCCTGATATAAAGGCCAGTGCTCAGAGGTTTTTTGTTTGTTTTTCAAAAGAAGAGAGAAGAGGAAATTAAGTAAAAATTACAAGTAATTTTTGGAAATACATGGAACCTTCTCACAATTTTCAGAGTAATTTGTAATTCAGGACCAGTACTTGAAAAAATGGAATCTAACATCTATTTCTTTTTGTAACACACATCCACATTGCTATATACTGAAAGTAGCTGTATGGAAAGCCAGCTCTAAGAGAATTTTATCCTCTTAAAATTAACTATACTGATGGTGAGCAGCAGTTCACAAGTTTTGAGGTTAAACCTATTTGTCTATTTGATTTAGTTATTTTTAAGAACAATACTATGTACTAATTAGAATAGAAGCCATTCCAAAGCAAGTGAAAAGTGGACTTTAAGAATGGTGATTTGTGCAGCTTTATTTTTAAAGAGAGATGTTAGAAAATCCCACCTTGAACAGCTTTTTTTCACCTTTCCTCAATAAGAGAATTTGGGGGGAAATGGGGTATTTATTTGCTTCCAGCTCACTTATCCCCACAGTCCTCTCTCCCTTGGAACTGTCTTGAGTTATTGGTGCTTTGAAACAGAGTTGATTCTTCATTCCATCACTTCACTTGTTGCCTTATTATTCATCTGTCACAGAAAGAACTCCCTCATGTGCCAGGGACCCAACTGTTTATTGAAAGTTCTCCATTTTTGAGTCTCATCTGAAAAACCATCCCACTCCACACCCATTTTAGGGCCACCTCATAGATCACATTTACCTGCAGAGAATTGTTCCAACATCCTCCAAGTCATGGCTTGACAGGTGTGCTCCTGTTTCTCGTAACAAGTTAATCACTGGTATGTGCCTTTATGAGAGGAATAGAAGAAAATGAGAAAGTGATTTGACCTTGAAAGTGACATTTTCCCCCTGAATCCAACATTGTCATATACACAAACAGTCAGGGAAAGTTCTCACATTCTCCCTTCCACAATCACAGAACCAATGAATCTTTTTCAAGATGACAGATGCAGTAGACAGAGCTTCCCTCCCTCTCAAAAACTCATTCGCACACTAAGCTCAAGGAAGTGTTAAGTTCAGCTCTATAAAGGAAAGGGATGCATACCCTGCTCTTCCAAGAGTTCTTAGTGTCTTAATCTTAGTGCTACTTTAATTTAACAGTAGAAATATTAGTAACTGAAATACATGCAAATAGGGAGAATATTTATTACATAGCATCATTCCTGTATTTTAAAGAATACAATGCCCGTACATATTAGTCTTAAATAAAACATCGTGTCTTGCAGATAAGCAATGAATCTTTATGTTAATGGAGAAGCTAATCAGATTTTTAGGGCTTCAAAATGATGGTAAGTATTCTTAAAAACCTCTGTAAAAAGCACATTTTTTCCTAACTTCCTTCCCCCAATACATTTATTATTGATTTCTACTTGGAGATTTTAGGAGGTCTACCTTGTCCTTTCCTTTGAGATAAAGGGACAAATGGCACTGCCAGCCAACACCTACACCTTAGTCAGATGCTTAAGAAACTCTGTGCAAAGGCTGCTCTCTAAAGGTACTATTGTGGGTAGAAAATAACATGACAAGTAAAACATCTGCAAAATACATTTTTCATAATTAACCTAGTGGAAGATTTAGAACTAGGTTTGAAAAGGAGATGAGAGAATGCTCCTTTGTTAAACAATTGATCTAGTTTACAAATCAAAACACAGGTTTTTTTTCCTCCAGAAAGAGCATGATAACCCAGTAGATCAGGAATAGTTTCATAGTTCCTCTTTTAAGTAAATTGCTATAATATAACACTTCAAAATAAAGAGGTAGGCTTATCATTTAATAGGAAATACATGAGTTTTTCCAGCCAATAACCTAAAAGATCATCTGTAGTAATTAAAAATAAAAAATAAGCTCACATACACTTTTTGCTTAATCACTTGGTGGTAGCCATGGGCCTTTCCATTTTTGAATTGGACTAAACTACTTATCTAATCCCTCTGCCTGTTTTTAGGAAACTCCATCTTCAATCAGAAGTTACTTTACAGTTATCCATATAAAGCCTATGTAAGCTTATATGTTCCATATAAGAGCTTTAGCTTCTAAACTAACTAAAGAACTGTACATGTGCTCTAGGAATCATCTCACTTTTCCAAACACAGGTTATTGACCCTAGGAGAGTTTATTTTTTTTAATTATACTTTGTTCCAGTTGACAGCCAAAAAAAATTATCTTCCTTTGCTTCATAGCAAAGCATTGCTGGGACAGCACATGCCTCAAGTTTGCTCAGTTATCTAAAATATTTCCTCAGGTGGGTCCCTTACGACATGGCTCGTCATCCACAAGCATCTCCTTGAGCCAGCAAATAATGGCATGCTCTCCTACTCCTCAATCCATGGTAAGGCATGAATTCTACATGGATGAATATTTTAGTTTTTAGTCTTAATCCAAACAGTAATTAGCTGAAATGAAATTTGACCTGAAATAGATTAAAGTAGAACATGTCTGTTCACTCAGGCTCTCATTGGGTACTGAACAGAACATGGGGAGTGTCTGTTTACTCTCCAAGGACTGCCCTGGAGTGTTCTTCATTTCCCACCTTATACAGGAAATCTCAGCATGAAATGAGCATTTTTTAAAACAAAAGCTTTGCTACGGGACAGCACTAAAAGATAAAAGGCTGCAAAGCATGCAATGTGCAGCCTCAGTGTGCTCCACCTGTGAGGTCTGTATCTCTAGATACCAGCAAAAAAAGACAGATTTTTCTCTTCCTGTTGTAACTATTTACTCCTTACAGGTAGGAAGAATCTCTCCAGACAGCCCTTCACACCCGTCACATCTGTAAATATCTGGTACAGACAGATTTGGGATCATTTACCCTGCTCATTTAATACAGCAAATTTAAACAAGGAAAAAATAAAAGTAGTTTGAAATAAATTAAGTTTGTAAGCATTGTAACTGATAGTGTTTACAATAAATGCTTACAATAAAGCATTTCTAAACAGAAGTAAAATGTCCTGATGAATCATTCAAAGTCACATTTCTTTTTTCTTGGAAAAATGGGAAGAAGTGCTGTGCTCTAGTGCTTGTTAAAGACAGGGCAAGGGAGAGGAAGACTAGGGACAAATAGTAATGCAAAGTTTAAAAGTGTCAGATTTAGTAGTGTGGCTGTGAAGTCCAAGAAAGCAAACAGACCACCTGTGACATTCCCACCACTCAACATGGAAACTATGTGGGAGGCAAGGCTCTGCAGCGTGTTCCTGCCTGCAGCCGAGCGCCATCGACATTCTGAGCAAACCTCAGCCTCTCCTGAGCACCACTTCTGCTGCCTTGTACCCACCACTAGGGCACTGCTCATATCTCAAGAGGCTGGCTGTGAATTTTCTGATACTGTTATGTCTTAGGCACAGGAGAGGTATTTGTCTTTAGAAATTGTTTCCTTAAGTGCTGCTCTCCTGTGGCTTTACAAAAGCCTCACAAGGGTCACAGTTGAGCTGATCTGAAGTTCAGGTGATGTCATGAGCCATGAACTTCTTGGGAACGGAACAAGTGCAATTCCTGTTCTAAGGTGACAGCACAAAACCAAAAACAGAAGAACTGCTGGACAGTCAAAGCTCAGGGTGCAGAGGGATGGCAACCTCCCCATGTCAGCCCTGGCTTGCACAGCTCCATGCTCACTTCAGCCCCACCTGATAATGCTTAGCAAAAAATAAATGCATAACATTGTCACCGGTGAGCTGTTCCTGACCCTCCCTTTTCTTACTGTGTTCTGTCACCAAACCACGGCTCTTGGTCAGACACAGGCTGTAGAAACAATGTTATTCTGCATGTTACTTGAGATAGCTTTTTAGTAGTATCAGTTATTCATCCCTCTCTGAAAGAAAAAACAAGAAGGCAAAAGGTGTTTCTAGTGTCTCCTACCTGCTAGGTTCCATTGTTGATGACACTGGACATTAAAACTCGAGTGTATACTACTATTTTTAGTATTTGTAGCAGAATATCTGATTTGGTGCAGTCTTCAACATTCAGCAGTATGAGCAAAGTTTGAGTTCCAGGTAAAGACATCCACACTCTTACCAGTTCTTGAGGGCTCTGGATTTACAGGAATCCAGGTTCTGTACAGTACCTGTCATCCCAGGCCCTCACCTGGCAGACACTTATTAAAAGTGAATCAACTTCAAAAGGGATGAATCATACATGTGAAATTAACACACATGTAAGAGTTTGCAGGACTGGGGCCTTAGGCTGCACACCTTCCACCAACTCTCGTTAAAGAAATGCAGGTGTAATGTATATCCAAACTTGACTGGCTTCATTCTTTTTCATGTTTGCTCCCCTAGCAACCAGAATGGTTATGGCAGGATCAGTTTAGTTTCACTTATTTGGTTTTCTGCATGGTATCAGTGGGAATTTTGTGCTCAAACACTGTAAGGACAGACTACAGTGTGCTTCTTGGAGTCAAGGATACATAGATTTTCTCTCTGCCTTAGATTTCCTGATGTAAATGTAACCTTTCAAAATATCAAGTATTTAAATTCATATTTACGTGGGAGGTAATTTTACTACCTCTAATCTGATGTTCTCACAGCACTATATGAGCAACTCCCCATTTTCAACCTTTTACCACTGCTCTACAAGTAAATGGAAGCACTTTTACTACTTAAAATATA
>NW_005054303.1:7205093-7212356 GCF_000277835.1 Geospiza fortis | reverse complement strand
TCTGTTATTAAAAAAATATTATTCTATTGTTTTGAAAATTAATTATCCCTTGAGGGTGCTGTAAGAAATTAAAGGAATGCTACTTATTTTGATATGTCAAACAACTGGCCTAGATTAACAGTGGTCTGTTTAGCTTCATGCATAAAGTCAGAGTGACTACAGGCATATTGCAGAGTTACAAATGAAAAAGCAGAAATGCAGTAGTTTATTTCTTATTTAGAATGAAACAAAGAAAGAGTCACTTAAAGTCAAAAAATGTAAGAGCCTATCATTGACATATATCAAGTCAGTGGACTATCAGCTGACAGTACTATGTTAAGAAGCTTTTAAGAGGAGACATAACTCCTGGTCATCTTTACAAATTAATAAATGGAAGAGAGAAATCAGTCATCATTATACAGGTTTGCATGCTGGTTAAAAGGCAAGCCACTGAGAAATGTTACATAAAAGACTGGAAGAAAGCTATTTTTAAGATGAGTGGATACTGTATTGCAGTTAAATGCCAATTAAACAAATATTAATTCTCAGAAAATGGGATTAAGCTGATGCAATGTTCAGTAAAATTGAGAAAGTTACAATATTAAAACAGTTTAAAGCATTGACTACTCATTATCATCAGTTTTCCCCCCCCTTCCCTCTCTGCCACTTTCTATCAGAATAATCTCTTCACTTTCAGCTTGCAAGTGCTTAATAAATAGAATTTAAATACTTCTGTAGCAGAAATCTTTTTAGTGGGTATCTAATTACACACATATACAGCTGTCTGTTCTTTAGCATTCTCCTTTGTATGCTTACCAGTGTGAAATGCAGTGTGAGTACACAGCAAATCATAAATACACATTTATGAGATTAGTTCTAAGTCAACTCTTCCTCTCATTCCAACAGTAGAAACAAAAAGAGAAACTGAAAACAGTTATGGTGCAGTTTCCTTTTACAATTCCCTGCATCAAACTGGGTGTGCAGTTTTAGAGAGCTTAAGAGTCATAGCAGGAGTCTAATATAGGAGTGGCAATTCTAAGGAATCCAAACAACAAGCTCATGTGAAATTCCTCAGGCGGTAGATGGGTGCGGTAAAAAAAGTAGGTGCCTGATTTGCAGGAACATCTAATAGTATCTAATGCTTTAGCATTTTCTCACATTGGACCAGAGCCACCTCTATTCAACTCCAAGGTTATTTGTTTGATTTGCTGTTGGGCTTGTTTTTGCTTTAAGACTGCAGAGCTTATATATTCATGAGGTAAAGCAGCAGGCACAGAGCAGTTTGGGACCATGCAGGAGGAATGGCAATAGCACAGCGCAGCCACACCGCACTCCAGCTCATAACCAGAGAGCTGCTGAGCTTCTGCAGCTGCTCTTGGAAACAGAAGAAGCCTTCAAGTTATTCCTGAAGCCCATGGTAATCCAGGACTGCCAGACCTCCCAGGGAGCTAACTGCAGCTTGACAGACCAGGTGAACCTGTCAACATTAGAAAGCTGTAGGAATATCTGGGGACATTCACCCAGAAATACCATGAAAATTCAATCCATCTGAGCTCTTTTACAGAAAAAAATGACTCTTCTCCTGCCATGATACAGACTGAATGTGAGATAAGGAGCTGAAAGTGGATCAAAGACAAGGAGAGATTATGGTGCGCAGCTTCTAACATGCTGGAAGACCAATGGCTCTATGAATCCCCAGGCTATACAAACTAAATCTTAGAAAATTAAATTCTGATTACTGATAACTTTTATATTCTGTGATATGGCCATTCCTTAGGACTACACAACATGGAAGAGACCAGTAAAGAGCAAGTCCATGACTACCATTCAAGAACTGCTGACATTCATAAGAGCAGGAAGAGGAAATCCACAAAGCAGGCAGAACCATGCAACCATCCCATATAATTATGAGTGGGTGGAAGAGGAAAATCAAAAAACCAGTCATCCAGCAAGAGACTCAGGAAAGCACTGGTGGAAGGAGAAGATTAAAACATGTCAACCTACTGGTATATTTTGTGCCAACTGAAACAGTCTGGTCTTGATGAGAAAGGGAAGGGCAGAAAGAGAACAGACAGCCCATGGTCCTGCACTCTCACTTCTGACAATCAAAAGGACTGATCAGTTTGGCTCTGTTTTATAAGAAAGCTTCACAATAAAGAGTGGAGCCCTGAAATTATGGACAAAGTCTTGGCAGGAGGACAGCAATAATTACCTTATGCTAAAATTCTGCATGCATACCAAGTTGTTTGCTTTCATTCTACATTATTCAAAAAATCTTTTCATTTGGGCTAGTCACATCCTTTGAAATAAGCAGATATGTGTTATTTTAACTGCTGTCATTTACACATGACTGCTGAGACCAGACAAGACCAGAACACAGGATGGATGGAGTTGAAATCAAAAATGGCAGAAGGTTTATAAACCTTATATGGAGGAGCACATGAATTGTTACCTGAACTTGATGGCATTCATCAGTGGGGTAGATCCATATCTGTCTCTGGCATAAACAGTTGCACCAGACATCAACAAATACTCAACTAAGGGCAGGTGCCCTTCTGAGGCTGCAATGTGCAGGGGAGTTCGGCCGTCGTAGTCTCCACAGCTCAGATTTCCACCCTACAAAAGGACACATCCTTCACATGCCAAAAAGATAATGGCTGCACATCAAGCTGTTGTAAACATCACACAGTAGCATGTATGCATCACATTTTAATTCTGCCACCAAATAGTTAAGCCTGTCAAACATAAAGTTTATCTTGCAGCATTGTTTTAGTGCCAATAAAGATATTTATTCCACCTCCCGCATGTTTCCCACTGAAATATATTCTTTATTACTGCACACCATACAGCAGCTTTGTGCCTGTAGACTGCTAATTGTTCTTGTCTTAGTTAATTCCTACTTTCAAGATATATTTATCGTTTCTTGAGGCCCATTATCAAAATCTCAATAGTAGGGTAAACCAAGGCAAAGAGGGGGGAAAAAAAGAAAAGAGATGACAGGGAAATGCCTGTTTCTTCTTTGGGTATAACCCAAGTCAGAGGTCTGGGGAGAGACAGAAATTCTGAATTAGCACTGCACTATGTTTTGCTTAAATATAATTTTCAAGTTCTTTTTTTATTCCTGACAGATTTACATCCAAAAGGTGGATACTATGAATATGCATAAACAAAGTTAAGCAAAAAGAAAGCAGCACAAATAATTTTAAAGTGTTCCAAAGTTAGCAGATAAGAACTTGCATTTTAATCTACCGGTATTTTCACAGTTCAAAAGAAAATGTAAACAGCTGAAAACCAGAGAAGGACAAGAACATACCAGTTCTGAAAGGCAAAGACCAAGAAGTCTAAAAACCATTTGTAACTGTCATAGCACCTTGACTCTAAAACTTAGGTTGTCACTTTCCATGAGTATGGCTTCCTATCATCAATTACAGTTTTATTTTAAAATTAATGTTTTGTACACATTGTTCATTCTACATTACCATTTCTGCTATGGCTCTTAGTGCATCTATGTCACCCAGTTTAGCTGCAGCACAAGCCAAAGGTGGGATTAATGCATCTCGTACAGCTTCTAACTCCTGAGAAACAAATAAAATTAAACATTTAATATCAGCCTCGCTTCTAATGCAATTGACACCCAAGTTGTAAAAACGCTGCCCTTGCTTTCATGTAAAGTTTCCAAATTAGTTATTTGTATATTTAGAAATGGTAGCATTTATTTCTTGGAAGGAAAGAAGTCTTGTGTTTATCTTACATTTTGTCAGTCTCACATCCATAAGATTTATACTCCTCTCTGGCAAAACTACAAGTACCTGATATCTTTATAAACCATTTAAAGTGCACAAACTAATTGCCATCTCTGTACTGCCATAGCTACACATCAGTACAGTAGGAGAAACAGTGCTGGGGGGAGTTGGAAAAGACCATATCCTCAAGACTGGATCAATTTTATTAATGTTATCCCTCAGATATTTGTGTAACCTGTACTTTCAAACCTACACTGACAAGCCTCCTAGGCCCCCTGAATATTCTCCCATTTCTCATGCTTACTAAAGAAGAATTCAGTATTCATTAGTTAATAAAAATCCCATCCTCCCTGAACCTAAGTCAAGAGAAAAGTGAGTATTTGTATAACCAGTACTTTATTATCTAATTTATATTTATATTATATTTTCTAATTGGGCAGGACTACACATCACAAATTACACTGGTGTAATGCTTCCTTAGTATCAGCTTTCTATGACTGCATGTACAATTAAGCTGTTTTACCCATTATTATTTGGATTGCTCCAAACTGTCAATACATTTGACCACAAAAATATAAAGTAATTCTTCATATCATTGATACCCTGAATTAGAGCATCTGTCTGAGCCTTGTTATTGCAACCAGCCAGCCAAGAAAGTAATCCCAAGAAGGGGCTACAAAGGAGGGGGGGGAAACATTAATATGTTTTTAATTAAAAACATTTTAGTTATAGAATTGTCATTGTGTCCTTTCTCCCTAACTCCATATTCCAATTTTCTTTCAGCTTTGCTGTTCATCTTTAATCTAGGCTTATTTAACTCAATTTACAGCTTTACATGATACTAATTTTAAATATTTAAGTATATACCTCCTTGCTGCTGATACTTAGAGATTTGGCAATCACTTGAATAAACTTGCTATCTCTCAAAGAGATCTTGGCTCCTGTGGGTACAACAGTCATTTCTCCTCTTAGATTCTCACTCAGCATCTAAAAAGCAAGCAATCAAACCCTTTGTTAGCAGAGGAAAAAAATGGTGGTAGTCTAATAAAAAAATCCTTATAGTCAAGTTAGAAAACTGTTTGGAGGAATTATGGAAACTAATTGAATGCAGACAAAAGATTAAAGAAATAGTTACTGTCCCATGCAGACTGCACGTTTAAAAAGACAAAGGAGGGAGAGAGACAGGCAAACAAAACTTTCTTCCAAAGCAAAGAAAACCAAAATAAGCACATAACAAAACACCCCAAATTTTAGAATATGCGGACAAAAGTTCCCTAGTGGGGTAAGCTGCAGCCTGCTTAAAAACACAAAGATAATGAGTAATGAGCAGAGTGAGGCTTCAGACCAGAATATTCTGAAATGCTGCTGCCTCTTGCCAGCATTCACAAACCTCAGGACTCCTACACAGACTGTGTACATAGACCTCAAAACAAAGCCCAGTGCTGCCTGTAGACAGTCATGTATTTCCATGGGTTTTCAAACAGCTCCATTAGCCCTGATTTTGTTACAATTTGGACATAGATCCAGCTTTGAATGCAGAAAATCTACAGTAGTAGTAGTCATTCAGTATCCAAACAGGCATGTAACAGTTTGCAGGATGGGTGCCTCCAATATAACTGGGAAAAAACCCCAGATCAAAATGTAAAAAGGTCAGCCAAGTCATGTGTAGAAAGCACTTGAATAGGGCAATAAAGAAATGAAAATACTCTAAATGACAGACTTTGGGAAACTTGGAGAACACAGATAGAAGCCAGCCATCAAGAAAAAGCAACTAGTTTCCTCAATTCTGACCATTTTACACACTGGCACTCTTTCAGGAAAGGTTGCTGATGCAGCTATAAAGCACATAGTTATTTCAATTAGAATTTTAAAAAGCAGGATTGTGAAAGTTTGCAAGAAACAGATGTGATGTTGGCAGGAGGAATGCCCCAGGTTTACTTATGTCTAGGCATGCCCTTTATTAAAAAAAACCCTCCAAGAGCTGACAACACTATAGCTGTGTGCTGGAAGAGTCCCATATACATGTAAGTCAGAGAATACCAAGTGCTTTGGCACACTTTTAGAATTTGACAGGTTGAGATCATTGCTTTACACAGGTAACCTTAGCAATTGGCACCTGTGCTAAATGCACCCAGTGCAAAACCCTGTGTGCTTATTCAGTCCTACCAGCTCTTCAGACATTTGCATGTGTCTGGGGGCACATTCCTTGCTCTTCATGTTGAAAAAGAATCCTAAAATAACCACGCCAGCTTCAGGAGAGCTTCTGTCTCTTGGGAGACTATTGTTTGGTGATATGTTTAGCTGAAGATATTGCCACAGACAACATATTTCCAGGCTTTCTTCTTCTCCTGGTCTCTATAACTCATTCCTGCCCAGGCAATGCAGCATGCTGTTCCCTTAGTTGTGCCAGCACAATTGTTTGTGGGTCTGTACAATGATTCAAATGAGGAAACCAATCCTGCATAACTCAAAGAAATTGCTATAGTTATTTTGTTTTTCATACCATATAAAGGAGGTCCAGCACACCACCACACAAAAACTGCGTAGCACAACCAAAGGGCAGCACATGAAAATACAGAATTATCTTGTGACATGGTACCTAAAACACCTTATCATCAAATCCTCACCTGAGTAAGTCAGCTATCTCACTTCAGCAAACTGGATGTCAAATTAAGTTTTAACTCACACACCCAGGCAAGACTGGGAAGGTTTCTCCTGTCCCAGGTCAAATAATCTGCTGTGCAAGAAGATTAAAGCGAGCATTAAAAAAAAACCAAGGTAGTGCATGTGTGTTCCAGGGTCAGTGAGTATGCCAAAGGGGTCTCAGTGAAGAGCTGGGGTTTCTGAAGTGCAAATGTGTAGGTACACAGTTTGTGGTAATTGGGAGTGGGGCTGGGCCAAGCCTCATTCCCAATGAGGATGAAGAAAGCAGGTGAGCAGCATTGACAGCAATGAGCATGGGAGTGCCCAGGGGCACTGACCAACCACAAAGGGAACAGAGGGCACACAGATGCAGTGCATGAACCATGGGGGGGATAAAAGGCTGGGCTAAAGAACAAGAAGGATGGCTGCTTTAAGCTTTCTGAAATTGTATGGTGATACTTTGTGTGTTATGGCCCTCTCAGCTCCACCACAAATGTACAAACACATCCAATACCCGGGCTCCTCACAGCACTGTGTCACCTGCCAGGCATGTCCTTGTACAGAGCATGTTCTGGGCATCCTCACCAAATACACACACAGTTCCTCCTCCTCCTCTCATTTCTCAGCTTTAGCAAACAACTGCAAGCTCAGAGGCTGAAACTGTGTCTAAGCACAGCAAGTGGTACTTTCAGCCACTGCACTTAGCATCACAGGTATCCAAATATGTTTGTCTCAAGTGTTGCTACTGGTTGGAAGATGTGGAGCATGAAATAATGATCAGGTTTGTTATGGTTTTAATAAAAACAAAGCACCATCATGAGATACACATGTCCCTGCAGTGTTAAGTCTGGAGAGTGACTCATCATGATGTCATCTCCCAAAGTGTCAGGATTAAGAT
>NW_005054303.1:7180669-7205045 GCF_000277835.1 Geospiza fortis | reverse complement strand
CTAATTCAGAGCTATATGCTCCCTGTAAAAAAGGAACACAATAAACAGCTATGTAACCTGCAGGAAAAAAAAACCTTGATTAAGCAACCAATGAACAGTAAGAACATTTTTAAAGGGACTCTGATTTTAAAAAGAGTTACAACTGGTTCTAGAATAATCCTCTACTTTTATGTATTATAAAGTGTATCTCCTCTTAGAGAAATAAAATCTAATACTGTTATGAGTAATGCTGTAAAGGAAGAGGCTGTAGGCAATATTTATTTTCAGAATAAGCTTTGTGTGATTGAGTCTGGGATGAAATCTTCACCACACTAAGATCAGTGACAAGATCTTTGCTGACTTCAGTAGGGTTGGGATTCTGTCTCCCATAAGATCTTCCACAAAGAGTTTTCAGTACAGAAGTGTCCAAGCTAGGCTACTAACATTTAAAGATGGCATTTTTATGGCTCAGTTATGGTCTTCACCTGACTTATGCAGAGAATTCTTTTCTCTCCCTATCTTCATACACTTGTTTGCTTAATAGTACTTTCCATAAGAAAAATAAAAACAAAAAAAAAACCAAATCAAAACAAAAAACAAACAAACAAAAAAAACCAAAAAAAACCAAAAACAACCAAAAAAAAAAAAAAAACCACAAAAAAACACCAAAACAAAACATGGGCTGTTCACATTACAGTTCTGGAACCAACTGCTTTTAAATGCAAGAGAAGCTCAAGGCATGAAGCTAAGCAGAAGTTAGCACAGTAGATGTGAAATTTAGAGTCTTTCAAGGTCACACTGAAATATTTACCTGCCTCTTCTCCTCCCAGCTAAGGTTTCCCTTGCTGAGCGTGTATGACAGTTTAGTTAGGGCTGCCTCTGGTGTCATATCACCTCCAGGAATTACTCCAGCATCAGCAAGAGTCTGAATAAAAGGGAACAATGATTCTAATTAGCATAGCATTCAGAAATGCCTGCACATACAGAAAAGGTGTTTGGAAGATGAGTAGCTACACAGAATGCAGTGTGCAGCCAAGCCTCCACTCTCTTGCTCCTCCTACTGCCACTGTAATTTTTGTACTTTTAGTTATCAAATACCAAGCAAATACTAGAGCAACCTGAATAAAGATGACTTTTACTTTAAATTCCTTTTCCTGCAATAGCACTGAAGAATTCCACCAAATGCTTGCCACGGTCACTTACCATGCTAAAAGGGAAAGGTTACAGGTCCGTATCAGCTATCTGCAGAGTTGTCAGATTGCCTTTATTGAAAAGCTGCAGTTACTCTGTTTTAACCCAGTGGCATTTTGAACACTGCCAAGTAGGCTGTTCTCACACAGACATATTTACCATTCTTTCATGGGGCATTACTTTGGATGAATTCCAGCACTACAGCGTGCTCACAGCAGGAGTGCTTTCAGATTCTTGCAGGCTGTGCTAGCAGTGTATGATTTAGAAGATAAAACTAAAATATGTAATTTACACAGCTCTGACAAGAACAACTGAAAAGATGACCTTTTAACTTATCTTTCTGGTAGTTAAAAAATAAAATGTGTGAACAAAAGCAAAAAGAAGAAGGATCTTTGCTATGATCAGCAAGCCTTGTAAGTATACAAGACAGCAAAGACAAAGGAGATTTCAGATCTCTTGTCATTAAACTGTACCTGGGCAAATCACAGATCACCTTCTTTGCCATAATGTAATGCCTCACAGTAAAGCATCTTGAACTAGGTTCTTTGCACTGCATTTTCCTTTTAAATACCTTGTATACAAGCTTCAGCTTCAAAACTTGTTGTGGCTTAACTAATATTTTCAGCAAGATTCAGAGCCTAATTAGCTCATTAACCACCTCCAGGAGATCCAGAGTAACATTTTTTTAAAGTCCCATGGGAAACCATATACAGAGAAGGTGAGAAATACTTTCTATCCTGCAGAGCTAGCCTAAGAACAGTTAGGGCTTTTTCAGTGGGTTTGTGAAAGAGGAGGAGGAAGGGATTTCCCAGCTTCTTTCCTATACCTAAAGTCCCCTCAGTTACAAGTTTCTACTGTGTAGATGGATCAGAGGCCAGACATTCAGTTAATTAAAACAAACGCTTCAAGGGAGGCCAGGGACTCAGCTGACCTACCTGACTAGCTCAAATGAGTAAAAACTGGCACAGCCATATGCAAAGACTTTTGAAACATTTCATTTAAAGAAAAATCAAAGTAAAATTAACCTTACAGCAACTTTACAGAATTCACTTATGATACTTCCTTCACTTAACCGTTCCTCATGAAAAGGAGAAGGCATGGAAAGAACAAGTGTGAAGTAATTTTGTAGGACTTGCCTTGGTCAGTGTTCTCCTCACAAGATGCCAAGAAAACAGGGCAGCCTCCAACAACTGATGCTGAAGCAACATAGTACAAACTCCATACAAAAAATGGAAGCCAGAAGGGAACACATTTCTACACAGTCTTAAAGTGGTTCAATAATACATGTGCAGAATCTTCTAATTCAGTATATCAACAGTCTGGATCAGAGTGCAAAAAACCATTTTAAGTGTCTACTTGGAGAATCTTTTAACCAAAGCATAGGAAAGGGGTTTTCCTCTTCTTTCCATAAATGTTAGCAGTTCATTTCAAGCAGAAGAGCACATAAAACCTAGGGTTCATTTTCATGTTGTTTTTCAAATATAAATTTGATGTCTTTTATTGGCTTAACTGCTTTTTCCCTTCTGAGTGAGCTGTTCTATATAATCTGCATATTCCTACAGTATTTGCTACAAAGCATGAGATCTTTGCAAAAGTCATTAATTCTCAAAACATCTCCATAAAGTTATGCAAAAGTTTTACCAACATCCAAATAATTGCCCATATCAGAAAATAGCAAGTTTGGATACTAAGGAGGTATAAAGAAAGTCTTACAATATCCATTTATATTGGATACTCAAAACAGTCCTTGTGCAAATATTATCTAAAGCTGTGTCAAAACCAAAGCTAAAACAGGCAGGTTTCAGCACCAGACCAGGGTATTTAGGTTTGCCAGGCAGTCAAAGGAGAGGGCTGGCTCTGCCAGACAGGTGGTTGCTCCCAACAAAACCAGGTGTCCAAGGCAGAGGGATGAGTCACTCTCTGGTAGTGCTTCTTGGCTCTTTAATATCTGGTCCTTTTCTAAAGGCCAGTTAAACCAGCTTCTCTCACACTAATACATGCAGCACATATTCTTATACAGCTTTGTGCTCTTATTAGTCCCAGTGATGTCGTGTTTTGGTACACAACCTGTGGTAGAAACACACTACAAAATTCCCTGAATATTAACAGTATGGACACAAAACCTACTTTAAGCCAACCCTCGTGGGTTAAACTAAACTGATTTCCATTCTTCAATACAGACAATTCCTTAGATACTGTTCTCCAATCTCACAGTACAGTTGTACTTCCAGTCAAATAAAGAACTGGGATTTGGAATATTGCTTGCATCTACAGGCTTTCTTCATGCTCCTACATTGTAGCTAAGCAACTGTTACCCTATCAAATACTACTCTATTTGATCATCTGACCCCTAAGCTAGCTTTTAGCTCAATGGAATGCCTCTGAGAGAGATACTACAGATCTAATGCAAAGTATCCTGGAGTGCTGCACATGACAGGAGTGAGCAATCACTAATTTGGGATTTGAGCTGCCTGTTTTGACTATTCAGACCAGGAGTAACAGGATATTGTTTGTAGATATGTGTTTAAATGCTTCCGGCTTAAAATTTTTCAGATGTAGTTATTTTATGAGCAACAACTTTATAGTTAATAAACCTGGTTTTATATGCTGGAACTAGTGGAAGTTTAAAGCCAGTATCAGCGGGATGTTTGTTTCCCACAGCAGTGGGGAATGAAGTGGTTGCACACCTCTCACCTGCCCTGTAGCATAGACTGTTTTAACAGCCCCACGCAAGCACTGTGTGCAGTTCAGAATCACCACTTTGCGTTCAGCTGCTTTCCTCAGCTCTTCCAGCAAATCTTCTCTCTTGTCTGGAGCATTGCCACTGCCATAAGTTTCGAGTACTATGCCCTCAATGGGAGGCTGAAGAAATGCTCTTACCTGGTTAAAAACAAGACAGGGAACAGAGACAAAAGGGATGTTTAGGTCATCCTTAAAATTTGCACGTATGGCACAGCATTTTTAAAAGTGGTCTATTCCTGCTATAGTCTTACAGACTCTCATGCCTTACAGTCTTCTTACACCCTTCTGTGCTTCCCTTTTGCAATAACTGAGACTGTGCAATAAGCTTTTTAAAAATGAGACTTTTCCTCTCTGGCTTCCTTTAAAATTTCTGGAGGGTTAGATTTTAAAATAAACCATCTTGTACAGTCATTAGCTGATGTGAAAAAAAGATGCTATTGATCAAGTGCCATTAACAGGCTGTACTGTTGCACCACTGTTTGGTGCAACAAAAAGGTACAGTTACACTTATGAAATAAATGTTGAATTGTTAACTGAGATTAGAACTCCACAACCCTGCCCAGATTTTTTTGCTTTAGCAAAGTTTAGTTAACTAACGTCTGCCTAAGAGACAGAGTGTTTCATCTTTGAGGAAAGAACATTCTAATAAAGCATAAAGTTTTTTAACCCCAAACCAAACTGATTTAACTCAGAGACACTCTTATATTCTGGGCCAGTTGACACTGAAGTAGATATTGTGCCTCACTGTAAGAGAATGCTGTCAGAGAATGCCTAGCAAAGTCCTCTTCCTAGAAAGATGTATTTTCAACAACCTAGATATTTCCTTGCTGATCACATATGCTAAATGCAATACACTGTAAACCCCCATGAGGCTAACTATGCAGTTGGTGTTTTATTGCAAATATACCACCCCTCTGTCTTTCCATCTGTTCATATTCACCTAAAAAGAATAGTGATATAATTGGGGAGTGCTGCTTAAACTACTGGATTCAATTTAAGAAGGCAAGAGCCACAAAAGACCTGTCAATTTAATGGAACTAATATTAGACAAAAACTTAAAGACTAATTTACCTAAAATCACAGCCTGCAAAATAATTTCTAAAGGCGAAAAAATTGCACTTCTCATTTTCAGCAGCAAAATCCCCCTTTTCATTTTCAGCTCTGTATGAATGCTGAGGGTCATGTGAACCATCACTGTGAGACAAAATGAACCTTGAAAAAAAAAAGAGTTGTAGAAATAATCACACTCCACCCACTACATTGTCTATTCTTTGACAAGATGTCTATTCTTTGACAAGATATCTATTAATAGGCCTCAATATGCACCAGGATAATATTTTCCTAGTCACTGTAGCTTGCACCTGTCTAGAAAACCACACTTGACCTATTTATGAGTCCTGATAAGAAATTAATTTTAAGTTCCAGAGCCCAGGCAGTTTATACAAAAGATATTTGAAAAGCTTTTATCATTTATGGCATATGAAAATAGTCTTTGAATGCCCTGATATTTAAAAAAAATGCTTATCAGAAGACGACAGATTCTTTTATTCCCTCCAAACCCCAACCACTGCTCCCAACAATGCAACTTTCCTACAAGTATTTGAACATCACTTCAGCTATTTCCAAAGTGAAGTGGGGACACTTACAGCAGCAGCTGTGATTCCTGGGAAGATCCTCAGAAGTCCAACATTCCTGTTCATATTGGTGTGAACTCGGAATTTCTTTTTGGTATTGGCTCTCCAAACCGTTTCCCAGTTTACTGTTAAGAGAAGTGGCCTTTTTAATTTAATATTAAGACATGCTATTAAGTACTTGTAGCACTTGATTCTTACAACTCTGTTTTTAAAATTGTTCTTAGGCAGGGAATTCATGAAAGACAACACACTTTTTAAAGAGGAAATGAAAGCCCATTTAAGAAATAAGAATTAGCAGCTGGTCTGACATAGGTGAGATATTTACTTGTCATACACTGACCTGAACTTCACTGTTATGTAGTTGGCCTGATACAAGCCTGGATTCATGTTTGAAAAACAGACCTTGATCTTCTCAGATGTAAGAGATGACAAAAGCAGTTACTGTTGCTGCTAATCGCCTCCAGAGTTTATTAGGTAGTTATTAATGGTTAAATAAAATAGCAAGGATTCAATTAACTCTGATTATACATTTAGAGCCAGAAGCCAGCTGTTTAACTAATAGTTTGTTGGTGTTGCATTATTAGAAGCCAAGTCATGCATTATTGATTTCAAAATTTTACTACTTCAATGTAGGAGTGCAGCATTGGTAACGCTGACGGCTCCTACAAGGCAGTGGAAGAGGTTTAACAAACAGCAGCCAACAGCTCAGAGCATTGTGCTTCCATGAAGATAGATCATGCTGTAAAACTGCCTGCTTTCCCTTCATGAGCTAAGCTTTTGAGATTTTGGAGAAACTCCCAAGCAGCAAGACAGATAAAAGATCTGCGTGCATAATACTGACTTGCTCTCAGCCATGCAGAGTTACTCACACCAATTACGGTTGCAATTTCTTGCAATCAGCAGACAGCCACTTCCAAAAAAAAATATAAAAACCAAGAATAAATGTAAAAGCCTCAACTGAAGCCTGGTCTATTGCCACACTATCAGAGATACTAAAAACTACACAATCCATTAAGTCAGGACAAAAAATAGCATTCTTCTATAAGACTCTATGAACTTTTCTTCCCTGTCAGCAACTAGAGTCTCTTCTTTCTAAAAACTGCCATAAGCCATTAACCAGGTCACAAGCAGGTGGCTTGGCATTTTTATATCCATCCAGTCACACTTCAGCATATGGATTCCTACTGCCCTGGAAGTTGGAGAATAGAAATATAAACCATTTCCACAGCTTCTTTCTTTCTGATAAGCTGTCCAGCATGATTCTGAAATCACCTGGCTGGACTTGGTAGCTATCCAAGTAGCTCTCAAAGGCGTCCAAGAGCTTTCCAGAGCCATTTAGAGACTTTAGGAGGAATCCAGGGAAGTGCAGATCCTGTGCATTTGTTCTGTATGAGGTTCATGGGCCTGGCTAACCACTTTCAACATGAGCACTGTGCTTTAAGAAGCAGTACTGTTTAGCAATAAATCCATTCCTTAAGCCTTCTAAAAATAGGTTAACTCTTTAAAATCAGCCTCCTCTATAAGAAGGGATGGCAATAAAATTGTATCACAGCTTGCTTTTCTTTTATCCTCCATAAGGTAGGAGTCCCTGCCAAAACTTCACAAATGCATTCTACTACGTTTGGCAACTGTGAGCATCCCTGATGCCTGCAACCAACTTGAAGAATGAACTGAGGAAACCTGCCTTGGCATGGAGCACTAACACACTGCCAAAAACAGAAGACCAAAGAAAGAGATCAGAGGACAGGTTCAGAAGTCAGACCTACACCAGGCCTATACCTGTACTCTTGGAGTACGCTCTACCAAATAACATCTCCAAGATAAATTTAATGCATGCAGACATAGTATAGTGATGTAATTCCAAATTATATTAAAAAGAAGATAAAGATTGCCCTTCCCCTGAGTTAACATTCGCTTGGTCATGAACCTCATCAGCCTACATAACGTGTTTGGTGCTGCAGACTCCACAGATGTCAGTTTTCCATTTGCCAAACAAGTCTAAAAGGCAGAACAAAAGGCAAATGTATGCAAGAGCCAAAGACAAACAAATATACATAGAAGACCAACTTCATCTCAGATTTACTCAGAACTGCTGTAAGTGAGGCAGGACACCATGCAGGGGAAAAAAGAAATTAGAACACATCCTTTGCATCCTCCATCTCAAAGTCTACATCTCCAAAAAGAAACATTATTTATGTCACATAGGTAAGTTCAAGCATCTTCATTGTACTGAATAAACCAGCTGTCTTGCTGTGTCATGTCACACAGCAGTCTTATTTTTTTGTTAAGTCAAGAGCCCAAGAACATAAGAATAACTAACAGTTCTTAAGTAAGAAACTCATATACAAGCAAGTGAAGTGCAAAAAGCTGCATCTCTTGGTGTTCACAACTCTTTTTTATCTTATGGATAAGAGTGATTAATTAGGGATACTCAGTTTTGGCACAGCACGGAAAACAGTAACCTGCTCTGACTTGGGTGGCCTTTGCTTGTGAAGAGTTTAACTGATACAGCACAATGCCTCATGTAAATGTGGAAGCAAAAGTGAGGAACAAACACAAGCTAGCTACTGGTGTGGCACAGCAGAAAGAACGTTCCTGAAGCAGTATACATAAAATAAAGAAGTAATGGCTATTTACAGACTATATTCACAATGGTTTGGGATAGATTGCTCTATTCAGGGAGAATGCATTCAAGATATTAAGGACTTCTGTTTACTCTTCCAAACCAAACCATCACATAAACAATAGTCTGATATTTCCAATCTCCCCCTCCATACCAAACACTAAAGCCTCTTATCCTAGGGTGACTTTATGATGTTTGTATCATACTGCCAAATTACTGCCAAAAAATTACATTCCTATCTTATGCAGCTTTATTCACACACATACACAAAATATGATGATTCGGTTAGTGCAAAAAACCCTCAACCTGACTTAAAATAAAAGTAACTCTACACAGATCAGAAAGCAGAAAATCCCCCTGCTGTTAACACAGCGCAGGTTTCAACTTATAACAGGAGAGCAGCAACTCAGAGTGACACCTCCCTTAGGAGTGGTGACTGAATTCCAAGTTATGAAATCAAACAAGAAATACAGCTTTTCTTGATTGCAGAGCTGCAGACAAACAACAGTGCTCTCTTCTCATCTCTCTCTGCAGGGCTATGGGTGAGCCCTACCATTATATAAACTGCCCCAGAGTTCACTGTGATCAGCAGCAGCAGCTGAGCAGTGGGGAGCACAGGCCAAGCCATGGCTGCAAACTGCTGCAGGAGGCAAACGAGCACAGACCCCCATTCTTGGCAGTTTGTTATAAAACAGTCAACATACATCTTTGGGAATTAGTATTTCAACTGACTGGTGTCATTGCAACAACCAAGATGCCTGCTTAGAAGGGAGCAGGGATGGGGACCAAAAGCACTCCAGTGAAGAGAGCTGGGATATGCCTTCATACATAAATGACCTGGGCTTTCTATATAAGTAACCAACCAAGATGCACACTGTGCCAGTGACTAATAGCTTCTCTCTAATGAGATTTGTGGGTAGATGAGCCCAAAAGGGCCTTCTGGCTGTCTGCTGCTGTGCCACATCTGCTCACACAATCCCACAGGCTCTGTCCCCTGCACAGGTTGTCTTTCATTGTATGGTCCCACACATGTGCACCACTCCAGAAGTTACATGCATATGGGATGAAATAATTCCAGCCACAGAAACAAAGCAAGTTTCATGTGTGCTTCATTAGAATAATCAAGAATAAAGCAATCAATTACAAAATATACTGAGAATCTTTACAGATCTCAAGAGAAATAGTCTTACTTGTCTCTCCTGTTTTCAAAACATGGGGAGAAATCAGGTAATGTATTTTAACTGATAAGCTTTGAGATTTTAGAAATATTTCTTATTGTTTCCATACTGTCCATTTCATACAGAGATTTCTGATTCTGCTGCAAAAGTATTTCCCATCAGCACTAGGTTTCTTACTCAGGAGTGGGCTAGAATTTTTTCATTTCTTACAGGATTTTCCTGTGCTAAGTTGAAAGGCCTAAGGAAGTTGATACACTTGCTCATCTAGAACTGGGTAACAAAACTCCTAGGCATTGCTAACACGGCTAAGGATCTGGCTGAGAACACAGCCAGTTACAGGATTAAAAATCCACTGGGAGCATAATCTAAAAAGGGAACAGGATAAGAAATGGATATCAGAAATGTAGCAGAGAACTAGAAGGGTAAGGAAGGGACGAGGAAGAAGCTTCTCTCTCTCCTCTCTAGCTCTGAGGTAGACTGTTACCTTTATATGCTTTGCTGAGCCATGAACAGAATGTCTTATTCCTGTACACCAACCCATTATCCCACTTTGCTCCCCATTTCCTCCATCCTGCCATCTCTCCCCTTCTGCTTCCCTGGAATTTTCATTCCCAGCTTTGTTAGAACCAGGGAGCCTGAGGAAGAGTTTCTGCACATGGCCTACTCCTCCTGGCATCCTCATGCTGCTCTCTATAATGCTGAATCAGTCAGAGTCAGCCCTGTCTACAGGAGGATTAAGACATATTATATAAAGTCATTTGGAAAAAAAAAAAAGTTAAAAGATGCTAGATTTGTTTGGTTTGTTTTTAAAAGCCCAAGTGGTTCCTTGTCTCCAAGAAAGCTTCATACAAGGACTGTACAAGCAAACTCGAGGGAGACAGAGATGTTTCAAACAATTACTTTGGACAGAATAAAGCAGCACCAGTAGATTGCCCTTACTATAAACTATGTTCTTTCAAAATGAAACAATCCTTCAATAGTGACACCGTCATCTTGGATAAATGACGCTACTCTAACTGGGTAATCAACTGAGGCAAATAAAAATAGAGCCTATCACACCATCAGTTTTTAAATCAGAAATCCCCACTGATCCCAATGAGGCATTTACTGAAAAGATAATGGGTCCCAATATGGGCCAAGGGAAGTGCTTAATAACGTTCTCATTTTTCTACTCTAGACAAGGAATCACAAAACAATTCATTCAAATCCAAGAGAGGAATAGCATGCAATTTGCAGCTTGATTTCATTATTGATCAGTCAGTAAACGGAATTGATTCATAACCTGTTTGATGCAGTTCATAAAAACCCAAGAAAGAAGATTCTCCCCAATTTACTGCAACAATCAACTGACAGCACTTTTGCTGATTTCAGAGACATCCTATTTGACACAGCACAACAGTGGCAGACTCTCTGCCTGAGAGATGTCTTACAGGCAACTACAGTATTTCACAGGTTTCCTCAGTTTGTATCTGGCTGTGGCAAACTTCGATCCTGCAACTTTGTTAAGTGACTCCCAGTCATTAGGTGGAAGGGAGAAGTTTATTTTTCCAGATTGCAGAGTGCCTTTCTCTAGAAGTAGAATCCATTCAGAATGGCACATTACATGGCACAGGGCTAGGTCTCCTACTGCCACTAATGGCACTTGGCTGAAGAATTCAGGAACTGTTCCCATTTTTTTTCTAATAATGGAGACTGTCACCCAGTCTACTCCTTTTTAATACCTATTCTATACAAAAGCAGCTCACATGTTTTTTAGTATATTTTCTGGCAGCTCCTCATTTGGCTAGATTCCAAATGTGTCACTCTTCTCCAAAGAAAGGTGTCATTTATCCAAGAACATTTAAGAACTTTGCAAATGGGTACTGAAACCTTCAGGCAGTTTTTCCCCTTCTTAAGAAACAGACATAAAAATTACAGGGAGCCTGTAATTTGGGGGAAAAAACACTTTTTAGGTCTGCTGCTATCAGTGTGTTTGCAGTTCAGGCAGGTCCTAAATATCCAGTAAAACATCTTGCACAATGACATGCAACAGAGAATCTGTTGAAGCTGGAAGTACTCTGCAATGACTTTTTTTCCCTATTTCAGAGCACAGCATGGTCATTAACGAGATGAAACTCTTTGTTCTTTCAGTCCAAACTCCCTCATTTTATCTTTGGAGCAAGCTTTTTTCTGACACAGGGGCAAACTTCCCTCTGGTTAATCTGGATCTTTAGTCAAAGTCAGCCTGGCTCACATCTATATTCAAGAGATAAATGCAGTTGAGTCACAAAGTCTCAGCCTTACTAATATTTAAACAGATTCAGAGCAGATGAAGTGAAGTCAAGCTAGAGGACTTTCAAAGATATTTGACTTTAAAAAAGACGTTTCAACTACACAAGCACAGGTTCCTTTCAGCTACAGTTCTATTGCATGCGGCATAAATTACACGGCTTAAGAGATGATGTTGCTTACTTGTAATATCAACCTCAGCATTTGCAAGTGGAGGCAGGTTAGGTGAGGAAAAGGCATTGAAACTCCCAGCATCCACCTTAGTCACCCTATTTCCCCTGTACAGTTTATTATAAAAATACAGGCACACCTGCAAGACAAGTAAAGAAACAGGTCCATGAATAAGCCAGTAATTAAAAGATGCAGTAGATAAATACTGTAATCCGTCTTTATAAAGTGTTTTCTAAATCTTTAAAGCAACTCGGAGGCTAGTAGATGTTTACAAGTCTAACCCTTTCAAAAAGTGTTGGCACTTGTGTCACACATTGGTTTAAGAATTTAAGAATAAAATTAAGTTCAAGTTTAGAGCTAACTAGTTTCATAATCCTCTCATGAGGCTTACTCTAGGAGACAGCAAATTTGCCTGAGTCCGCTTCAGAGATGGAAGAAAAAAACAGTGTGAGCTTTTTAATAAATTCATCAGTTATGTATAAATCCAGTGTCCAAAACATAACAAAAGGCCTGGTGAAAATGAGGATAACTTCCAAGAGTTACCACACATAAATAATTATGTTCCTTCTCAAGTCTACTGAAGTTTGTCAATTTGAAGGAAAAGAGATACCTCAAAGCTGTTATCGGTTATGAAGATCTTGGCCAGTCAGCTGTTGCTGTTGTCTTACAAGAACTGGCTTTGGAAGCATGGCAGAAGTAAAATAAGGTGTAACCTGACCCATTTTCTCTCTGAGGTTTGAGCTGCACAGCACAAATAGCATGGCCCTGAGACTATGGAGGTACCTCCATGTTCACCAGGTGGATCACTCTAGACACTTCAGTCTTCAGGAACACAGCTAGAAGACACTCCTACCAGTTCCATAGTGACTGGAGAAGTTCAAAGTAACATTCAGTTAAAAAACAGACTAACAGGTACATTTCAGACTTGAGAGTCTTTCTGGGTTGTGTATGGGCAAATGGAATATGACCAATGTGAGAACAGCACGTGGTTTGCCATGCAAGCACTGTTACCTCAGTTGAAATCCATTCATCTTCCTGATTAAGTGCAATTCCTTACTGCCTACTAGATATTTAGTGAGTGTTTGTGTCCTGGCTAGAGGGAGAAATGCAGCTTCTTAGATGGTCTTCCCAGCAAACAGACCTCAGGAATCACGAACTGCCCAGCCATCAGCAGCGCCCCCAGAAGGTTGTCTCGGCCGTCATTCTGCAGCTCATAAATGGGCACCTGAAGAGCAGAGACTGGAATTACACCCTGGCCCTTATGTAAAGCCTACACAGCAGAAAAAATGAGTCCAACTTATGCAATACAAATACATGAATAATTTATGTAACAATGATTTATGACAAAAAAAGTTTTCCTTCTTCACCCAAACTATTTTAGACTGCAGCAGATGGCGAGACTTCTCTCTCTGCTTAACAGAATTTTGTAATTTAAGTGCTTAAAAATTAATACAGAGATTTTTCCAATGTGATTAAGAATATTAACACTTGTTCAAAAAAAAAAAAACAAACTAGCAAGTAGGCATAGTTGAAAGTGACTGAGCATAGGAGAAGTGATGATAGAGAGAAAAAGCAACACCCCCAGAACATACAGAACTGTCACTATGGGCTTCACAACAGCTCTCTTGCACCATCTTCCCTCATAGTATAGTAAAACTGAGCCAGCAGGTTATTACTGACAGAAGAGGGCAAGATTAAAAACAGAAATTTAGTCTGCTGAGTGATGATTTCCATGCCTTTTCAGACTGCCTCCTTATTATTGCTTCTTTCAGCAATTATTAAAAAAGAAAATCACGTGCTCCCTTGCTGGATCATATGTCAGATAGATCTCCAAGCAATAAAATCAAAAAGAAAGCAAAACCTTGACTGATGTATCACGACTAGGCTGCTCCACGTCAAGACAGCAAGTGGGAGCCTACTCCTTCCTAGACTTTTGTATTTTGACTTCAAATAGACCACATGTGAAAGGGAAGTTATGAGACTGGGGAGGGGAATTTTACAATGTGATGTTTCATCTTTCCTTTGTGATTAGAGCAGTATTTTACACTCAAGCAAGCTATTCTAGTAAGACAACCCCTCCCCCTCAGACAATATGCAAAGGGCTGATCTCCAGCTAAGAGAATGAAAATGTAGTCTTTAGAGAAAAGGAAACAGACCATATTAGATGCTTTGTGGAACAGAAATGATCAAAAATGCATCTAATGATCTAAGTTTATTTTTTTTAATTATAAAGAATGCAACAATGAGTAATGTAAGTTGAGATAACAACTGATGAAGTAAAAAATACTAAGCTTCAGGGCTTTTAAAGAAAAGAAGACAGCTGACAACCAGTGGCCACCTGAGGCTGGAAAAGTGCTTCTCATATAAACCGATTAATACACAATAGCCAATGACAGGCTCTTATGTTTTTCTCTGAAGCATCTGGCCCCAGCCATAATGAACTCCTGGTCTGATTTGGTAAAGAGTTGTGAAGTCATTAATGATAAAATTATGGGGCAGATCCTCAGCTGGTGAGCAATCATTTCTCACTCATTTCTGTCAGCATTGTGACCATCCACCCTGGCCAGGGGCCTGGCCTGAACTGCTAAGCTGTACAGTGATAATCAGCATACAGCCAAGTTCTGCATATAAAAACCAAAAATGAGGATTCCTGCTTCAAGTTCAAATTAATTCCATTACCTGAGATCCTGTCAGAACAATAGTTTTGCCCAAGTTCTCACACATGAAGGACAGGGCTGAAGCTGTGTACGCCATGGTGTCAGTACCATGCAGGATCACAAAGCCATCGTACTTCTCATAGTGCTCCTGCAGGTGGAGAGAGTTTTCACACTGTTAAAGAAATGCCCTGGCACCAGCAGGTGAGGTACACAGGGCACTACTTTCACTGATGCAGGCAACAGCACAATGCCTTATAGGGTACTGCACATAACTCCTCCTAAACTTACCCTGTTTCCAGTCTAAATACAATTAAGGGTTAATCGGACACTGAGCACTAGAGCCAGTAATTCTGATTATGGAACAGTCAAAGAGATTCTTCTGTGTATACATATTAATGCAGCGTTTTTAAACCAGAAGACTCCTAATTAAGAAAAGCTTAGCAATGGCTTTAAACAGGAATGTTAACATATGCAAATTAGTCGTATAGTCTGATGTCTTGTTGCCGCTTTTACTTCAGGGATTACACCATTTACAGGAACAGATTAGGCAAACCAGGGCTATCATAATATAGGGGAAAAACCAATCCGTTTAATCCATGGCAGACAGGCAAACTACCAGTGTCAGAGTGCCCTCTTCTGATGGAAAGCCATGCTTTCCACAGCAGAACCTGGAGAAGAGGCTTCTTGTTCATTAATGGACCATCACCTGCTGGTTTTTGAGAATGCTCTTACACTATTAGGCACATGCACTATCAAAATCAATTTTATAAAAATTTTAATCTACATGCAATTCCACACAAGAGGTGGGTTTGTTGTTGTTTTTTTTTTTATGCAAAGCCATGAATCACATTATTCATCCTGTGACAATAGTTATCTGCTGGCTTTTGGAAGAAAAAGGAATTGGTTCAGTTACTTGAAGAATGATGCACATAGCAAACACTGCAGAGAGAGATGCTGATGTCTCTGATGTAACTTGGTAACATGGAAAGGATTACACAGAACTCTAAGCAGATATATGATGTACATGGGGAGGAAAAAAGAGGTTTAAACAAGAATTCTTTTTAATTACACTCCTTATGTTACACTAGGCACACACTTGGTACCTCCTGATAATAAGGTCATGTCCAAATTCATTTGTAGGTTCCTACTTGTCCTTTTGCTATTTCTTCACTGATACATGTCTGTCTACCTGTTGCTACCTAGTGGAAGTTTCAGGGGGTTTCTGCTTATCTCTAACAACTGAGCCAACACAACTGCCAGTGCTGGTCTTTCTGCACAACTGCAGTGCAAGGTCTTTCTGTGGGCCAAACTACAATGTGATGCAAAAACCATGCTGCAGCCATTCACCAAGGCAGCAACAAGGTAAGGAGGCTTCAAGAATGGCCAAGAAATAGCCACCTGTCCTCTCTAAATCAGTACACTGATAATGGAAAAGATCAGGTTGCCAATTAAGGAGATATCCCACAGAAACATCTTGGAATGTTTAGCCTGGAAAATCATCATCATGTTAGAGCTGTGGCAGGCAAGTGTCCAAGATGAACACCAAGTGGCAGTGTCTGTACACAACCTGGACAGTTGAAAAGGGTTTCTTTTTCTGCCTTCTCAGCAATCTTCATTTGGATTACACAAACTGGGCATACAAAGAACCTGTGTACAAGGAAAAAACATACTTTTTTTGTAATAAAAACTAATATGCCAGCAAGGGAAAAAGGTAAATGCTCTCCTGTTCAGCATGGGATTGCTGCCTTCTCTTGGCCCTGGGCTTTTCCCAACTGCACTCCTGCTTCATCCTAGAGACTTTCCATGTACACACCAGCTCCATCTCTTCTTTTCCTGGGCAAGATGCATTTGATAGGACACGTAATCTCCCAAGTTTGGTGGCTCCAGGATGCTGAACCTTCAGCAGCATTCCCTGCATTATTGAACTGTTCACAGCCATTGCTAAGCATGGTGGAAGAAGGGGATTTACACTATAAAGCTCACTATCACAGAGTGGGAAAGCAGTATCTTCCTAGCCCCACAGTTATTTATTTCTGTCAGCTATGGATGAATTCCTGGTGTGAAGCATTTGAAGTGTTTTGCAGTTTTGATTTTTTTAAAAGCACACAGCTAAGTTCAGACAGGGGACAGGAGCATAGAAATGCTGATTTCTTTTTTTTTAATTCTAGAGAAGGATGTAATGAGTTTATCTATTTATGCAGAAATATCTAAGGCTTTAAACATTTTCCCCTGTGGAAAACCTACCCATGGTAGCAATTTTTTCTACTGGTTGCAAAGCTAAAGCTAGTCCAGTCCATATGTGCCCAGAGTAAGAAATGCATAAAGATATTAAATCATTTTCTATGTCAATAGCCAACTATTAAGCTATTTGAACACTCAAATGATGTGTAACTAAGCAACCTTCAGCTAAGTACCCACACCTAAGGATTTTATTCAACATTTTTGGACAGTGAATTTAAGTCAATGTTTTAGGACACATCAACCTACATATGACATACCTTATTCAATCACAGCTGCAAATTTATTTTATTGTATGGAATTATGGCATGGCTCATCCTTGGAAGAACGACATAACTTTAAGGATTTGACAACATTTTCAAATGAAATAAAAATTCTGCAAACATTGCAAGCACAGTACTTCTTACTTTGCAAGTCACTAATTAAGGTACTTTACATTTAAAGAAACAAATACATATGTAAAATGCTACTGAATTGTTTTATCTTCCTAAGTATACTAGATATACTGCTGGTTTTGTTTAAGTGAAAAATGAATTTATATCCCAAACCTCAAGTTTTTTTGCAATTTTGGCCCAGTCATCTGGTGTCATGTTGGAAGAATCAAGCAGTGGTGAGAGCTCAAGGATTGTGTAAAAAATTCTCTTGTTTTGCTTGGAGAGACTATGAAGAAAGAGAATTGAAAAAAGAATCTTAGTGTTAATATCAACTCATCCGTTTCTGATTTTTACTTTATATCAGTAGTTTTCACACTTTTCCTTCCCATCCCCCAAATCTAGGTGAAAAATCTGGAAATTAAATTCCAAGTTTAGAAGCCCATGGCTTGATGTAGTTTAAAGCATAAATACCTAAATTTACCTTAATAATAAATACAACCTGGGAGGCAGACATGGGTGGTTTCTGGGCTGTGAGTGCACATTGCTGGGTCATGTCCAGCCTCTCATCCACCAGCACTTCCAAGTCCTTCTGGGCAGGGCCGCTCTCCATCTGTTCATCCCAGCCTGGATGGATACCAGGGTGCCCTGACCCAGGTGCAGCACCAGCACTTGGTCTTGTTAAACCTCATGAGATTCACATGGGCCCAGTTCTTGAGCTTGCCCAGGTCCCTCTGCATGGAATCCCACTCTTCAGGTGTGTCAACAGCACCACTCAGCTTGGTGTCATCTACAGGTTTGCTGAGGCTGCCCCCGATCCCTCCATCCCTGTCACTAATGGAGATATTAAATAACACTGGTCCCAATACAGACCCCTGAGAAATACCACTTGTGTCTGATGTCCATCATGACTCTGAGCCATTGACCACCACCTTCTGCCTGTAACCATCCAATCAATTCCTCATCCACTGAACAGTCCACCCATCAAACCCATCTCTCTACAATTTAGAGAGAAGGATGTTGTAGGGGACCACATCAAAAGTTTCACAGGAAGTCCCAGTAAGCTGTGCTAGTTGAAATCATCTTCCTGTCCTCCATGATCTTTAGCACAGCTTCTAGAAAGATCTGTTTTGTGACTTTCCCTCCCCTTCCCAGAGGGGAGGTTGACAGATCAGTGGGTTCCATGATCTTATTTTCTATCATTTTTGAAGTTGGGTGCAGTATTTCCCTTTTTCAAGTCACCTGAGACTTCTAATAAAATCTGTAGACTCATTCCCCCTATGAAGCCTAAGACTGCTGCATACAGCAGAGAGAGCATTTAAACAATGTGTTTAAACTGACATCCTGTACCTATGAAGTCAGACTTCACATGAAAAACTGCCTTGCTGGATATCACACTTACACATGCTAAGAGTAACTGTGGAAGTCAGCTGAAAATCTGTGACACGAAAGCTCTCCTGAGAATGTGCTGTTTGAATAAAACATGACATCCTGATACCAGAAACCAGCCCTGTCTTCAACTTCTGATGCCTCTCTCTAAAAAGAGATCATGTCATTCCTCTTCCATTGACGTTACACACCGATACACAAAGTTCACACAAATTTCTCCCCTCAGGAAGTCACAATATTTCTCAACCACCTAGTTAAAATATCACTTGGCTAGCACAAAAGACAAGATGGCAAACTGCCAAAACTAACCTCCAGAAACAACACTCAGCTGTGCCACAAAAACAAGACAAATTTAGTTTTTAAACCTCAGGGTTTTTTTATGTGAATGATTGTTTTAAGCTTTTCTGGTTTTCATGGAAAGATGTGCCAAGAGAAGTATATTCAGGACTCATACAGGTATATTAGTCTAGTTTTGTTATGTTTCTAATCCCTTAAGTATTTAAAAGTTATTCAAGCACCATGTCATAATACAGCTCCATTTTTCTTAGGGTAAGCATCATATTTAACACAAAATGTATATTCATATAAGTACTACTGCACCCAGGTGTCCATTAGTTTTTTCCTTTACTCCTTTTCCTGCTATCTGCCTTTTAAGGGGTTACTTTTAAAAGTTTTATAGAGACCTCAATACAAAGTAGAAAAAAATTCATAAACCTTTAATTTTCTTTGAATATCCTGGTTTTCTCCACAAAGATTAATGAGTATCCATTTTTACTCATACAGAAAACTAGCTATGGTCCCATTTATTTTTTAACAACTGTGTAAAATCATCCTTTGTGCAAAGTTAGCATGTTTACAGGGGTACAGTCATTCATCACAGCTAGGGAATATTTCATATTATCATACTGCCCTCTAAATAAAACCTATAAGCTTATTAACCATTGCCCAACAGTTAAGAAGCAGTGCAGATTAATTATAAGCCCCTTGCTTATCATCATAATGTTGCATAAATTTGGGAAAAACAATCAGCTTTTAGGGCTTTTAAAAACAGAAGGCCTGCAGAACTAGAGCATGAGGCCTATTCACAGATGCATTAATTACATTTTTCAGACATATGCTGAAGATGATTCACATGGAGCTGTATATAGTTTTCATAGTTTATGTAGAATACTTGTATGTTTGCACAGCAGCAAATTAATATTAAAAAAAATAAATCCAGGAATAGACTGTCCAGAATGGTTAGTTGTTGCCTATTTTAAAAGTTATTTCTCAAGCAGTTCTAAGGAACTTCATTGCAAATATATCCAAACACACATTTTCTATCACATCAAACATGTGGTGGACTTTTTTCTTTTAAACTAATATAAGCATTTTTGCTAATCTCATTATAGATTCTTCATGTCAAATGTCTAGAGATGCAATTACCTGAAAAAGAAGCAGATACTTGCTGACCCTTCTGTACTTACGGGAGCACCAGTGTGTTCTCTGGGAATCCATGGCAGTTGTTCAGCTTTGTTTCCCGGGCGTACGCCTCATCGTGCAGCATCGGCATCGTTTTCAAACTGCTTACTAATTTATTGGCCTCAGGAGCAAGCCCTTAAAAACAAAGAATGAAGGAAGTGAATAAAGGAGCAGGGATGGAAGGAAACAAGTGGCACAGTAAGGAGAGAAGAAGACAAGTTACACAGCAGATTGCCCATCCTTCCAAATTATACAGTCTATTGCCAGTTTAAAACTGTGAAAAATGAACATAACTAATAAATATTCATGCAGCTATTCTTTTCTTGACTTGAAATAGATAAATCCTTTATTTAAGAGAAATAGCGTTTCAAATCTCCTCCACATCAAACATTTGTGCTTTTACCTATTTTTCATTGTTGCTTGTCTGCAAATACTTATCAGAAGCAGGGACAGGAAGCCAATTTGCAACTGTAGCAGAAAGCTACCATTCTGTCACATTTGCCAGAGCTATTACTACTATTACTACTTAGTAATAGTAGTAAAAGGCTTTAAAGCACCCAGTTGTGATATATACTAGGTACTTTCCACTAGCAGGTTTAAGACTGAACATCTGAACTGACAAAAGGTAAAAAGGTGCCTAAACCTCTGAATAGAAAACATTGAAAGCATGGATGCATCTCAAACTCTGCTCTCCCTCTCCCTGCCTGTGATGAGGTCTGTCTGTGGCAGGGACCCTAAAACAGCTGCTGTTTAAACTAGCCTAAGAACACATTTAGTGTTTGGTGCACCTGCAGGTGTCCTGGTTGCAAGCAGGTATTTCAAAGGGAATCCGCATGTTGTTCTTTGTTAGCCAGAAAGGCACATAATGTTGTGATGTTACAGTCCTCAGCATCACAGAACTGAGTTCTCCTATGAACCCAACCTGCAACTCATCTTCCAATACCCCGTTTCAGGAATGACAGCGACAGTCCTGGCATCCAGAATCAGAAGCCACCCTGGTTTTCTGAAGTCTGACTTCTTGAGACAGTTTTCTTACAAGGAAATTCCAACAGAGGTACTTCCTTCTGGACTTCAAGATTTTAGTGTCAAGTTCAGTTTAATCTCAGTTTTATATCACCAGTTTATATGGCAAACAAACCATTAAACCTCATTATTCTACTTCTGTTAGTTCTAGTTATTTCTAATTTGAGGCCAGGGAATTCTCTCCTATTTTCTACTTCTGTTTATTTAAACATGATTGTCATCCAAGTTAGCACTTCTAATTCTTTTTGGTTCACCTTCAAACAGCATGGTTTATTTCAAATACTCAAAAGCCAGAGAATATTTTCAATAGTATTTCTAGCTTTTTCCATTTCCTTTCCAAGCTGATGGAAAAATCCTTAAGAACTCCCTGATCTCCCTCCTGGCTTGCCTTAAATTAAGAAGCGGGCCTCTTCATAGCCAACTTCCTCACAGGACAGCAACAGCATTTGAGTGGATTTCTTTGGATTACTGCCAGAATACTTTGTTTTACAAAATATACTTAAAACACTTTCAAGCCTTGGATGTTTCATTCATTCAGCTATAATCCCTGCTTTTCCTGTTAAGGATGTTCCTAGCTTAGTCACAAATGGCCACTTCTGCTGTGCCTGGGCATTGAGTCATTTTGGCTCGAAAATGCAGCCCAGTTTCAAGCGTTTCCTGGGTGTTTTCTGATTATTCTTCTCTTTGCCCAGTGTTCATCTTGCTCTGAATATTGACAGCGGATTAGACTGTTTATTTTTTGTATTTGCCACAGGAACTGGAGAGCTGATGTAAGTTAATGTTCTTTAATCCCTTCTCTATAAACAGCAGTTCCTCATCTCTTAATCACAAATCTGTCAGGATTTTTCTGTAATTGCTTGCACTGAATGTAAACTTTTTTTTAAGGCATTCTGCAGATGTATCCAAGATGACCCACTTACCACCCAGACAGCCCCTCACATGCATCCACGTCTAGCAGTGGTTTCTGCTTTACAGCTTCAATAAGCAAACACGGGGGAACTCAAGTGCAATGGTTTTAAGAACACTTCTACTTTACTACACATGGAAAACAGCTTTTGTGAGCCAAGCTTGTTGACAAAGTATTTGAAACAACTTCACCCCTGCAGAGAAGAGGCAGGCTGTGTGACTTGTCCAAATAGCTTTCATCACCTTCTGTCCTGTCCCTTGTCAGCTGGCCAGCCCTGGCATCACAGAGCAGGTGGACAAAGGCACAATGGCAAACAGGCACCTGCGGCCAAGGAGTACAATCAAGGTTTTGTCTCACCTACAGTCCAGGACTCTGCTTTTCACTCTGGTGCTATAGATAACACATTTATAGCTACCTGCCAAACAAGATATCCTGCAACCTGTGCTGCTGCAGAGAACAGGGAGCAAAAATATTAATTGCAGCAGCTACGTTACTTGGAGCTTTCACAAGTGAGGTACAAAGATTTCAAACAGGAAAAGGTTTGGACTACAGCAGCCAGTTCTTTGGCAATCTAGTATGTCTAAAAAAGACATATAAATAACTGAGTAACTAAAGTAGACTATTCCAAGATAGGTAATCTTTTTAAGGGTATTTAGCTTAGCTCTACTTGGATTTTTGGATTTTGGGGTTTTTTTTCCTTATTACAGGTAAAAGCTAGGAAAGAGACCTAGCCCACATGCCCAAGGAAAAGATCTTCCTGAAGGCAGCTTGATGGAAAGATCACTATCACAGCAACCTCACTCTGGAGTGCAGTAAGGTTCTCTTTCTGAAATGAGCTACTGATAAGCCAAAAGAAACTAATGTAGGAGGAAATAAGTAGGAGTAAGAAACTTTAAAAATGCACTGAAGTGGCTTGAGAGCAAAAACATGAATACTGAGAGAGTCTGCACCTGAGCCTCGTTGTCATCCAAGTCACATAAACTGAAACAACTATTCATCCTCTGAAAATGACTCCTGCACAGGTAACGTAGGTGTGCAGAAATTCCAACAGGAACTTCCAAGACGTGCTGGAGTTGCCAGATGAGCTACTTCTCTTCACCATGCTTGAAGTAAAGCACTTGTAGTTCTAGGAAGGGGTGTAAACAGGCACTTTCCATCCACTGATAAATAAAAGAAGTGAGCATCTATTGTATCTTCCCTTGAAGCATGCTGCCTTTCCCATGCCCTTTCACTAGCTTCTGTCTGAACACTAAAGACTGCCAAATATTCTGAAAGAGGTACTCTGGCTGCTCTGCAGCTAGATGCGGGTATGAAAAGCAGGTCAAAACCCCCCACAGGATGCAGCAAGTCAGCATCATTGGATCACAACTGTTAGATTGTTTGCACATGCTGTAATGATTGACACTTGTTAAGCAAAAGGAAAAAAAACAAGATGAGAAGAGGTTATAAAGCTCATTCATAAAAGAACGAGACACGTGATTATAATTTATTCATTTAAAAGAGGCATTTAGAAAGCTGAGGCAATAAAAGTAGGAAATTGTTTTAGTATAAACAATGCAAACGGAGAAAGGCAAGTCAGCACATGGCTTTGAAATATGGACTTTTTTTTTACAACTTTGACAGATTAAAAACAAAGATGACAGCCATAAAAAATAAAGAACACCTTATAGCATCTTTACTACAATAATAAGGATCAGCCAATCACCATCTCCTGAGAAGAAAGGACATGTATTGGAAAAAAATCAAGTCTAGGAAGCTCCAAGGTGAAACCCCAAGTGTTTTAATCCTACAATAAGAAGCAGAGACAGTATTTCAGGCAGGGACACAAAACTCTGTTGTAGGCATCACAAGTACCCATGCTTTTGAATCGAGACAGACACAAGCTGTGGAAACCCTGGGATGTTCCACTGCCTTCCAAGAAAATGAGGAAAGAAATTAAACAGGTATTAACCAAAATGGGACTGTTTCCCTCTCACTCCCACTCCTTATGTTACCTTGTTTCCCTTTAATCCGACACTGGCAAGCACACAGATCTATAGCAAGTCAGACCGGACTGAAATCCATTTTTTCCCCAGACACATCAATGGGTTGATGTTTCTCTTATCCCTTGGGATCTGTGCCTACTGAGTGATGATCAAGGAGTGCTTAGGCGCCACTCCAAACAGTTGCTGGACTGGGGGCCTGTGCAAGTGTCTGCTGAGTTTGGGCACCTATCTGCTGATATTTAGGGGCACCTAAAAACACACAGCATATACTTGTAGGCACCTAAGAAGCCTTCAGATAAAACGCAGGCGTTATACTGATACATCTCAGTGTTCAGTTTTGGATGTAAACATTTTCCAGCTGCGGGGAGAGAGTTTGGCATATCTATCAAGTCTCCCCCTCCCTCGGTAAGGTAAGGCAAGGCAGAACTCTTCAGTGATTTCATGAAAGAAGCCAAGGGCTGGTGGGAGAGCAGCAGAAACCTCTCCCAAGACTGACAATGCATCCGATCTCGCCCATCCTGACACCTGGCAGCTGGCACACTTGCATCCGCTGCGCCTG
>NW_005054303.1:7173414-7179981 GCF_000277835.1 Geospiza fortis | reverse complement strand
GGCCGTGAGGGGCAGCGGCCGTGAGGGGCAGCCCCGGCACCGCCCCCTGCACTTTGCGCTGCGGGCAGCGCCGACCCGGGCGGATGGCAAAGCCCTTCATGCTTGAAGGAGAAGCCAAGAGCAGTGGCGCGTTCTGGGCCCGGGGAGGAGAGAGGGGACACAGGGCTCAGGGGCAGCCCGGCGAGAGCACCTGCGTCGTCCTCTTTTTCCTCATTTCCTCTTTTTCCTTCATGGGGAAGAAGGTGGGAACTGCTCCGGCTTACCTGGCCTCAGAGGCGACTCCTGCCCACCCAGCGTCTCCCAAGACAAGCAGCGTGGCACGGGCAGCGCCCCTGCCCCCTCCATTCCAGCGTTCTAATCCGCACCCTCAGCTTCCATCCAGATGGATTCCTTTGAGGATCGGGTAGGAAATCAGCTGTGAGGAGGCTGAAGTTGTTTTCAAGGAGATCTGATAAATCTTTAGGTCTGATGTCATAAGATTTGTTATTACTGCTGTCATAAGATTTGTTATGACTGTTGTTATAACTGTAAAGCGAAATCAGCAAATGAAACCCAGTGAGCCAGTTACTGGGAGCAGTAGCTGCTGGGCAGCTGCCTGAGCTGAGAAGTCGCTGCTGCACAAGTACCTTGAGGCTAAACGTGTCACTCAAGTGCCTGAGTTACTCAGTACGTCAGAGGAGGAACATACTTCCTGTAGGAACGTGGTAGAGTTGTTTTGGCTCCCGGTCATATGAACTTAGTTTGTACCCTCCACTGCACCTTCTAAATGAAATGAAGGTAAAAATAGGGATTGTGGGATAGTCCAAGCAATTTCTTCTACTTCCAATTCCTGTGACTCCAACAGAAATAAATTTTATGTTCTCCCCTGAAATTGTCAATCTCTCTCTTGGTCGGAGTGGCCCAAAACGTGGCACAGAATTCCAAATGTGGTCCCACAAGTGCAGAGTAGAGGGCAGTAATCATTCCCCTGTTGTTTGCTGGCTCTAATTGTCCTGCTAGTGCAGCTCAGCCTTTGCTTTCATCGCTGCAAGGACCCTTTGCTGTCTCATATATGACTTGTCCATAGGAACCCCAAACCCTTTTTGCAGAGCTGCTACTTACATTTTTTTATTTATACTGTAGGCTATTGAACAAAACCCAGCAGTGTCTGAAGGCAGAAACAAACAGTGTAGTAATTCCAGCTGCTGGAGTACACTGTGTGTATTGACACATCCACAACGAAATTTTCTAAGTAAACAGACAAACACTGTGGATCTGCTGCAGGGAAACACTTTTTTCAAAAGAATGAAAAAATTACATCTAATTACTGTTACATATCAAAGAAACACATTCCACTTCCTTCATACATTTCTGGCACAGATCTCAAAGCATCTTCATTCATTGTACTCTTTTCCCTGTGCTACTCAGAGGAAGAAAAGGAATCAAGATCACATGAACAGAATGTGATGAAGAGTTTTAAACTCTACAGAAAGGTCATTTTAGGTTTTGCGGGACTCCCTCCAGAAAGATCAAAACTGAAGTTCCATTTGAGTAGGATTACTAGAGTTGTTGAGAAATTTAACACTTTCTTTCACAGAATAATCAGCTTTTGAAAATGTTTCTGGCAAAAAAAAAGTTATTTTCCTTTTTTTTTTTAACATTACACACTGTTGATTTATTTTGTTTTTTTCAATAAAAAATATTTTTTCATTCTAAAAAATCAAAACTATATGCTATTAACTGCATACACCTGATAATCACTTTATATGTTAGAATACAGAATTCTGAATGGCATCCTTGGATTAGAGAAGTGATCCCAAGTAAATTACGCAATGATGTCCAGAAATTACTCCTTGCACAAACAGAAGGGTGAAGGACAAAAGACCAAGTGGTAGCACCTCCAGAGAAACCAGTAACAGAATTCATGGGAATAACACCCGAATAAGAGATATTGACAATAGAAAAAGAAACCCAATGGAGATGCTCAGAGAGCTGCAGCACATGCACATCCCTGGAATGATGCAACAGGCAGCAGATTGCCTGAGGGCAAAGAACTCAAGCTTAGAATTCATTTCCAGGGAAGAACTGATTGCAGCATTTCTAATAGCTCAACAACAGACCCAGGCTGTGCATCCCAGAACATAAGCTTGGAATCAACAAAAGTACCTCTGAAAACATAACTGGCAAGGCTACATCCAAAAAGTGATTTCCTTGCAAGCAGAGAAAAATGATGGCCTTGGATGACTTACTGGCCATGAGTTCTGGGCTTGCAGCAATTTTAAAGCAGGGAGTTTTGGAACCTGAATAGCAAAGTGGCATTTTACAGAGGAAGGTGGTATTTAATGTTCTGTACCTCACAGCATCCCATACATGAGAAGGAACATTGATGGCACTTGCTGGAAAGAGTTTCTGCCCTCACAGCCCATTTGTTGAGGTCTCCAACAGCTGGATAGCAGCCCTAAAGTCTGTCAGCATGACCTTTCTGATATATTTAACTGGTGTTCATGAAGGCAATGGACTCTCTGTATCTGCTGAATGAGCTCAGACCTCCTTTTAAGAATTCAGTGTCAATTTCTACACCAGTGGAAACAGCAGCAAGAAGGAAAGGAGCAAGCCAGAAGAAAACCTGTTCCCTCTTTTCCTCTGCCTGCTGCAGGTAGAATAATTCTGCGTTAAGCAAGGTAAGTCATGCACATACATCAAGATGGGAGGAAATATCATCTACCTGGGAGGGCATTTGGGAGCTGGAATGGTTTTTGGTTGTGCTGTGGGTAGATGGTGGCAGAGATAATGTTTGAATACAGAGGAGTGTTGAAGACCAGGAAGATGATGAAAAACAAAGAAAGCTGCAAGAAAGTATCACTTTGTTCCTGAGCTGATACTTGAAACAGGTGAAGGGGGAAGGAAGGTCAGGATTGGACAGAGATTGACCCTGTAGCAAAGCTTCAAAGTTCTGCTTAGGGCCTTCATCATTAAGGGCCACCCATAAAGCACCCTGGAAGAGGCTGGAAGAGGAGCTGGGGAACAGAAATGAAACTGCTGAGGGTCTCAGGAGAGGGAGAGTCTTCCAAGGCAGGTGGTGCCTGGAGTGCCCAGACTCTTTCAGAGCTTCAGCCTCTGTCTTTCCTTCTTTTCAAAGTGCCAGCAACCTACACCCAGCGTCTGTCAGCTGCACCAGCTGATACCCCCTGGGCACAGAGGTTACCAAAAGATGAGGGGAATATCACCCCTGGTTCCTCAACTGATTTTTGGCAGTGCTGCAGAGCACTTGCTCTGTTCTTCCAGGAGAATCACATTGTCAGGATGAACAGCAAAAGGGAAAAGGATATAACACAGTTGGAAATTTCACCATTCCTTCCCCAAAAAGGGTGTGTGTAGGGATTAGGGTGCTTTGAATGAACCCAGCTGAGTGCTGCTGAGCCTGTGCCCACTTGCACTGTGGCAGCTGTGCTCTCTGCAGGGAGTGCAAGTGGGGAAATCAAGGTGAGCGTGCATGTCAGTGTGAAGTGATCCATTTCCAGAAAAGACAGGACTGTCCTTCTTTAGCTGGGTGGAGTCTTAGAAGGTACAGATGAGTGCATGTAGATCCTGCTTTGACCTTTCCTAGCAGTGTTGTGTTGCTGTTGGCATCTATTCCAAAATCTTGCCCGTAGATTTTACAAGAGCTTTTGTTTACAGTGCAAAGAGAGAACTGAATTACCAGGAAAAGGAAGGCCAGAGATGGAACTTGAGTCATGAAGGGATGGGGACTTGATGGGCCACAGTGAGTGCAGTCCCAACAGGCTCTGCCTTGCTTCACCCGTGGTCAGGTGTCCCAGGCTCATTTACAGTGACCACCTCCTGCTGCAGAACTCTGACATGCCCAGAGTGAGACCTGGGTGAGACACAGGGCTGTTAAAGAGTCACACAGCCTGAGCGAACAGAATTGTCTTGGAGAAACTACAGCAAAGCTGCAGCTTGCTAACCAGAGGTGAGACCCTCTTCTCTGAACCCAGGATTTGTGGAGTTTGTTAGATCTTGAGAACAGAAAACATTGTTGTGTGTGACCAGTTGTGAGATCCAACACACAGTCTTCCTGCAGGCATTCTGGAAGCTCTGGTGAGCCTTTATTTATGTTGTTTCACAACAACTGAGGTGACTGCCTAGCTAGATCATCCATCAAAAATAATGAACCTCTTAAGAAACCTCCCTATATTTTTTGACCCATTTTTGAGGATCACCTTCTCTGATCTCAACAACTGTCCCTTCCAACAAGGAAGAGATCAAGCAGAGGTAGGAGGCCTGCATGGATGAACAAGGAAGTCCAGGTAAGAATGAAGCATAAAAAGTGTTCAAGAGTGGAAGAAGAGACAGGTGCCCCAGGAGGAATTGACAGATACTGTCAGAATACACAGGTATGTTGTTATGAAAGGCAAGGCCCACCTGAAATTGAATTTACAGAGGGACGTGAAGGTTCAACAAGAAAGGTTTCAAAGGTAACTAAGCAGCCAAAGGGTGACTAGGGGAAAAGGTGGGGCCAAGGCAGGACACTTGGTCACAAAGGACATGGGAAAGCTGACAATGCCACCTTGGTCTCAGTTTTCACTGGCTGTATTTGCCTTTAGGAACCCCAGGCACTTGAGGTCATTGTAAAATGCAGGGCAAGGAAGACTTCCTGACACTGGAAAAGGTTCAGGTTAGGGAATATTTAAATAAACCAGACCCTGACAGGTCCCTGGAACCTGATGGGTGGCACTCACATGAGCTGAGGGAACTGGTTGATGGAATTTGAGGACACTTGATAACCTTTGAAAGGTTGTGGCAATGAATAGGAAGGTTCTTGAGGAGAGGAAGAAAGCAAATGTCACTTCTAACTTCAAGAATGGGAAGACAGATGAGGAGATAGAAAACTAGAGGCTGGTCAGCCTCACCTGAGTCCCTGGAAGTGGTGGAGCAAATAGATCTGGAAGCTATTTCCAGACACATGAAGGTCAAACAGGCAGTCAGGAGTAGTCACCACAAATTTCCACAGATTTATCACACTTGATCAACCTGGCAGCCTTCTCTGACTATGCAACTGGCTCAGTGGTGAAGAGAGAGCAGTGTTAATATCTAATCAAGATATTGGGTCTTTGTACTGGAAAAATACCCAAGCAACATTCTACTTTATATACTCAACTAAATGGCTAATTTGTAGGTTTGTTTTTTTTTTTTGGCACTCACATGTCAATTAATATACCTGAGAGGAAAGATTAATCTTTTTAACTGAATTCAGTTACCTAGAAGACAGACATCTAGTTGCAAAAGAATAGTTTAGTACTTAGTGGTTAATAATAATATAGTAACAATCAGAGTTTCCTGAGAGGCATGGTGCACATCCAGCATTCACAATTGTTCACCATGAGCTAAAAAAAGACTTTTTGTTTGATTTTAGGGTTTTTTTTAGTTCTTCTGGTTTGATCTGCTGACAGAGAATACCCAGGTCAGAGTTCATGCTGTGCCATAAGTTCTCAGCCTGCAGCCCCACAAGTCATGGATTACAGTGATAAGGGATACAAGGATGGGAAGCAGATGCTGTTAAACTTTTACACTGGGCTGCACAAGCTTAACTCCCCTTTCTTTGAGGGGTGGATGGGACCAAAACATTTCTGCCCAGCCTCAAGGGCCCACTGAGATGGCAATGGCATGGACTTACTTCTGTGCTAAAAGGCAGTGAATCCACTGGAATTGCATTTCTGACACAGGTGTCAAGTCTCATAGAAACACTCAGTTGCTGAAACATCAGTGCAAATGCTGAGACAAATCCTAACAGGACATTAAGTGGTAGCAGAATTACAAGATGCACCACTTTGCAAGAGAGGCTGGCCACCCCTGCTTTTTTCTTCAGGCTTCAGATTGTTAATCCTTGCCATTTTTTAGTTCTGCCAGAAAACGGAGGGCTGGGCTCTGTGCAGCCCTGGTGACCATTCTGGGAACAGGGAAATCACATCTCAAAGCTGGCTGTGTTGGCTGGGGAGGCACTGGGAAGGCCTTGTGACCATGTGACCAAAAAAATTTCCTGTCTCAGCCTTGGAATTGTAGCTCTAGAGAAACCACCCGTGACACAAAACATGCCACTGAGATGACACAGAACGTGCCACTCCACACCAGGCAAGCCAGGAGAAGCAGTGAAGTGACTCAGCAAGGAGAAATTTCCTGTTACCTCTCTTTCACCTCTGGGCTGTGAGCTGGCAACAGATGCTGCAGCTGGTACTCGGGAGCACAGCCTGGCACCAGGCTGTAGGCACTGGCAAGGGCAGGCTGAGAATGGCCTGAGGCAAAGTAAGAGAAGTGATCTGGCATCAAGAGGGAAAACACCACTGGAAGAAGGCAGTGTACCTGAGCACTGAAGTGCAGCATGAGCCTCAGGCCACACAGAGACTGCAGGCAAGATAAACTTGGAATGCTGTTTAAAGCTTTAGGAAATGAAACAAAACTTATAAAACCCATTCTGACATACAAGTAGAAAACAGCAACAAGTGCCAGGAGTTTGAGTTAATAAAGCACGTGCTGTGATCAGCCTCAGGGAGGACACGAGATTGTGGTGTGACCCACACAGCAGCTTATCAG
>NW_005054303.1:7158968-7173188 GCF_000277835.1 Geospiza fortis | reverse complement strand
CAGCAGGAAGCGAGGGTTGAGGACAGAAACCTGCAGACTGATGAGGTCAAAACAGTCCACCTGCAGCACTTCTGGCCCAAGAGGAAGTTCTGGATGTGTGAAGCTTGTAATAGGTTTTGAACAGCAGGTCAGAAATGTCTTCCTCAGAGTTTTCCTAGCAGTATGATGGCCAGGCTGCACTAGCAAACCTGCACTGAGGTGGTTTGGAGAAGACACTGCTCTCCACAGGAGAGAGTTTTCATCCACTGAGGTCTACATCACTGGTCCAATTCTGCTGACTCCACTGGGATTTTTGGGATTGTCTTTTATTCAACACCACTCCCCCAAAACAATAAGAATGCTGTAGCCTCTGGCCTGTTTCCTTGGTTCTGCAGCCTGCTTAGCTCACTCCTCACTCATCAACTCCAAAAACCTGGCTGCTGTGCCCTTGGGCACAGTGATCTCACCTTGCTGATGTTCTTCCTCCCTGCTCTGGGGAAATCACACCCAAGGAACAGACTGGGAGGCAGTGTTCCTTTTCTTCTATTCATAGCTGTCTTAATCACACTTTTTATTTTTCCCTGTGTGGTGTTCATTATGCTGGTTCATGAGTTTCTTAGCTCAGCAATTCTGCACACTGTTCAAACTCAGTCAAAATACCAACCTAAATAACTCAGTGTACTGGCTGAGCTTAAGTTACAATAACAATTATTAGAACAATATGACAGCCATCACACCAAGCTGTTAAGAACTGGGAGTAAGCAGGGAGCCAGAAAGTTGCTTTGCTGCTCTAAGATCTCCTCGCTTGTTTAGCAAGTAATTTTTCAACTGTCTTGTATCTCACAAATTCTGTGAAACAGAAGGGCTGCACTGTCAAATGTGGCTTCTTTGCTATATCCAAGGGAATGATAAGAACCTTCCTATGAACTGCAATAAAAGCAGAATTGCTAATTTCAAGTTCTCTCCTACCTCACATCAATTTTTCCTGACACTAAATGACAGAAAACCACACGGCAGCCACCTTTGTAGCTTAGTCCTAGACAAATTTCCCTCAGCCTCTAACATTCTTTCAATATCTATGAGAAAACCAAACAAGTCAAAGGTTATTTTTCTGTAAATGCCTGCTAGTGCCAAAAGTTCTCCAGCCCAAAGGTTCCTTTTTATTCCAATCCTATAAACCACTAATCCACAAAAAGCTAAAATACACAATATATCTCCTTTTAATCTCCAGCACTAAATAAAAAAGAACAAAAGCACTGAAGACCATGTCCAGTATCTCGAATACTTTGCTATTCTGGCCAAGTCTTCTACTATCAGATCACATTACACGCATCAAACAGTAATGCATATGATGGAACTGCACAGACAATCCTTCCTGTGTTTAGAGAGACTGTAAACAAAAATTTATATAATAAAAATACTTTATTGCAAACTATATACACTTAACTGCTTCTTGGAGCAGATAATGTGGCCCTAAATAATTATCTCCCTATGTTTCAAAAAAAAATTGTCGCAGCTTTTTATTTACTTCAGACAAAAACTAGTTCAGATTATTTTAAAACTAGTTATTGAAATGATCCTGACCTGGGAAAGCTTTTATCAAAAGGGAGCCAACTCAAGTTGACTGCAGGTCAATACTTAGCATGAAATAAATACAGGAGCTGGGTGAAACTGCCCTAGAAGAGCTAAATTAAATGTAACTAGATTTATAGTTGTCAAACAATCACATGAGACTATATTGTTATAGCAGAGAAACAGAAGAAAAAAATTAAGAACTGCCTCAGTTCAAATAAATTGAAAAAGAGTAACTTGAAAACTGGCTGCAGTAAAATTAATACAAATATTTGCGTTTTAATATGAAAATAAAGATAATAACATCAGGGAATATTTTCTCACACATAAGCACAGAGGAAGGATACAAGAAAGTCCTTTCTCTTCTGATTCCAGTCTGGGGTATGATGCTTTTCAACACTGTTGCTGTACACTCAGCTCTAGATGGATTGTTCTGCTATTGTTCCTGTCCTTCAGCTGAAAGCATCCATTTGAAATGTGAAATGTTCCTTCCAGAAGCACTCACACACCCTCTGGAAGCTCCTAAGGTACCAAGGACTGTGCTTCCCTTCCTCATCCTGCAGCACTGACATCCTATGTCACCATAAATGTATTAGCTTCAGAAATGTCACCATCACCATAAATGTATTAGCTTCAGAAACTACCCTCATTTTAGGGATTGCCAGCAGCAGCAATCACTTTGTGTTTTTCCCAGTGTATTTTCTACCTGCTTTTCTTTTATAAATAAAATGCAAGCAATACCTATTCCTTAGAGAACATGTAAAATAATCAGATGTAAAGTGTTCCTGTTCAGTCCCCATCTTACCTTTCAGGTGGGCAGGAGGAGGGTGTTTGCACAACTGCTGTCAAGACCAAGTGAAAGTCGTTCAAGACAGAGCTAACATCTTCAACTAGAGAGGAACTCCCTGCAGCTATGTTCTGTGATCTCTTGAAATATGTGCTGTGGAAGATACTGTCTGCATCAAGAATTTTAATAAAATCTTATCTACTTTCCTGTCTTTTAAAAGTGGCCTTTCTGCCCTGATTAAAGATAGATGAAGAAAACCCCAGGTACATACGTATCCTCTGTGCTGATCCTGATTATTCACTCTATATTTTTGCTATTAAGAGACCAAAAAGAGAAGAGTAAGCTTTGTAAATGTTGAAATACTGCCAACAGCTGTACCCTTCCTTCTTCAAGCACACAGAGAAAGGTACCCCTGGGTGCTGTATGCTGTGTTTAGGAAGAAAACAAAATGAGAGAAGTGAAATACTTAAAACTCCCCCATGGTTCCCCACATGGCATGAAGAACAAACACAGGAGTTTGTGGAGCCCCTGGGGCTCATCCCTCTGACTGGCCCAGAGAGAAGACAAGTTTCATAAGCATGACATGAAAGTCATGAACTCATCTCACCATGAGTGAGGAAGTTTTGATTGCAGTTTTTCAGAGCAAAAACCAGCCTCTGCAGTTTTTGTAGCACAGAAGGAAATGAATTCCAGCATTTCAACCACACACTTCACCTCCTTCCTTCCCCGAACCAAGTGGCAGCCCCACTTCTCTGTTTCCCCAGGGTGCCTCCCTGTGAGGGAGGGAATTGCTGGGGTGAAGGAGTGAAGGCCATGAGCCCTCAGGACAGCTCATGGTGTGTGCAGCTCACTCCTGGCCAGCTCACCTCAGCCCACTGCCCTCTGACCAGTCTGATGGCAGAAGCAGCAGAGAGCACCAGTACCCCTCACTGAGCAGCAGCACCCAAGCTCAGCCCTCTGAGCCCTTGCCCTGAGAGAGAGAAACATCCACAAGTTCATCCATGTGCCAAGAAACATCTGCCAGGATTTCCCCATCACTCACAGCCATGTTAAGGGGGCGACTCCCCTCTCTTGAAGGGGGGATCACTAGGAAGGTCCTGTCCTTGTCCTGCAGCTCTCTCAGCAGAGGGAACAGCCACCTCTGTTTCCCCAAGGCATTTAAGTCACAGATCTGGGAGATTAGACTGACAGTCCTTGTGCTTGAGTGAAAGCTAAATATAGGAGCATCAGACAGGGATGACAAATACACCTACCCATGTAGCTCAGTGAGTAAGAAAAGAGCAATTTATCTTCTACAGATTCACCAGATCAGCTCAGAGCTTGCCTCTTCCCTCAACACTCCTTTGGAGGATTGATGTATATCTCAGACATACAGTCTTTGCCTCAGGTTTCTTTATTTACCTCTTTGGAGTTTCATCTGCTTTTCTCAAGGTTCTTCTACAGAAAAAAAAAAAAACTCCAAGTCAAACTATACACTGATGGTGGATTTTTATTTTTCTGTTCAGCTCTATCCCTTTCTATGAGGTAGATAAACCCTGCTCTGTGTTACTCTGGTCCTTGAAAAACATGCCAACAACTTTGCAAGGCCAGTGTAACTCCTGCAGAGTCTATGCCAACACCAGTATCCTGCTTTAAAACATGATCCATAATTTATCCTAATTCATATGGCTGTTTTTCTAACACTTCCATTTAGACTGGCATTGAATTTAACCTGTTGAGACTGTACTTACTGTGGCCTATAAGGTCATCATCCCTTCATTACTCAAGTTCCATCTCTGGACTTCCTTTCCCTGGTAACTCAGTTTCCTCTTTGCACTGTAAAATGCACGGTGCAAGTTTTCAGAATAGGTAGTTCAACAACGGCACAACACAACACTGCTAGGAAAGGTCAAAGCTTCTACAGGATCTACATGCACTCATCTGTACCTCCTAAAATTCCACCCAGCTAAAGGAGGACAGTCCTGTTTTCTGTGGAAATGGATCACTTCACACTGACATGCACGCTCACCTTGATTTCCCCACTTGCACTCCCTGCAGAGAGCACAGCTGCCACAGTGCAAGTGGGCACAGGCTCAGCAGCACTCAGCTGGGTTCATTCAAAGCACCCTAATCCCTACACACACCCTTTTTGGGGAAGGAATGGTGAAATTTCCAACTGTGTTATATCCTTTTCCCTTTTGCTGTTCATCCTGACAATGTGATTCTCCTGGAAGAACAGAGCAAGTGCTCTGCAGCACTGCCAAGAATCAGTTAAGGAACCACAGGTGACTTCTTGGTAAAAGGATTCATGAACAGTATTTTCCACTTAGCGTACCTGTCATAAGGAAACACTTTGGCAAGGATAAAAATAGACATTCTTTCAGTATATTTTTTGAGATTCTGGAATTCAGTAAGACAGGGAGTTCAAGTTCTTCAATTTAAACAGTTATTAAAGGATCTATCTTCCCTGGAGTTCTAGTTAATTTTTCTATTTGTTTAAATATTTGATATCCACCAGAGCCCACAGCAGTAAATTCCAAAATTAATTACGTGGAATGGCAAAAAAGCTCCTTTTGATTTAAAACTGCTACCAGGTATCATTGCACCTGTGGAGGAAATTATGAATAATAGTCAATGCACATTGTTTCAGATTCTAGAAGCACCTGTCAGTCCATTTTGTCACTTTATCATTATTACTGGAGGAATTTAAGAGCATTAATCTGATCATTTAGAGATTTAAGTATTTCCACCAATACTGTATTGTAGAAATACAGTAAATTGTGGTAACTGAAGTCTCATTCTGCTCAGTGTTGGTGAGCACCTGGAGATAAAGCAAATCTTGACAAGTAGTCATGGCCTTTTTTCTTATGAAGTAGCCCCCAAAAGCCACAAAGCTGAGTGGGATCAGGTTCATAGCCACAAAGATGCTGCTACCTCACAATCCTTCTTTCTCCAGTGTGACATACTATTACCCTTTGAGAGGGAAATCCTGAAGCTACTTACCTTAAACTTGTTCAAGTGACTTTGCAATGCTGTTGAAGCCTAAATCAAACTATAAAATACAAACTATAAAATAAATAATTTTTAAATGTTAGTATTGTATATATCCATCTGCAAATAAACATCATCACCCAGCAAGGCTGACTTGAAAGATGCTGAGCTTCCTTCAGGGCTCTTCTGTCCTGCATCACAGCAGCCCCCACCTGGTGGCAGCACAGTCACACACACAGACCCACACATGGGAGAAACAGAGTTTTAAAATTTAAAAAAAATAAAAAATGCCTGTTGCTTATGTGGAATTAATTCCTTTATTTTTCTCATGCCTTTGTGTGTTGCCAAGTTTCCTCGTCCTACGGAAAGTCCCATCGTTAATAGACAAAAGCAAGATTTGAAATCCTGCTTGATTCACTTGCCCCTGAAGGTGTTTAACAGGAACACTTAATTGATGTACCACACTTGGCTGAGAAACACTCCTGTCTAAGCCACTTGAGATGCAATTTTTCTGTTAGACTCTCTCACTAACTATTCTAATTCCCAAGGATCACTAAAATGGGCCTAAGAAAGTAATGCTCTAATAAACCACTGAAATTGCCTGTTAGACAGTCATCCCTCTGTTTAATTATAGCTTAAAATAATTTCTTATTCTAAGCATCCCCTTATTTTCCAAAAATCTGTCACTTCTTTATTGTGACCACTGATTCTCTGTCCTTCAGAGGATGACTGAAGGACATGACCTTCAAATCACACAGTGAACAGTGAAAATGAATACCCTTCCATATATTGTTTCTGTATTGATGTATTTCATGAATGCAATCATATACCTTTAATAACTAAATTTAGCTTTTATTAAGCATGAACACCCAAAGGAAGAGACAAAACCATTTTATTTAATTTCTGCATTTTATTCCGAAACCACTGACCTCACTTTTAGGGCTAAAGATCTCCCAGGTATAAGTAAGTTGAAAGGATGAAACAAAGTGCCATGAATCAGTAATACAAAAGCATTCTTCTGCCATACAGGAATACAAATCATTTTATGTTCTGCTGCACAAAAAAATTAACAAAAAAATTGTATCCAGTATATGAAGATAAAGTTTGGATTGGAACATAATTTAGATCATCAGTTTCTTCTGACCTCTATTTCTTGTTTAAGGAAAACCGCAACTCCCTTTGTTGCTTTTTTTTAAGAACTAATAAAAAAGAAAACAGGAAAATGCAATTTGCAATTACAGACAAAAAAAAGTCATGCCCTTTCATTTATGAGTTTTTAGACCGAAAACGAACAACTAAGCCTAGATTTGCTTCATCTTTCATGTACCTTGTGATAAACCTGTTCAGAAGTACTATTAAAATGAAAACTGCATTCTGATTTACATCAGTTTCTTGTATGATTGAACTTTGCTCCAGGCTAGCAAACCTCAGTTTTTTCAGAAACACAGGAACATTTTCCAAACTGTATTTCAGGACACTTGTACTCATCTTAAGGAACAGTCTTGCAAAACATGCATACAAGACAGAACTAATTTTTAGACTAATAATACCTCATCCTCTGAAAGACTTCTAGAAATACTTAATCATTCAACAAAACAAGCTTGTGGAGCTGATAAACAAGATTTCCTCTTTCATGCTGCTTTTCAGACTCGTCAATAATACACTGAGATTCCACCTAGCCAAAAGAAGCAAGATGAAAGTCAGAATACATTCTTAATGTTTTCCTATATAACACAGCTAAGAAAATGTCTTGAAGAGTTCTGAGTTTTAAATCATGCAGGAATTTCAGTTCCATGCCACACACTGCAACAAAAGAGCCAGGGCTACAAAATCTCATGGTTTGCCATGATTTTAGAACACTATTTCACAGTCAATTGCAAAGCATTACAGGCAGTATTTTATGATATAAGATGTCCTGGGATTCTTCAGAGGCAGTGGAGAAAATCCTGATTCAAGGCCTACACATTAGCTTGTTATAAAAGATAAACACCAGCAGAAGGATTTTATCTTCCTAAATCCAAGGATAACTGGATTTGAAATATGAAAATAGAAACACTTTGGCCTAAGGCAGTATATCAAACACACTCTAAAAAAATGCCTTTTAGAAATAAGTGCCCTTGGTGTTTGTTCTCTGTTGTCCCTCTCTTCAGGGGTGACCCAAACCCCTCCTTTACAGGCTGCAGGGTGGGAGAGGCACAGGGAGGGTGTGTGTAGCACTTTTATTCCTGCACTCACTAATTCCTCATCCACTTTTAAATTAAGAAACTCTACTTGTTCTTCAGGAAATCCAGTGGCCTTCCGAGGCCCTTACAGAAAGAAAGGTAAGATTTCTAATGGAGTAGGAAGTTAGAAGAGTTCTCTCATGAAACTCTCCTGGGTCAAAACTGCCCTCCTGTCTGACCCCACCACATTTGTTCCAAAACAAGCCACGTTTCTGTCTGCCTAGAAAGGAAAAGCCACCTCAAACCACAGCAACCCAAAACAAAACTAAAATGCACTGCATTCAGGAAAATGTAGCTACAGCTGCTTAATAGAAAGAATAGAAAATTTTAACTTCCAACAAATGTGAAGTTACCTTTACAATCTCTATCACCTTAAAACCATGAAGAGTTCTGTTTAAAAATACTAAATGTTTATATACACAAAATTAAAAAAACAAGCCACCCAACAACTAAACAAACTCTACAAAAACAGGGTATCAACAGCCATAAGTGATTACATAAATAAAAGTTTTTATGCTTTAATTTAACCCTACAGTGCTTTTGGTATTTTCTAATTTAATAACCACAGAAGTTCTCCCTCTCAACACTCTTAACTAACTGTACTGGAGTACTCAAACACCCCAAAAAATCAACCAACCAACAAAAAAAACCCCAAAAAACCCACAAAAACAAAACACCAAAAATAAAACCAAAAACAAATAAATGAAAAAATCAAACCAAACCAAAAGAAAAAATAAAAAAAAAAAACCACCCCACCCCACAACAACTTTGAAATTTATACCTTACCTGATTCCATGCATACGGCTTGTCATACCAGGTAGGATCAATTATGTCTCGAGGCTTTGATTTGCAGATTAAACTGAAATTACATAAATACAGCCTTGAGAAATACACTTGTATTTGGTTAATTACCAAGACAAAGGATTTTTTTGTATGAGATACAACCAGGTATTTACAAGGTGTCTGTGCTAAAGGGAATCTTAAATTTCCCTCTTAATCTAGTCTGATTTTTCACTTCTCTGTACTTTGCCCATCCAGTGGAGTAAGTCAAAATAGAAATTTTCACAGGGACGTATTACATATCAGAATGTATCTTCTTCTAAGGAAGATAATGAGATTCTTTTTTTATAAAGCACTAGAATTTGCAACTGTAATTTATTCCTTACATTTTATGTATGCTTACTCACTAGAATGTATAATACAGCTATTTTTAGGGTATTTTGTTTTGCATGACAACTCAATTACTATAGATTGTCTGTCTGCTCCGGTTATTTCCTCAAGCTGTGTAAAGTACAACAGTAGTAGACATTAATTAATTCTGTCTAGATGTGTTTTTCAAAAACTGATTTTAGTCTTAAGTAGTGGTGACATGTTGTAAATACAATTAGCTTTTGAAAAATGGAAAACAGTTATGAAAGATTGTTCAGGCTAAATTTTTACCTATGTAATTGAATTAATAAATGTTTTTTCCAAAACACAGAAAGTACAATTGGAAAAAAAAATCAAAACCAAGAAAGATTTTATGCAAGGGAAAAGAAGAAATCATTACAATAATCAGACCATTCATTAGTTCAAATAAAAACACACAAGAATAATATAAAAAAAAATTAAATAAAAATACATGTAGAATGGTTGGAAGACAACCAATAAATATACAAAAATTTTAGGAGAGAAAAGGCTACCACAGAAAGGTAGAAAATCCTGAAGACAAAAAGCCTGGGGCAGATGAGGGACCGAGTCAGGCAGTTGGCGCTGACTGAGCTGGGAACACATCAGTGCCCAGGACCTGTGCCAAGGTCTGACCCTTCCCCTCCCAGCTGGCTGGAGATGTCTGAACAATCAGCCCAAAATAGGTGCCCAAAGTGTAGCAAGTATTCACATGTCTGAACAAACAGCAGTGACATTTTAGTGCCTTCAATTTAGCATGTAAGTGTTGATGTCCCAGCATGAGCTGTTACTGTCACAGTCACCTCCAGACAGGGGCTGTGGCTTTGCCTCTTTCTGCCTATCCACATTCCTTGACTTCTCCATTGCTTGTGTTCTTTAAATTTCCTTTGTAGTGCCTCAAAAGGTAAGGCTGACTTGTTAATTTATTATGGAATGCACCCAAATTTTATTTGGAGTTTTGGAAATAGGAAGTATGGGTGTTTACTTTTAACTTAAGGCAATTTATTAGGGTTTTTTCCACAGATAAGAGAGCAGGTACTTTCAAAACCAAGGAAGACCTGAAAAATCAGCATGAACAGCTGCTCTGATAATCATTCTGATAACCCTGGGTAAGAGCAGGGTTCTGATCTTTATCAGCACGATGAACTGCCTAACTTTGACATCATGCAGTTACTTCAGCAAAGCTCTACTGGCAAAAAAAATGTCTTACTTCTTACAGATGAGGCTGGTAAAAGTTATGTTATGGCCTCTGGGCCAGAACTCTTTTTAAGATAGTTTACTGGAAAGCCAGGTCAGGATGAGAAAATTCTCTTTGTGATACAGACACAGCACTAAAATTCTGCTAAGTGTACAAACAAGGGAAGATTTTTCACATTATGCTCAGCAGCAACAGACAGAAGGAGCTGTTCTGGGATATTTCACTGCACTCCTTCTCCCCAAACTACAAGCTGAAAAATTCTCAGCCTGGCTGCACTGAATCACAATGGTCTTTTCAGAACCTGCTTCACTTCCAAGAAGAAGGGAGGCTTGCAGGGGAAGAAAGGCAGGCGGGCCCTGCTTCAGCTCCTAAATTTGCCTGAGACTTCCAAGTCACTTGGCCAACACCTGTTCTGCACAGGTCTGCTGAGGGAGGAGAGGCAGCATACATGATTCAAATTTAATGTACAGGAAGAAAGAATTCTAAATACTTCTGCACTGTTATGCCATAAGACTCCATTAGCTTTGTCCTGGGTGCAAAAAACAAGCACACATAAGAGCTGATATCCTGCAGAACAGGTTTTACAGTCTAGGTTTTATGACTCTTAAGTGATTTGGCTTCCCTGAAGAATCAGTGCTTCCACAAGAAGTCTAAGGTTTTTTAGTATACTGCTTTATAAATAAACAAAATAAATGAAATGCATCATTAAAGAGCATATACTGTTTTTCCAAAGCCTAACCTGAGCTATGCTTCAAACAATCACTCATTTTTGCTGAGACTGTGAAACAGAAGATCTTATTTCTACAAAATGATTACCAGAGAAGCTTCTGACGAATATCCTCCTGCAGCTGTGCCACTTGCTCCTGTCCAGAATGCAATGCTTGCTCACAGAGCAGCTTATTCATGGCTGTCCTCAGACTGTTTATCTGTAAAACACCAGATACAGAATATAAAGCACTTTAAACCAGAGCAAGGTCTGTATCATATTACACTGACATGAAGGTGGTTGTGGCATCCACATCACTGAACTTCAAATGGAATAGTACTTCTATAAGTAAAAACATCTGAAGTTTCAGAAATGCTTCTTCCTGCAGCTGCACCTCTGGTGGTCAGTGATGTTAATATTTCAGCCACCTGCTATCACAATTTTTAAGGTTCCTCAGATATGCCATAAAACATACAGGCACCACTTGCCTGGACTTTTTCCAAAGTAGAATTCCTTCTGTGAATGTTTTAAGCATTTCCTCTCTCTGTCCATAATTTTTCACATACACAGCAGCTTGGTGTTACCACTCTGGCTAAGGCATCATGAATACAGCCAGCACACCCATATCAGTGCTTTCAGAAAGCAACAGCTCACAGATGTGTGCACCAGCATGTCCACTGTGTCCTTGGAGAGCCTTCAGGAACCACCCCAAGGACCTGCTTCACACACAGACCTAACCAGGGCATGTCCTTCACTGTCCCAGGCATGTGTCACACACAGCCACTGTCCTGCACTGCACAGGTTATGTACATGCCTCCCTCTGACACACCTCACTCTCTGAGCTCCAGAAGGCAGTAATGAGGAATTTGTTTGGCTGATCTGCTCTGAGATGCATCTCAATACAGATGACTTATCAGAGCTCTAAAATCAAACTGAAGCCTGCAAAGCAGCAGTGCTCTGCTTGTCAATAGAAGCCATGACAACCCTAAGAAGAAAACTAGTAAGCACTGACTTCCACTTAGTGCAAAATTGATGATTATATTTTGAAAAGTGTGTAGCATTCTGGAGTATCTTATTAGTTCCGAGTGTAAGGAAGGGGCAACTGCTTCTCCTGATAAAAATTTAAGATTATAAAAAAGGAGCACATCGAAAAATCCAGACAAACAAAACTGAAAAAAATCCCAACAAACAAACAAAAACTACAAAAAATCCAAACCCTACAGTCCAAACAAGCTTTTCTATTAACACTAAGAGTTAACAAGCTCAGATGCACTGACTTCTACTGAATTCCCATTGTAGTGAAAATTCTTACTCAAGTTTTACCTCTGTTATGTCTTCCAGTCCAAAATGCACATCAAATATCAACTCCATATCATTTTCTGGAAACAGTGGAGCCCCAGATGTCTGACTCCAACCCAAACCACACAGAACACCAGTAAAATACTTTCCACTTTTATCAACTCTACATGAAAAAGAAAGAAAACAGTTTCACCAAGAGATGAAGAAACGAAACTCTTATGAAGACAGACTTAAATGAATTTGTCTAAGCCATGCAAAGCAAGACATGTGTTTGAAAGAAGTTAAAACAATTGAGAGGCATTCACACTCAGTCATACTGCTTTTTAAAATATACAGTGATGATACAAAACTGAAGATCTGGTTATAAAAACATATCCTCATAAAACTTACCAAAAAATCATACATAAGCAAAATAAAGGAAAGCAAGCTACACTATTTTGAAATGAAAGTTTGCAAATACCAGAAGTTAAAGAAAACACAAGAGTGATGCAACTGACAGAGCTCAGCTTTTACAAAAAATTATGCAAGTTCCTCTCCTCATGTAGATTTAACATTCCCAGTTTACCATTCCATCTTCCCAGGCTTCCAGCACAACTGGCAGGAGCTGTAATGCCTTATCATGAGAAGAGACTCTGCAGCACCAATTCCTAAGTACATGAACAAGTTATTTTACCTACCTACTTTACTAAAACTCAAAAAAAATACCAGGAAGAGAATACATAACATGCTAAAAGCAAATAAATAACATCTGTCAAAAATTTGTGAGGATCCTAAAGAAAATAATAAAAGAACCACCACTTTGAAATGCACAAATACCTGAGTTCTATTGCAGGAGCAAACAGCATACTGAGGAGTGCAAGCAGGCCATGAATAGGAGGCATCAAAGATGTTTCCCCTAAAATCACAGACCCTGGCACAAAAAGAAAAAAAAATTCAAATAACTAAGGAGCATTTAATAAAAATGAAACCTCAAAAAGATGTAACACAGAACTACAGTGACATATTTACTCATAGAGCTACTCATAAAAACCAGCAGTCTAGAGAAATCATCCAAATGTTTTTATTAGGCATTACCAGCTGCAGTTACTGATATATCAGTGGCCACCAAGAGCTGCTGAAAGGGATCTTCTGCACCATCATGGACAACAATGGAGTTTATGCTCTCCTTATGTATGAAAACATTTCTGGGGAAGAAATATTTTCGACAATAAAAAACTCCAAAACTCATAAAAACATGTAAGTAAAAACACGTTTTAAATTCACAACAAAACTCAGAGCAGATGCTTACTATTAGCATCTATTAGATTTAAATGACAGTTAATAAATAATCTCTCTATGAGACAATAATGAACCTTAAAACTACTCTAAGATTTTAAATACAATAGCATGTGTATTAATGCAATTTAAGCTTGACTCCTTCAGTCTTTGCAACGAATAACAATTTGGAAAAAAATCTGTAGGAGTAACAAGGTGGTTTTTGCCTAGTTTATTTATTGAAAATAAAAGGTAAGAACATGACTATACTTCCCCCTAAGCCTTCTCATACCTGAATTGGGATATTTTGGTCAGACTGTAGCATTTCAACTGGTAAGGACTGAATGGACCAAAAACTGTTACCTTCAAAAAAAGGGAGAGAGAGACATTCTAGTTGGCCAGCACCTGGATCTCTTCAAATCTAAATGCTTTATAAATTAAAGCTAAGCACATTTCAGCATGTACTGAGCAACACTGAGCTGCTAAACTGGTAATACAACACTTCCATTTCACTCATCTAAAGCAAACTTTGCTTGCTGAGGCACTTAACTAAAATTATCTATTTTCACAGGTGCTGCAGATTCATGACTGTCCTCTTGCTTAAAAACACAAGTTCAGACTTCATAGATCACTGAAGAAAATCAGGTAATTTTATTTACATGATGAGGTCTTTAATCTTGAAAATATCTCACTTTATGAAGTGGGCAGTTAAACAGGATTGCTCCTGGGGATAAATGGAGCATGATTAGGTGCTTGAAAGCCTGAAATTTTGTCACATCTGAAATGGAAAAATAATCAGAATGTAGATGAGGCCTAACTTGTAATCACAATGCAGAACAGGACACATATCTTCCTGTTTTATATTCCAACTCAGTAGTGACTAGATAGCTCAAAACACATTTCTGAATTTGGCACTGGCATAGGAAAAGCATCATTACCATCAGTCACTGGAGCATTCACTGATGCACGTATCCCAGCTGCTTACCTATCATTAGCTGATGAAGAATCAAACACTGTGTACAGTAAAAAGCATGTTTAGATTTTCTGAAAGACTGATAGGGTTGTA
>NW_005054303.1:7152889-7158941 GCF_000277835.1 Geospiza fortis | reverse complement strand
CAATGCATTCAGCTGTTCAGTTTTATCTCTGTTCTGCCTGAGTTCAAAGGGCTGCCTTATTAGAAGAGCAGGATCACTTAGCTCTCAGGCTGTACTTCAAAACTCTCTTCAAAGCTGCAGCAGACCAGTCTGAAACAGTGGTCACACTATGGCTTTCCACCAACAGAAAGCAAAATGATGAAATGCCCTATGAAATGCATCAAATAGAGCTTCATTATTTGTGGTACTTTCAGTCCTCATCTCCATTCTAACAATGTGAGAAGCAGAGTCATGTGATGACAGGCCAAAACCACCACTCAAGTTACCTTGTGGGTTGGTGCATCAGATTTCTTTTCAGAAAAGCAATTCAACAATCTTTCAATCAGATGCTTTTCTTCCTGTCTTGCAGATATGGGCATCTGCTCTTCTTTCTTTGCTCCGTCCAAAAATAATTCCTTGAGCAAATCATGGTTTTGCTACAAAATAATGGAAGTGTAAAAGCCTTGAACAATTATTTCTTCAAAATTTTACAAAGAAGGTCCTACACAAAGAAATACATACATACAAAGACAAAAAAATATGTTCTGATGACCTTTCAGATTATATGAAACACCAAAACAGAAGCAAGTTAAAACTATGAAGCCGTTACAGTTTCTCTGAGTTTCAAGTAAGACTGGAGCAGTTCAAGTGAGGAAATAATTTCCCAGGAAACCTATTTTCAAGAAGAGGTCTCAAAGCAGCAATGCTCTTGGCCAAGAGCTCAATATGCATTATGCACACATATCAAAATACACTGCCCTATTCAAGTATTAACCTTGCCACTAGTCAACAGCTGCAGCTCAGCTTCTCAGGACAGCCAGAACTGAAATGAATCAGAGCAAGCCAAGCAGCAGCAGCTCAGTCAGGACATACCTGTGACTCGTGTGACTCCTCAGCCAGCTCAGCGTGGCTCTCCTCGATGAGCACATCCCGAATGTTCACCAGCCCCCGGCGGCCCGAGTGCCGGAACACGTCCACATGCAGGACGCCGTGCACCAGGGAATAAACCTCCACCAGCAGAGTGCAGCCACTGACCAGAGAGGCAAATCTCTGGCTGGCACTGCAGCTCCACGGCTCCCCACACACCAAGGATCTGGCAGAGGGACACATCTTGCAGATCTTGAACTCTAAAGCCTAGAGCAGAAACATGGGAAACAGCGCTCGCCTGACCAGAGAACCAGCAAGGAAATATTTCACTCAGCAACTTATGTTACCTCCTACAGCTGCTGTAAAGCTACTGGCATAACTCCTGCTCCATCACTGCCAACACTGACAGCTCGTATCTCTTCAATATAGTACAGAGTTGCTAAGGAATCAGAGTAAACAGTGCATAAAGGATAATTCGGTAGCAATTCACTATTCACAATGAAATCTTAGGAGAACAGAAATGTCTTCTCTGGAAAAAACTTTAGTCTACAATTGTTTTGAACTACAGTAACTGAAAACTTGGTAAGATCACTATGGCTCCTCTGTCCCTGGCAGGAAAGAGTAATTAAGTTCCCATCACTCCCTGTAATTATGTCTTTGAATGAATTTAAAGCAGAAACCCTGGGTTTTTTTCTAGCTAGTCATTAAAAGATCAGTCCTGAAGAAGAAATACATTTCCATTTAGTATGTGTGCAGAAAATATGAAAAAGGATGCTTCTTACCAAAATTATTTTTTTATATCAATTACTAAAGAAAACCAAACAAAATTAGCCCTGTCAAGATCTAATCTTATTTCTGCTGGTCTGTTTCTCATTTTCATCATTAAATGCTTCTGAAAATACAATTAGTATGACACAACTGTTACTATTAGCTTAAAACTATCTGAGTGAGCACTGAAAAACTGAATGACAATTAAAGTATAGTTTCTTTATTTGTAAACATAGCTCAAGAGAATTATTTCTCTGAAAAAACAGCTACAGAATCCCTCTAATGTGTATCAGAAGATCACCAGATCCATAACACTCATATGGAATAATCAGGAGAATTCTGTGTGAAAAGATCCCAGGAAAGCCAGCAGTTCAGAGAGCAGCAAAGCAGCAGGAAAAAAACCCACAGCCTTACAAAATTAGAATGTCTCTACAATTAAATACAACATAGTTCAATTACACACAAGAATTTCTGCTCTGTAAATAAACACACCTCTGGAATTTTATTAGTGAAGGTGATTTGAAGGTACTTCCATCAGCAAAGTATGTATTATTTAAATATTATTCTGAAAAGCATCCTGACTTGAAGTTCACTCCTGTTTGCCAGGCCAGACACAAAAACATCCAGCAAGCCACAGCCAACACATCACCCCTACCTGGAAAGGAAGCCCTTGAAGACACCTTGGAATCTCTTTCAGCTTATTTAAAGGCACTTCTGATCTATTGCCATAATCCACAAAAAAAACCTGGAAAAAGAATCAAGAGTATTTGCAAAGATTCCACAACACTAAAAGTGCTACCTTCAGTGGCAAGAAAAGGCATGACTTGAGTTTAAAAATTACAGTACAACACAAATGTTATCAAGTCACATGGAAGCAAATTCAAAGTCTAGAAAGCATGCAAATGAAGCCATGTCAAAAAGAACATGTCAAATTCTATCACATCTCTTATTTGATCCCTTGGTGTAAATATCTGCTTGTAACACAAACAATTCACTAAATCTAGAAAAGGCAAGGTTCTCTGAAAGACTCCAAATTCCTTCCCCTCGTTCAGATCTGTGTAACCTTACTCCTTCAGTGAGAGGTACTACCAAAAACTGCTTTTAGCTAAGCTAATGTGAACGTGTATTCAGTAACTGTTTATAAATTCAAATGAGAAAGTGATGAGATTAGCACTACTATTCACTCGTTTTTCATGACTTTAAATCATGACAATATTCAGTACTAACTCTATAGTGGTGACACCCAGACAGGTTAAGAAATAAATGGAATTCAAAGGCCAATCTTAGAAAAAAAATTAAATCTGTCTTAAAACTGCTGAAAAATACTGGTCTGAAAAATCAATACCAATCTTGGACTGTGGCACTAATTTCCATTACTCACATCAGCACAAAGAGCCAAAATATTCAGATTAATTTGTTGATGATATAGAACTCAGCAGCATTAACACCATTCCAAAAAAAGCCACCTTTTCAGATGCACCGGAGGTTTTACTCTTTATTTTACTTCATTCTGCAATAGCTTCTCCATTTAATACTAAAAATTCCTATGTTCTGGAAAAGAAACGAATTCATGTATTCTGGCCAGAGTGATTTGTAGAAAAAAATCAATAAAAAAACAGGCAGCAAAGCTCCAAGATTGTTAACCCAATTACATGCTACCAACTCAATGTGACACAGCACGTTACCTCAGCAAGATCCCCATGAATATACAGAACATGAGCTCTGTAGTATCCTCTTTTTCCCAGATATGTGAATGGTGCCAGACAAAGCACATCGACACATGGAGGCACTGCTAAATCCATCAGGTTCTGATAGTCAATTTCAGCACTTAGAGCTCGGAGTACAGCTGTGTTTTTTTCATCTGTTCTGTAACCCCAGAAGTGTCCAACTTCTACTACCTGCAAGAATAAAAATTACACAGTAACGAATTTCATATTATTCTTCTACATCAAATACAAACCACATATGTGCAAAATACATGAAAACACTCCTACTCCTGACACAACAGTTCACACACACTGCAACAATGTAGTGAAGCATTTCTGTCTCGTAATTTGGGTTTTATTGAAAATGGGTTTTTTCCTGCGCTACTGCAACACACTTTTCATCTAAACAGATTCTGAGACAAGCATTACTAAAATATAGGGACTGGTTTCATTTTCCTAAACCAAGTTAACATACAGAAAATACAAGACAGACAGTTGACTAATAAAAATCTCTGCACCTGTCTAGTGACAGAATACCAGTCAGCTACATGTGCCAGTGTTGTACACGGGTCACTGTTCCGATGAGCCACACCTTAGGGAACTGGTGAGAACATACACCTATTTAAAGCTAATTAAATAAAGCAAGTCATCTTTTGAAATGTCTATTCAGACTTTATATTGAATGCTTGTGATAAAAAACAATCCTTATTTACAATAACTAAAGCTCACATACTAAAACAGAAGTAGCACAGACAGCCAAGTGACTGCAATGGGTCTGATCAAATTCATAAACATTTTTAATCCAAGAGATTTAGCTGACTAAAAGGAGGAAAATATTCTTTTCTCCACTGGCAAAACATGCCACTACTAACAAGAGCTGTTTAAATACTTTATCTTATCATTTCCCCTAGCTCAGATTTTTATTATTTCTATTGGTTCATTATTTCTACTGGTTTGATTTTTATTATTTCTATTTCAGCAGCATATACATTGCTATTGCTCTAGCAATACTACTGAAGATGATTAGCAAAACTAATGAAGATGATAGCTAACACAAGATTTAAAAATCTTAGCTTCAGATTTCAGATATATTTGTATATACATAGGATTTCCCCTAATACACTTCAATGTATGATTTCTTCTGAATGAGCATATACTACCACTACTTAATCTCATTTATCATATGCACATTTTCAGAAGAAAACTGGCAGTTAATAACCAAGTAAATGGCCCAAATACTTTCTGATTTTCATTTTTATAGTTTACAGAAGTATTTTACCTCTTCCATTAATCATCTTTATATTTATGTCTACTTTCAGCTAATATTTACTGCCAGCAAATCCCACAAATTTTGTGAAGTGCAAACATGTGAGTACTGTTTAACAAAGAACTACTAAAAATAAGACCAAGAATATTCCCCACGCTTCTTACAGACACCTCTGCATTAAAAATATTATCAGTACCCAATTCTTTAACATAAGCTTGTCAGATATTAATCTCTGCTAAACTATCTAGGTGCTAATTATTAGATATTACCTACTTATATATAACATTCCTACCTCTGTTACCCTGATGGATAGAAAACGACTTGGGATCATCTTTGACATTTGTAAATCACCAAATAAGATTTTCACAGGCTCCACTGTCTGCTTCTGACAATCCACATTTACTCTAAAATGGAATGAAGATGCTAAATACTTCACTCACAAGGGAAAACTCAAGAGGATGAATTTTTTTGCTTTCATCTGCTTCCCAAGGTATCCCCAGGGCACATTTATGTTCTTAATGACTTTTATTTAGAAATACATTAATTCAATTAGAATGCAAAATGACCACAAAGAACCAAATTACTGCAGAGTAACTTTTCAACTGCAATATAACCAAACACAGAAAGACACATACCAGGGCACAACTCTGCCATCACTTTATTAGAAATTGAAAAAAATTAGGGTTAAGTAGTGAGGCTTTTCGTGATGGCATTTTCTTCTAAGCTTATTTTTTAAAAACACAGTAGAAAAACCACAAACATAAATTCAGCAAATTTTACATATATATATGAAAAATAAAACATTCCTTTTACTTGACAAAAGATTAGAACTTTTAAGTCTTTCAGCCTACAAGACTTTAGCTCCTCAAGAACCAATTTTCACAAAGATTTCAAATGCTGTTTTGGGCAGAGTGAAGGTGCTAAAATATTGTATTAAAAGCTAAGTACAATCAACTGGAAGTAAAATACTCACCTGTACTTTAATCTTCTCAATTCATTCCTGCCTTCCTATTCTAGATTTCTTACTTTTAAACACTGAAATGGCTGCAGACTAATCAGGAGCTAGGCAGAATGCCATTTTATCAGGTTACTTATATGACCTGAAGCTCAGAAGCACAGCAGAGAATAACACCAGAACAAACATGACAGATTTTCTGAGCAAAAGCATGTGTGGACCAAAGAGACTCAAAACATTGCATTTCTCAGCGTTATTTCCTATTACATTGTAACACCTCATGCCCTTATGTTCCCCCACTTTTGTTAAGCTCTGTCTCTCTGCCTTTCTTTTTTGTCCCTAAATGTTACTCCTCATTTACTTGGGTTATTGCAATCCCCACATTGTCTCTGTCAGAACAGAAGTAACTGTGTACATCCCTATTTTCAGATGTCAACGGACTAGAACTTTGGGGGGGGGGGGGGGGGGGGG
>NW_005054303.1:7129267-7152879 GCF_000277835.1 Geospiza fortis | reverse complement strand
TATTTTGAATTTTCTTTATCTATAAAGAAATATTTAAAACAATCACCTTATTCCTAGCCCTGCAAAATCATTCTGCTTAGACAAGGTTTACATCTGTTTTTTGAACCTAACATTTCTTCCTTGATGACAATTCCAAGGAAATTCCCACTGAATCCAGCAAACCTTATTTTGCTGCAAAGAAACACATTTTACATATGCAATACAATTACCTTATAAATTCCAAACCTACAGCTCCTGCACCTTGCACTTGTCTTTTGATATCCTCGGGATGATGAACACACAGCTCAAAAGGAATCTTCAGCTGTGACATCTTGACTGCCAGGTACACTTCAGGGAGAACTTTAAAAACCTCCTTTGGATTACGGGAGAACTCCACAAAAGCCCTGCTTACCAAAAAAAAAAAAAAAAGAAAAATAAAATATTTTTTTTCTCCCTGTCTTTATCTTAGCAGACCAGCAAACAGTAAAAGGTAGGTTCCTCACAGGCTCTGCTTTTATGTACCTTAAAACTTTAATTATCATGATGGTGATAAGAAAACTTTCTAACATTATCACCAGCACATGCCAAATTTAATGCAATAGGATATGAAAATATATGTGAATAAGGAAGGCATTAAAGGTTGGAAAAGGAGTAAGAAGGGTTACATGAATTCAACTTTAGGCAGTCACAGGCTGAAATTAGTCACATTATCAGCTCAAAAAAGCCATCAGACTGTACAAATGAGCTAAATTCAGCATAACAGACAGAAATAAATACAGACAGATGAGTTGCAATTAAGGCCCACTGTTAGAGAACAGAAGAGACAAACCAGAAGGCTCTACCTCAGCTAGCTTATCTACTGTTATTCCAACCAAAGACCATCAGAATTCAAAACCACCTTTTCAACTTTTACTGATATATTAAAGGTAAGTTACTGATTCCAAAGAAAGAATAAATTAACTAAATTTGTCAGTACAGCACTGCAAAAGAAATTGATTACTGGATTTGTAACTGAGAACACAAGGCAGGATATTTTATTTTACACTCACCTTGATCCATTGTAGGAAATAGATTTTACCTGCCCACACTGTCTAAGCAGTGACTGCAACTGTTTATGGTATATATATCCATAGGGAGGAATGTTCTTCAGCTGTAAAGAAAAAGATGTTAAATTTGGATACCTTCAATTGCTTTAATTTTCAAGCTCACCCAAATAGTTAGCTTTCTCCTTCACCTGAGCTGCAATAATTACATACAATCTGAACTCCAACAAATTCCCAAGTGCCAGATACTACAGTACATTCAAGAATCTCAAAAGACAATAAAAAGCACTGTTTTGCTGCTAATAATGCCCTACTACTTCAAACCAGTAGACAAACTATAAATGAAGCAAATTAATTTGTAATTATATATATCAATCTGATGCTTGTTACAAAAAGCTGTCTAGTGTCTCTTGATTTTGCTTGTAACAGAAAAGACCGGAATGCTATGATTCTTTTTCCACAGTGGGGAACCATACCTTGTACAGTATGCACTGCCTGGGAAGCTGATGGACCTACAGCTCCTGCATATCCTAACAGTCCTACCACATACTGAATTTGAGCTATGCTGGGACAGCTTGCACAGCTGGAAAGCTCTCTCACATGGATATAAACCTCTTAGGGATGGCAAAGAGCAATCTCCTCATCTTCCTCTTGCAGAGGTGTAACTCCAGTGTAAGTTTTCATGACTATTAACATGCAATTACAGTCATGTGTCCATTTCACTAACTTTTTCTTAATAGTATCTCATGAGATGTCTTGATTTAATACAGAATCATGAACTCCTAAGTACTTTGAGACTTTGAACTATTTTGTCAGAACTTATGCAACTGTCTATTCTTTTCTTCGGCTCTTACAACTTTAGACAGGAAAAAACAGATTATTTTTTCACAATGTTCCTATGACTTGCAGTTATAGCACTAAGATCAGCTGCTGGTCAAAACCATGGTCTAGGTCAGACTGCAGAAACTGCCTCAAGGGAAGATAATTTAGAGAGACCAGGGAGTGGGAGATTTCATTGTCTTTTGTATCTTCAGCACACCATTAGGAGCAGTATATGGCTGTAAGAACCTCTCCAAGTGAGAGCCTGAGGAACTTGCAGCATTTGTGCCCAAGATGATCATTTACACTGATGAAGACACAGCAGCTACTTCTTCCAAAGTAACAAGCAGCTGATGTAAGAGCACATCAAGAGTTAAATACATTAAAAGAAAGTAGCTCTTTTAATCTATCAATTTAATATTAATCAATGCTGCTCTGGCAAGACTAGTATTTATTCCACAAGACTGAGTCTATTGTGCTATTTTGCTTCAATATCCTTAAACTGTATGGAGCACAAAAAATCTCTTGTCAACAAGATTTTCTGACTCTCTCCTTTTTTTATCTATTGTCTCTTGTGACAGTAAAGTCTATTCTTTGAGGCTTCCTGGTAGATTTGGTTTCTTTAAGCACAGGTCATGGCTGTTTTACAGCGTAATACCTACTTCAGATACATCAAACATTTTCTTAGTTTAGACTGCACAATTTTGCAAAATCAACACAGCCATTTTAAACTTGCACATATGCAATCAGCTGAAAAGCAATTTTAGAAGATAACAAAAGCCAGTGCAACACCTGAGTAACCTTAAAGCAACAAGCACATATGCCATGCACTAACAAGCAGGAGATTACAAAAAAGTAACACTGAAGTTGCAACCCTACATTAACTTAAGTACTCAGTAAAAAGTACCCTTGATAGTTTTGTTCTATTTTTCCAATATTTTTTTTAGTTTGATGAAAGTTGTTTGCCTCTGCAAGACTAGCAATCAAATTCATAGAGGCAGTTCTCAGGAATTCTTTGAAAATTGCCCACCTACACCATTGTTTATTGTATTGAAAGAAAGGAAGGTGGGACCCACCAAGCAAGGATCAGAGTAGGTAATTATTTCTCTCCTTGCCCAAGTCAGAACAGAACTTGAAAATAGCACCCAAACACTTAATATTTCTGTTACTTGATTCTTAATTAAGTCATTCAACTTCTTAACATACCATCACAGTTGTTTTTGGATCCTTGCCAGCAAGATCTTTCATGGCAATTTCTCCATTACATTTTCCAAAAGTACAGTAGTTTGGATAGAAAGCACCAGCTATTACCACCTGAAATGAAGAAAATACTTTGTGATACACAGCAGATTGTATTCAGTTTCTTGAAATGAGATACACTGGCAACATATAGAGAGACAACAGATCTTCATATTAGTATTTTTTCCCATCTCTGTTCAGGAATCACCAGAACTGGAGACGAAACACAAATTCTTAAAAACAGATTTTTGTGAAAAGAGTTCAATTTCTGGAACAATTCTACAACATTAATGCTTTTGTATGCAGACTTGCTCTATTCTGTTGGTTGAAAACTGCAATTGTTAGTTCTGATTTCAAGAGCCCAAATTTAAACAAATTCACACAAAACAGCTACAGGTAAATTGCTCAGTTTTCAAGCTGTATCTTAAAATGTTCAACAATTGAGCTCCAAGAAGCTCACTGCTTACACAGTTAAACCAACTGCCACTGAAATGATAAATACGTCTGTGAAAATAAAAGCACTGCTCATCAGTCCAAATAAGACAAGTAATTTAACTGGAAATTAGACAAAGTTAAAATAGCTAGATATAAAATTCCCTGCACCCCCTCCCCACTAACTAACCAAGCCAGTGTTCAAATAAAACACCTCAAACAAGGGATAATATAATGTTCAATTAACTAACATTACCTGTCCTTCTGCATTGCCAATACACTGCCAAAATAGTTACTTTTTTTTCTACCCAAAATTGCTACATCCACATAGAATTTTGGAAAACTAGTGTAATACTACTTCATCAATATTATGAATTGAAAATAGTGAAAATTGGTATGAAGACTGAACTGCAATTTTTGTAAATAGCACCTCTTTATGACAGTAAAGCATTACCTGCAAGATGAAGCGTTGTTTGCACACATATTCCTCGTCCATCGGAGATGGCTGAGCTTTAACATGCATGTTAAATGCACTGACTCTCTTTTTCAAGTTGTGAAATAACTCTGCCACCTGAAATTTGATCTCTAAGTTACACTTAAAATGGATCAAACCCAGCCACAAACTGAAATAAAATCTGTTAGTTAAAGTCTGAAATAACTGGGCAAACTCCCTTCCCTTTTCAGGTGACTGGTAAGCATTTCACCAATATACTGCTCAGCACCTTTATGTTGGAAAATAATTTCAGTACTGTGACTCAAATTGTTTTCCCAAAATCTCCTTATAAAGAACAACTCTGTACTCACAAATCATATCATGCATATATTATACAGAACAAAATCAGGAAAAGAACTGAATTAACCATTTACAAGATTATATTCTCTATTTAAAACATTTTAGGTTTGTAACTTAGGGGGTAAAAATCTTGCTAGCAACCTGGAATTCTGCACCCAACTGCAGCAGTGACCATGCTGCACCCTCACTTTAGCAGACAACTCTGATTACTGTGAGAGAGATCAAACTTATGCCCCCCAGCAGAACATATTTCAGCTTTTCCTATCTTCAGCATTTCCAATAAACTCCCACAAGCAACCACTGGTCCTCCAACCACACAGAGTGAATGCCTTCACTCTCCCAAACCATTCTGGAGCAGATGTACAAAGCACTGTCCACACAGCTTTTCTGTAGCTACATTTCCCTTTCCTTTCAGCTGCTGGCTATTCTAGCACACTACCAGAACAACCATTGCCAGAAAGGAACCCCTGGGACTGACTCAGTTCTGCAAAGCCACTTCCACACAAGGGATTATGAAATTAGGATCTTTAGGTGCAGCAAATAAAAGCCCCCAGATATTACTAAGTGTTAAGTAAAGGTGACCATTCTAAACTCATGTATTATGCCATGCACAACCTCTTCCAGCATTATCTGAAACTGAGAGGCTGCCATGTGAGACTGATCATTCCACTGTCCAGCTTCACAAAATTTGCTCTTCTCTCTTTTTTGTTGTTATCACATCTCCAAGTCATAAAACTATTGTCATTTCTTATCCAGATGGTTGTTCACTATCAAATTCTATTTTTATTTCCTGTGCTTTTTGAGCACAGGCCCTGCATTGCTCATGCCAAAGGTATGAACTGGTGAAATAATGGCCAAGGCCATTCTGCTGATCAATTAGTCAGAAATCTTATTTATTTTCCCCTCAATATATCAAATTAAGCTTGAAGCCCACTGTGAGGCAGAGTTTTCATTAATTGCTGCAGTAATCTAAGCAACAAAGCCCCACAGGTTCTCAAGTTCAGGCCTCACTATGTAACTGTATTTGCTTAGAGTCTTCCCAACCAGAAAACAGAAGATATTTAACAGACAGCAGTCACACCACAACCAGTGATCTGAGGAACCTCTAAAATTAGCAAATAATACTGCAGGTTTCTTAAAAATATGTTAAGCAGTTAATAATTTAACCACTCTGTTTATCCTACCAGAATTCCTTTCAACTAAATTCATAGTTCATTTTAAGAAAATACACATCTATATGTATGGAAAGATATGTAACACAGAAGTTTAACCAAGATTTTAACATTTACAGAGAATGAGGAAAGTCCTTCTGCTTATAAAAACTGCTACCTATTTAAATCTTACCTCTTTGATCTTGTTTATATGAACACAATTAGATCGACCCCACTCAAGCTCTTCCTGAAAAAGAAAGTTAGAACGTTTTTCTTCTACTGCTAGTAAACTTTACCTCACGTTCTTCTGCATGGACACAAATAATAGTTACATATAGCAAGAGAAGAATTTAATCACATTTCACAGCCTTGCATTCATACTGAGTATTGTGACATGCATGAAAATGTAAGACAGTTATGTGTTTGACTAAAACTATATTTTGTTTATCACCAATGCAGCTGTGGGTCATCCAACCTTCCCATTATCAACCCACAAGTCCAACTGCTCTGTGCTGCTACTAAAGAATCTACTTTAACATTCACACCTAGAGAATCACAGGAATGCTACTGTTTAGGAAAACCTGCAAGATTCTCAAGTCCAACCCTTAACCCAGCACTGCTTTGTCCAGAACAAAACCATGTCCCCAAGTGCCACACCCACATGGCATTTGAAGAAATCCATGGACAGTGACTCCACTACATCTCCGGGCAGCCTGCTGCAATGTTTTCAGTGAAAAACATTTTCCTAATTCCAACCTAAACCTCTCCTTGGTACAACTTGAGGCCATTTTCTCTGCTTCTATCACCTGGGAGAAGAGGCCAACCCCCAACTCAACATAACAGGCAACTGTAGAGTGATAAAGTTTTATTGCTGTACAATACTGCCTCTACTGCCTCTTTTCAGGCAGTTGTAGAACAATAAAGTCTCCCCTGAGCCCTCTTTCTCCAGACTAAAAACTCCCAGTTCCCTCAACAGCTCCTCTCTCTGGAAGTTTGTGCTCCAGACCCTTCCCAGCTCCACTGCCCTTCTCTGGACATGCTCCAGCACCTCGGTGTCCTCCAGTATTTTCTACACAGGACTCAAAGTGCGGCCTTCACCAGTGCCAAGCACAGGGGGGAAAAAAAATCATTGCCCTGGTCCTGCTGGCCACATGACTGCTGATACAAGCCAGGATGCCACTGGACTTCTTGGCAATCTGGGAACACTTACAAAAAGCTCAGAACTTCTTTCTTTGCATGCACATCTTTATCAAACATCCTGGCTACTTGTAACTCAGTGTATGTTATGCACTGGTGATCATAAAAGATACTACACTCTAAAAGAACAAGGGAAATAAAAAAGGTTTCATCTCGTACACACAAAAGGAGGACCGGAGGCAGTTACTGAGGGCATGCTACTGGTTTTTGTGACTGATGCACTTAAACATCTTCCATCTTTCAGGGTTTTCTGAGGGCACAGAAATCTGTGTATGTAAAAAAAGAGAGATACTTATGCACAATAAAAGTATTTCTTTCAACTACAGCTCAATTTCCCTTTTTAGGCTGGATTTCAAACTCTCTGGGCACTGTTGATTCATCTGTGGAAGGAGGTAACATAGGGGATTGTCTTCAAGTAACTCTGCACTAGATTCAAATGCTCATTTTCTCTCAAAGCCTAGCCTATTTATGCATGAAAAATCATAATTATTATAAATAAACATTGCTAGCAAAACCTTCTCCTTTTTCATATTTACTATGGAAAAAAAAATACTCCAGCACTTAAGTCACCAACCTTGAATAGAGAAGAAGAAAAAGTTTAACTAACCTTGGGATTTCTCAGCTTTCCTTTTTCTTTGCAGGCCTGCCATGCCTAAGGAAAAAGTGGTGTAGCATTCAGATACAAAATGTAATGCTTCAGTAATAATTATTACAAATACTAATGTGACATTTAAAACTATAAACTTTTTTTTTCATATCAACACTGAAGGTGATTTTTAACAACATTTTTTATGAGAGGAAATGGATGGAGTGTTAAAGCACATGCAAACATCCACAAATTATTACAACAACTGTATGCTGTAATTGGACACTAAAAAAGCAGGTTACTTTCAAAACCATTTTTTTTTCTCCTTGCTTTGGGACAAAAGCAATGAAATTACTGATTCAGGTAAGTTCTGATGCAAATGCCTCCCAGAAAACAGGGCTGGAAGAAAAATTTAAATACCCAGCATATTAATGAAAATTACTTCATTATTAGGCAGCTTATGACAGATGCCTGCAGAATTCATTTCTAGTTTGACAGCAAGTCACCTCATAATACAATAATCCAGCTTACTGGGGACACTGAATACATGCAAGGTTGAACAGCCAGACTGCATTTCCCTACCCTGATAGAAAAGAAGGAATCTAATCTGAACCAAGGAGTCTGCAAACAAACTTTCCTGAATTTATCCATTCTTTTCTGATACTCAGCCATTCAAAACAAAGCTTTCACATCACTCACACACAGAGACATTTCACTGGAAGCTTTGTCTGAATGTTCCTGTTTATTCTCCAGGATAACAAACTGTTTTACAGAAACAGCATCTTCAGATGAACAGGTGATAATTACCAGGTGACACAAGGGAAATACATAACAGGATTTAGGGAATTCAGAAAACATTGATTTTGAGCCTCAGGATTAGTGGATACATGTGCCATACATGCCCATGTGTACTTCAAAAAATTCTAACAGCAGAGTAGAAAAGAAAACAAGTCAGTTTTGACCGAAGGGCAACATGCTCAAAAAAAGGAGAATAAATTAAATCAGCAGCTGAAGATTTTGGACTCTCCAGAAGATTAAAAAACACATCAGAGCATGCATTACAGAAATAGCAGGTTCTTCAAGCAGAAGCTTTGCTGTGCTGTACCAGCTCTGCCTCTAAGTGGAGGAACTGACCCCTGTCCACGGTACTGAGCCACCAAGCAGCCAAGAGTACCAAAAAATAACATTTGCACAAAACCATCCCAAAGCCAAAGCTAAGAAGTTTGGAGAAAGGTCACCAAACTCATTCTGATGTAGAATTTACCAGTCTAAACTGTCCTTGGTTAAAAACAATCTACAAACATCACCACATCTCTGGCATTTCATTTCTGGCTATTGAGTAGAGACGATTGAAACTTTACACAGTTGGACCAGGACTGCAAAAAACATCAATATGTAGCTATCAGTAATGTGAAGTTTTAACAACTGCTAAGTAAAAATGCTGCACTGATCCTACAAAAGTGAGAACCTTCATGCTGGTCTATCAGATTTCACTGTAATCTAAGCTGGAACAAAAGACTTACCCTAAATGCATTCAGAATTGCAATACAGTCACTCCTACTATTCCCAGCAAAAAACATTTTTTTCCTGTCAATATGAACAAAAACTATTAGCAACAATATGTCTTTCAAATATTACATGTATTACACAGCTCAGAAACACCCTCCATGTCTCTAATAAACATGATCAATACACTTATTGTAATTACTTGTTCTAATGCATGTCTCCTTGCTGAAGGAGATGCTCTGTATGAGCAGGATAATAATAAGTAATTGTCCTTGCTATTTAAAGAACCATTTTAATAGACACTGCCACATGAGAAAGGCAAAGCTGAAGAACCAGGCCCTGTGCTCAGCAGATGGTGAGTTAGGCTCTGTGGTTTATGTTCCCAAATAAATAGATTCCAGTGTCAGCTACTTGGAAAACCTTCTTTTTGCACTGTTTGGCATTTTAACAGAAAATCAGACATATGAGATGGAAACATATTAAGCCATCAACTCTGCCTTCTGCTCTCAAATGTAGTTAGAAAGTTATGAAACATCTGGGGCACTACCTGTATGCATCAACATGCTTTTTGAAAGGTACTGCAAAAAAATTCCGTGAAGACAGTGCTGCAGCTACAACAAAAACAAACCAAAATTAAAACCTGCAAATCATCTGCTTCTAGAGAAATGTCTCACATGTTTTCTTTCAGTTACCTATAATAAGGCATTCCTCTAAGCAACCAAAGACATGCCCAAGGACTATCAATTTTCCAAGATGCAGGTCCAGTGGCAACTGTGTCAATACCGTTCCTAAGAAAGTTAGCTCACCATCATGCAGATCTTCTTCTGTTTGCGGAGAGGTTGTAAGTGCTCCCAGCTAGAGAAATTAAAATGTATTCACTTATAAAAGCTGACTAAGTACATCTAAGACAATTTTTAAAGCCTGGCACTTTTGAAAACAAAGCTGCTACATATACTGGATATAAAGGCAAGCTACAAATGATGCAAATATTTATTTCTTATGCACTTTGGAAAAGAAAAAAGTTTAATGCGATGAGGATTCTCCCTTATTGTTTTAATTGAAAATCCGAATCACTATCCTCCTTGTACAGGTGAGAGAGATATGTTGAGGCTGACCTCTATAAATCATACATTTTAAGAGTCTGATTTTTTACTTATTCATAAACAGTGTTGCTTACAAAGTTTTTTTTTGGTCTATTTCTCTGTTCTTTCTCACCACAGATGCCAGTCCTCAAAGAGTAGCATTACTCTCTGGCGAAATTACAATTGTGCTTTAAAGATATAACTACAGAAATTATGCTTAAAAGGATGGAAATCCAACAACAGACCAAGGCATGAGAGACTCTCCAGACACAGTTCATATCTGAGGCTCCAGTTAAGACTACTACTACCTTAAATACAAAGAAAACTTCTGCAGCACATTCCTATTACCCTGATTTTAACAACATTAAAAGGAAGCCTACCTCTTTCAGCTGAACTATTGTACGTTCAATGTCACCCACACTGGGTGGAGAAAGAGCTGTTGCCAGCAAGGCTTTTGGTTCCCCCATATCAAGCTTCTTTAATTTTAAGACTGTAGATCCTAATGGGCAATGCTGAAGCGAAGACAAGATTATTGTTACTCTCCCCTCATGGGAAGTGTGACAAAGTGTTTTACATGAAAAAGTAAGTTTACAATTTAGCAAAATCTGCAGTTAATTGTGTACAACAAGCGTTTGTTTTCTTTTGAGTGGATTACTTATTTCTAATCCACATCGATTTTACTGCTATAATTTATCTCCTTCTATAAGGAAACTATGTGGAATGATCTTTGTCAAATAGTTAACAAGTTGAATTCTAGTCACTGCTATTAGTTATTAGTAACTATTCCAATCATCTTCAGAGAAAGTAAAGCAAAGCTTCTCTGCTATGACTACAGGAATTAAAGAAAACTGAATCATCAACCCAACAGCCTTACCAGCATCTCAGGTTCTGACTTCTCTGGAATACAGTCTGCCCAGAAGTCCTTGCGTATGAGCCTGTAACAGTAGCCTTTGGAAACACGTCCAGCACGACCTTCACACAAAAGAACAAATCACCAATTTGTAAATTGCACAAGTTTTTTCCAAACCCATCCATCTACAAACCCTGTGGGTAGCTGAGCAGCACACGACAGCTGATGCTGCAGGCTGAGCAGTGTTCTGCTCTCTTGCAGCAGACAGGCCCAGAGGACACAGAAGGGTAGGACAGAAAAATTTTGCCTTCATAGGAGCAGTAACTAACAAAAGAATTACATAACTATTACACTCAAATATCTCTTTCACATAACTGCCCTCAAATCAACAGCCATTTTTCTCAGGTGAACAGGCATTTCCTATTTGACTCTATAGCTAGAAAATCATCTTCAATATAAACAACTTTTAAACTACAATGATAAACAGCAAAATGTCTTTATGATCTACTATTCACAGAAAACACAATGACTCAGAAGTCTATCTTCACAAATCCAAACACCATTCCATTTAACCAGCTAAATGCTACTCCTCTCTGTGGGATACTCCACTAGAGAATCAGACCACATTTTTAAGCCACATGCACAACAAGCCCAAGTCTTCTACACAGAATGCTACTTCTACTGGTTGTACATTGGCTGGTTGCTGTGACCTTTGCTGACCTGGAACCAAATGGAAATAAATCTGTATATTGGGGTTCACAGGTTCACAGTGAGGTCCTGAAAGGGTGTGGCTATTGTGGTGGCTTCTGTAAGAAGCTGCTGGAAACTTCCCCCATATCTGACACTGCAAGAGTGGGAGGAAGAAGCAGCAGCAGAGAGAATGCGAGATGAACCAACACAATCCCCAATTTCCACCCCAGGGTACCACTAGGCCAGAGAAGGCAGACAAACTGGGAGTGAGTCCAAGCCTGGGAATGAGTGGAGGGAAGCTGTTTAAGATTTGGCTTTATTTCTCATTATCCAAGACTGATTTGTTTGGTAATAAATGAAACTAATTTCCCCAAGCTGAGTCTGTTTTGCCTGTGATGGTAATTGTTAAGTGATCTCCCTGTCTTCATCTCAACCCCTGAGCCTTCTGTCACCATTTTTCTTCCTGTCCAGTTGAGGAGAGGGGAGTGATAGAACAGCTTTGGTGAGCATTTGGCACACAGCTGTAATTGTAAAGACCTTGTAATACTTAAAAATTACAGTATTTTTAGACCTGAAGATATCTATTAATTTATTTAGTATTATTTTTGACTGAAACTGAAAAGATTTTGATATTTAAGAGGATTGTCTTACTAGAAGAGACAATACAGAATCTTATTTATCCTTGTGCTATGAACATTGGCGTAAACTAGAAACACAGCTGTGGATATTTCAACTCATTAATAGTGACATATACACATGAAAGCTCCTTTTACTGCTGCAGCTCACAAGCAGTTCATAAATACCTAGCAGTACATATCCCCCCTTTTCAAAAATGGTCTGTGATAAAGAAATTGCTATTAAATACCAAAGAATCCATGGTCTATGAATTTTAATACTTTTCAGTAAGATACAAAACACTTCTCTGCAAATATACTTGAGGAAAAGAAAAAAAATCATTCATACAGAGTTGTTTAATCCCATTTTTATACCCTGACATGGTAAAGACTTATCAAGTATTAATGGCCAAAATAATCTGTTCTTTTTACTATTAATACAAGAAAAACCAACAAAGAATTGTTCATTAAGGTCAGCTTCTAAAATTCCTTTGCATTACCTATTGTCATCTCACCTTTTCTTTGATTACAGTTTGTCTTAGATGCCCAGCAAAGCCTCAAATTTTGGTAATTAGTTTCCTTATCGCAAAACAGAATTTTAGTCAAGCAGAAATCTATCACTGCAAGTAAGAAAAAAATTCCTCATGGCAGTAGAAAGAAATACACAAGAATAATCTGTATTATCAGAAAAGTCTGAATAACTTGAATAGCAATAAAACAAACATCAGATTTATAAACAGTCAGACCCAAGATATTCTGAATACTAAACAAATTGCTAACAGATCTTACTATAGCAATAATAAAACATTGTAGATGACAATCATTAAAAGGCAATCATTTCTGCATTTAGAAACTTTGTATGAAAATTTGCTTAAACTGATGCAATTATTTCGAAACACAGTCAGAATGTGATTAAAAAACCTTAACTTGTGACATGAGGTCTGGCTCTGCTTGTTACTGTATTTAAAATTACCCCTTAATGAAGACTTAATCCAACCTCCCACTCAGCAGCTCTATATGTTCAAATATTCAGATTTCTCTGTTGTGAAAGAAATAATTCAACACGCCAACAGCAGTGTTTGAACAGTGACATATTCTGGAGACCAAACCCAGCACAAGTATTGAAAATATTACAAACACAGTGTATAGAGAATTAGAGGATTTAGACAACTTACCATACTTAACATCAGGAACTGTTACAGAGCTCTCAGCTACATTGGTAGCTAGAATAACCTGAGTTTTGAAGCAAAAAATGAGCAAGGAATGCATAAACAAAAAATTACTTACTTTAATGTTTCTACATGAAAAACCCAACTTGCTATGAAGAAATATAAATGTAATGGCAACACAGCATTTCTGCTCTGCACAGTAAAAAAAGCAGTACCATGCAAGGACAATACAAAACCCGTTGTATTTTTTTGTTCTGAGCTCAAAAAAGCATAATATAGTGTAGCATTAGGACAGTGTAGAGGAGGAATGGAAATATTTCCTCGTGCCTTTGCCATAAGGAAAGATCACACTATTGGCAGCAATACTCTCTTAGTAACAGCAGATGGAGAAAACCAAGGCAGCAGTGACAATGTGAGGCACAAGGTGGGACACTCTCCCATACTGGGGCACTGCTTTGCTATTCAGGGCCACCAGCAGCCCCCTCCTGTTTCCTGTTGTGTAGGTGCAAGAATCAACATGCACAAACCATTCTGAAGGATAAAAACAGCAGCAGGCAATAGTTTAAGGGTAACTTCCTCAAGTTAATGCACCTCTCTTGAGGACTGCATAACAGTTCTAAAACCAGCTTGGTAAGAAAGGCCATCACGTTACACACTGAAAAACTGAAGTACTTTGTCCTCATAAAATGGTTTGAGTTAGAACAGCTAATATTACTTAAATACATTATTATTTGCTATTACTACTCTAGCAAAACATTTCATATGCTTTAAAAAAGTAATGATTTAAAAATATTTACTTTTCTGTAGCCAGGAACTGTAGCTGAAAATACTTTACTTTGCTCCTCCAATGTTGCACGTGCATGAAGTGGGTACACTTGCCACCTAAAAAATATATTCGTGAAATATTTACTGATGCAAGAATATTAACGTTGATTACATTTCTGTGCTAAACCCGCTTATGCACTTAAAACTCATACAGCTGAAAGACTCACATTCAGGTTTAACTGAATTGAAACAAATGTGGTCTAACTCACCTTTGATATTTATCTGAGAGGCATGAGTGCATGTATCTTATTTCACCTAAACCTAGGGAAAAAGTAATCATGTGTTTAATTTTTCATTTAGTCATTAGAAACAATTCAAAAACATCAACTATTAACTGTCTGTCATTATTACCTCTTTTTTACCATAAAATAAAATGGTAGAAGAATTAAGCAGCAAATATAATAATAAATCTCTGAAAACCAGTGAGTCAATTTTTGAAGAACCATTTGGCATTTATTTTTACACTTAAAAAAGATATAAAGGCCATTTGACAACATTCCATTATAAGTCCTTGTTTCAGTTTCTTACAACTGACAACACATGCTGAGTATCTGTCTGGTCTAGGCTAGAATTGGGTATTTCAGCCAAAACAAGTTCTTTCAAAGAGCAGAGCCAAAGTAAAAGAAAACAAAACCACCTATTTCTGTCCTAGCCATCTCACCTTTGGCCATTCCAGTGCCCATTTTCTGGGGCATGCATTTCACATCAGCCAGGGGAAATCTTATGACCAAGGGATTTTTTCTATTTCCCTGAATACCTCCACAGATATAAACCTTTCTGAGAAACTTAGTTTATTCTTATTGAGACTTCAATTCCAAATGCCTCATTTTCAAAAACCCGTCGCACAGTGGACTTCCATGGAGATTGTTTTTAAAATTAAAAACAACTGAAAGAAGCTTGATTCATGTTTGGCAGAGCATACTCTGCATCATCACTGTTAACAGTAATTATAAATCAGTCTAGTAATTACTGACTAGACACAGCAGGCAGTATCTGCTGACCAGTTTCAGAAGTGACAAAAGCTGATTGACCATGACACCTACAGAACACAAGGATCCCACCAGGAGACAAAGGTCTCAGAATGAAAGGGGAACTAGTAACACAAACCAGTCTGGCAAACATACAAGGAAAGTAGGGAGAGCTGGGCATGGTGAAGTGCAGAAGAAAATATGGAACAGACAAAAAATGAGATCAACACCAGCAGAACAGATAAAATTAGATCTTTTGGAACATATTCATGCATGTATGTTAAGAGAATTACAGTTTAACATGGCACTTTGTATCACCTCTAACGTACAGAGAGGTGAGTTCTGGAACCAAAGGAGAGGTGAGTACTAAAGAATACTTACCTAAAAAGAATCAGACTTGGTAGCATTACCAAAAGAAATTAAGCAGTGAACAAGACAGGCAATTACAAGGGAAAACATGGCATCCTACTTGAGACAGCTGCAGCTCCTTTTGGAATCAGATTCTACCCCATCGAGCTCCACAAAGACAGTGGGCAAAAATCACTTAACAGCATCCTCAGCACAGCACTGCTCTTTCTGGCTGCTGCTGAACACTCAACTTCACAAGTCAGTGGGAGTGTTATTTTTAAGGTTCAAAATGCTATGCAATCATTAGCACTCACAAAAAACCAAAGCATCTCAAATCAACATCCTAAATGTGGATGTTAAATGTGTAAAAATAACCCAGAGCTCTGCCTCAGCTGCTGTGCTGTAAACTGAGGGCTCGCCTCCCCTTTTCTCCAGTTCTGTATAAAACATTTGTGAGGAAAATTATAAGGGGTGTTTGCTAATCCTTTGTTCTGGATCAGTGTTGAGTATCCAGTTTAAAACCAGACAAGGTCAAACACTGAACAAATAAAACACAAACTTGAGTGTATCAGTTTATTACCACATGGGTTTTCACAAATTTACCAAATGTATTTTTAAAAATACCAACACACAAAAGCCAAACCAAAAAACCAAAACCAAACCAAAAAACACCAACTCAAGGTGAAAGATAAAGATTTAGGATTTGAAAATGCTAAGGAGGAGTAATTCCAGACTGAAATGAAGCCTCAGATGTACTGAGAAAGCCTGAAAACACCAGACAAACATCAATATCAAGAGGCCAGAGGCAACAGATATGGTCTCCCTGCTTTATTAATCACAAACTGGAACGGGCATTACATTGAAACAATGAAGTAATTCCTTCCACACATTAATTTTATAGTGAAGGTAATTCCAAGAAACACAGCTCTAATGCCTTTTAGCTAGTGGGGAACACTCCAAGGAAAGCTGCTCTGCAAGTGCAACGTGTCTTTCAGCTGGTGTGCTGGGCCTCCAGCCCCAGCCCTGGCATGCCTATTCCTAAACTCAACACAGCAGGGAGATGACATTCATCAACATTTTACAGAATACAGACTTCACTGTGTCCAAGGGACAGCTGCCCTGGACTTCAGTGTGACTCTCCACTTGAACATAACCAAATCTTTTCCAAGTTTTCAACTAACATGTTGAATGTTAGTTCAGCTTATGAAGTAAAAGAATACTTGAAACCACCAGGTAACAGATTTATGATGTTCAGGAAAACTACCTGCAGGTCAGTTACACTGCCTCTAAAATCCAGCAAGTGAGTTTAAATAAGAATGGTAGTCAAAACAAAAGTCTACAATAATTTCTGTGCAAGGCAACTTAGGTTTTGCTCTCTACAGAAGATTACATGTATAGCCAGTTTTCTGATCAATAACCTCTACATCATCATGTGTACTTTTGAGCATGCCAACCACATAAACCAATGTACATGGGAAGAAAAACAGGAATTTGAGCTTTTACAACAATTTAAATGAAGACCACACTATATGCAGATAAGGAAAAGTCTCAAAGAATCCTAGGAGTTTCATACAATAATAATTGCACTAAAAAATTTAGCAACTGCACTTCTGTAGTTTAACTACAGACTTGATTTTATTATTTTTAAAATACATAACATCTTAATTTTTGACTGACAGCTTTTCCAATTATTGCCACAATTAAACCAGTTTCCAAGAAAAAATGCCCAAAGAGACCTAATTTAAGTATATGTTTAATAAATCCCTGAAAGAAGTGCCAGCAGGAAGCTCATTAGATGACAAATAACAAAAAAGAAAGATATTAAGACATATATTCACCTGGTAAAAACACGAGCACACTGCCACGTTCCAATGTACCACTGAAATTCTTTTTCTCCCTAACAAGAAAACACAGCCTCATTAGTTTTACAGTCTCAATCTACCTCATTACCCAGGTTATTTTATTCTGGAAGAACAAGCAGAATTGCACACTTTTTGTAACATGCATTATTTAAACTTCCTGAAGAAATGAAATTTCAACCATTATTTGCAACTATCCTTTCTGAAAAATGCAAGATATAAACACTAGAACCAGAGCAATAAATTTAGTGTTTTTCTTCAAAACTATGACAAGACAGAAACTTTCTCATTCCACAATGAAAATAATCAGAATTAGGTCACTTAACACACAGTGTTAGACAAAAATGGTAGAAGTAACTTTATTACATTTTCAGATGTAATATTACATCTTCAGATACTAAACATCAATTTACAAAACACAGAGCAGTAAAATCCATTATTTACTTATTTCACATGACATTAAGGCATTAAACAGCCAGTGAAAATTAATGCCTAGCTTTTAGCCTTTTTTTCCCATGAAGTAATGTATGGTTTATGTTCCATTATAAAATAGTATCATTTATATTTATATAATTCTTGATCTAAGTACTCCTCAGCTCTGGTCTACAGTAAAGAATATATTTTCCATACGACATGGCTGCCCTGAATAGTCACTCACGCTTCAGGGCATGAAGTGCACTTTAGGAACACTGGGTACAAATCAAACAAGTATGTAAAATAAAGGCAGAGAGGCAAATAAAAATTAAGTTTCCACTAATAACTATGGACTCTGCTGTTGCTTAATTAGCTTCTCATTTCCCCAAGAGCCACTGATTCCAGATCTTGAACTGCATCTTACCCACTGCTCCTCTTTTCCAGCTCATCAAATGACTGAATCAGAGACACTGCCACTTGATACATTTTCTGTTCTATCACTGGCTCACCAAGGCTCTGACGATGAAACTGTTTGGAGAAGGAGGTAATGAGGTTAACACAGTATAACTGGCGACAAGACTGTAGTTCACACATGTATTTCTATTTCTCAAATGCTTGCAATTCAAACTGATCCAGCACAGAACTTCATCTGATGCACTCATTACCTTCCAAACAGACATTTTTCTTCAAGCATCCTACAATTTTAATGTGGAAGAAATACTTCTGATTAAGCACCAGCCCATTCTCCATTCATTTGCAAAACATGCTCCTTATCCTGAAGTGTCAAGCACATGGGAACTGACCAGAACTCTTGGGAACAGGATGACAGGGAAGAATTTATGTAGGGAAGGCAGAGTGCTTCTCACAGCTGCTATTACACAGATCTCTCTACCTGCCTACACATAAACCATGTACCTCTTTCTCCTTTAAATTGTTTTTGTATTTAATGGGTTTTGTGGTTTTGGTCACATTCTATCAAAGAATTACTGTTTTGTTGTACTCAACAGAACCATGGTGATTCTGTCTACATTGTTTTCCAGCATTCTGTACAAACTCAAGGCTTTAGTATTCAAGAACACAAACCATCAAGTCTTCAGAGCAGACAGTAACTTAATCACTCTTCAGTTTTATGCTTAATGAACTAGATCTGCTATAAAAAGGTCTATAGCATTATATGTTTTTCTCTTGTAGGGAAAACGGCTTTTGATCATTGCTCACCTTTCATTCTCAGAGTTTCTTCTCACTCTAGTGCAAACTCTTTACTGAACCAAGTGTTTCAGAGAACTAAAATCACAGCCCACTTAGCTATCTAAGCTATTAAAATGGAATTAGTAATTTTTCTACCAGTTGCCCATTGTAAGGGAGCTCATAACAATCACAAATCACAGCTCCAAGCACCAATCTGGAAACACTGACTGACATCAGTATTTGCTACTCCAACCTCAGTCCTCAACTTGATTAACGCAGGAGAAACCATAAAAATGCTTGACTGTTCTCTTCAAAGTGATTTTTGCCCTAATATATGTGAAAAATCTAAGCAAGTTATCTCTTCTGGGCTGCTCCAACGTAAGATTTAAGCAAGGATAATAAAAACCAAAAAATAACTGTCAAATTTGTCTTTTCAATTTTGTTACTGACTGTACCTTTAGTACTCTCTAACAGGACAAGGCTTCCACATCACTCCTAATAAAAGGTAACAATGTGACAAACAGCAAATCCAAACCCCAGTCAGACCTGACTGAAATAATACAATATCATGAGAACAGCTTTTGACAGCAGTTCACTACCTTCCACCAGGACTCTGACTCTAGTTCCACGGACATGAAGGAGTTTTTACCTTTGCAAGCCAAAAATGGGTTGCATTTTTGCGTTTTGCTTCATTTCTTAAATTTGAATTTCATATCTCTACCACTATCCAGAAGGAAAGGCAAATATTTATACATCCAGCTTTAAAATTGCCTATAGATAGAGCCTTCATGCATTTTTCATGAAACCTGTGTTTCAATGATTCCTTGGGGCTTAGAGGTCGCTGGTATGACAAAATCATTATTCTGTTAAACATCCAGAACAACGTGTTTACCAAGCTCATTATGCCACAAGAAAAATAAACTAGTTTTTTGTAAGCCTATGCTCACAAATTAAGCAGCACACCTATAAATGACCCAGTATCTGGGCAATGGTAAGCCAGGGCTACACTGAAAAATGTTTCTCCCTTTTATTCTTCTCTACAAATGAAGTAATTCAAGTAGAAAGCTTTATCTTTGATTCAGCTAGATGTCTGTCTAGCCTCAGCAGAGGGTTGACTGCAAACATGCATACAAAAGAAAAAACAATGACTGGCATTTTTGTTCATCTTCCAAATCACAACAGCATCAATGAACTGACAAATTATTCAAGTCAAAACTACCCCTAAAAAACTTTATTTTCAAGCACGGTTTTAAAACATTATCACATGCAGAAATGAGTTATGTATTAAAGCCAAGAGGTCTGCAGGATTCATGGAAGAATTCTACATCTCTACAGTAACATCCAATTATTTTAATATTTTTTGAGAAGGGATGAAGATTCACACCTCACAGCCAAGAGACAATTACAAACAACTAAACTGATTTTGACTGAGATGCTTTAAGAAATTATTGAAGATTTATGTAGTTTTACAGTTGTAATTTTAAAATCAAAAGTAAACTTAGAAAAATTCTGTTTATCTAAAGAGCAATGACTGCATTTATTTTTAACTGCTGTGTTCCTTTATGTAAATTTTACAGGCTTTTATAGGTGAAAATAAAACATCAGGAATGAAAGCCTGAAGCCTGTACCTCAGGCAGTGATGTAATTGATTTAGATTTTAGCATTATGAAAGATGTGCCTCAGCCTCCATATGGCAGCATTAACTCGTTAACTGTCTTAATACTCACATTTTACTTTCATTTTATTAGGATGTTCCACAAACCATCTTAGACCTTCCACATTTTAATTTTTTAATTGTAACTAGTATTCGGAGAAAATCTTCAAACACAACACCATAAGGAACAAGATCCAGACCAAGAATCAGTGCTTTAAAATTCAATTTCATCCTTTTTTAATATAGATATTAAAAAAAAAAGAAAATCAAGAGCACTTATGTGCTTCTATTGTTGCCCTAAGTCACAAGAAACATCTTGGACAAACATACTCTCCTCTTCTTGCTGTAAAACAGAATGGCTACAGACAGAACAACACAAGATAAAGAATCAGATGAAAACTTTAAATAAAAAACACAGAAAAAATAAAAAGGACTAAGCACTGAAAGCAGTTCCTTTGTTCGTGATCTCTGAGGTGAAAGGTGTGCAAGTTGACATTCAGCTCCGAGTGCAGATACGACAAATCAAATTTGACTGAAGGAAACTTCTTACTCAATTTCCTGGCTATCTTTTTGTTGTCATCATCAAAAATCTTTTACAAAGCCCCATGTATTACATAATCTCCTCCCTATTATCTGTCTGACTGTGATACTAATGCATAAATGCTGATGGGCCAACTGCATATAAGCTGCTGAGTTTGTTTCTTTGTTTGCCTTAGAACTTCAATGGTTGACAGCCTTTTATTTTACCTTGCCTGTGTTAAAGCATAACCAATGCCAATATGTACACATATTGCTTATGTGTACAGCATAAGCAATTATTTTCTTCGGGGCTTCCTGTTTTATTTCACTATTTTATTTTCTGTAGAACTGATGGATGAAAGCTAAATAATAACAGAGTGTTCCCCCCCACTGGTACTTTTTAAGTGCATGCCCCATCCCCTTCATTGTAATAACACTGGAATAGTGTTCTGCATTATCAAAACTGACCAATAATTACACCCACATCCCAGTTATTTTTAGACTGGGTATCATAATACAGCCTGAGTGCATTTGTTGTACTCTGCTTTAACCTGTTTATTTTGCCTTGAACCATAATATTGAAAGAGCTCACTCAAGTGAATTCCTACACAGCTGTTTTTCAAATGCAAAACAAACTCCTATTATAAAACCACAGAAACCAGATCACACATTTACATTCATTCCTTCATTATCTGATGTCTACAGAGATACCTGCTATAATGTCAGAAACTCTAAAAACAAAATATACAAAATACATTCTGTGCAGTTTATAAGCTAGATTGATAAAACAAACATATCTTCAGCCAGCACCTACTCTCCTCAGGCATCAAAGAAGCAGTTCTCCAGCACAGCCCTCCAGGAATCTGAGAGGTATCAGTTATTTTAACATGTTTTCATTACTCAAAATTACCCATCTGCCATGGTGGCTTACATGGTTACAACAGAAAAAGGTTCAAAACTACTGCATAACATCTCTGGCACTATTAAAAAAAAAAGAAAAGAACCAGGACAGAAAAATAGGAAAGTCTCAGTTGATAGAGAAGTCAATTTGATAACATCAAAGTTGTAATCAAAAATTGTTTTCTCTTCATTTCATAGCACTTTCTGCCTTTGATACAAACAACAACATGAACCAACCCAGGAAATATTCCCTGATTTTTTCAGCTATAGTCAAACAGGTCTGTAAATCTATTTATGTTACTTTCCACACACTCTTTTACACTGTTCATTTTGAATGCAACTATCGAACAAAATGCCTCATCCTACTGAAACATTTCTGTTTCATGGAAGAAACTAGTCTGCTCATAAGAAGACTCCTGTTTTACCATCATCTATTAATTCTTACCTAGAATTGCAGTATAAAAGCGGCCATATGTCATTTTATCACACAGTTTTCAATTGACTATTCCAATTTCTTACTATGTTGAAAGAAATGAAATTATATTTACAATACCTGTAAATCAAAAATGTCCTTCAAATCATCAAGATAATATTCTTCAACTGCAAAAGGTCTGCCTTCCACCTTAAATATGCAGACTGGATTCAAACCATTATGAACTGGAAGTGCAAAGTAATCAGCTAATTCTTTAGAGTTGATGGAAGCAGACATCAATATAAGCTGTTAAAAAAAATGTACAGCAGATGTAAAGCAGTAAATTTAACACAAATTGTCCTGTTACATGGGACTCTCCATTTCCTCCTCATGTAAATGATCTAATTCTGGTTACTACAGATATGTAACCTAAGTACATTTAAGACAATCACATTAAATGCTTAAGATACCCTAATCAGCACGTGGAGAGAGGCAAGCACCTGTAAGAGAATGGCTCAAACTAAAATGCCTAGGGCAGACAACATGGTGAAAATTCAACCCAAAACACACAGTTACTCTTGATAAAGATCTCACCACCACCCAAACCAGAAATGCTGTAAAACACAAAAGCATCCCCCTTACAAAATGACAGGAAGACAAACTAATGAAGAGGGCATTGTACCACTGTGCTCAGGCACAAGGAACACAGGGAAAGGGCAGGCTAAACCACGAAGTTTTCCAACATGATCCTCAAAGGAGAAATTTGAAAGGACATAATTCTGCAAATATATGAAATCTGCCCCACTACAGCATGGACTGCCTCATGGCTCAACAGATAGTGACTCACCTATGCCAGGGCAATAGGCTAAATGTAACCTTTTCTGAAGGTACAGAAATAAAATCCAATCTAAATGTGCAGTTACAGGCAAGGAATATTAAACTACCCCTTCTTCTAGACAATCTTTGTATCTGGACTCTAATCTGTGTGGAATTCTTCCAAAGTGGAAAGAAGTGACAGATTCTTTACAGAGTGCCTGAAGGGTCACATAACTAAACCAAGAGCTGATGCGCTCCTGAAGCAAAAATTCAACATGCACGAATCACCAACGTGGCAGATGAACACATCAGAATAGATGGTAATCAAAGAAGACAGCTCAAGATCAAGGAGTCCAAAATCACTTGTACAACACAGATATGTCCAAAGACCCACTAGATGATACCAAGAACTGTTACTAGTCACTATGGAAACTGCACTGTTTAGTTTGACCCAATAGAGCCACTCTTAGTCTCAGGTTTTCTTTCAAAACCCTATCCCAGCAAGATCAACCTCAGAACAATCCAGCTTCTGCTCTGTGATCTAAAAATAATAATCTGC
>NW_005054303.1:7118573-7129257 GCF_000277835.1 Geospiza fortis | reverse complement strand
TTGTCCTCAGTACATCAGAATCACTCAGCTAACTCCTGTTAGTTGATGCAATGTTGAATTACCTGCTGCTTCTGAGGTCTGCAACTTCCAAACTAGGGAATAAACAGCTCATATACATTTCATACCACTCTGAGTTAAAAATGTTTCATGTCCTCTCTTAAATAGGGCTCCTTGCACCCTTTTGTTTCGTGAATCCAGGGACAACGGGAAGAGAACCTCACATTTTCCAAATGAATTTTTCACATGAAAGCTCCCTTGCTTTACAGTTTTTTCAGAAGGGGATGAAAAGGAATGAAGTAGGAGACACTGGGCTTAGTATATAAATTCAAACTGAATAGCCCATTCCACTCGGCTCAAGGCCAGCAAGTGAGATCAAGAGTTCCCCCTTCTTCAACATAAAAAAATTCAAAGGGACAGCCCTCCACTCTCTCAAATATAGGTCTCTCTCAGATTTGTACAATATTAAAAAAATGTCATCTGCAGAAACAACTGCAGAGAACAATATAAAGGGGATAAAATTTTCCAGTGACAATTTCAAGAGACTGAAATGGAACTATAGAGAAAAATGAAAAATTTGTCAGGAACCTCTTAAAGAAAAATGTTGTCTAACAGAAAAGATGACAGGGCCTGTAGGGATTACTGCCATTGAAACCAATCCAATAATCAGAATAAAGGGCAAACTTCTCACAAACTCAGTTTGATCAAATTATTGCTCTTCTCAGTAGGCAGAGCCAAGTGCTAAAAAAGGCTGAATAGTTTCACATAACTGTCTCTACATCTAAACACAAGAATTTTCTCTAAAATCTAAATCAGCATGAAAAGGGATAAAAAGTGAAAGATGTAAAGTGCACAGTCATGTCCTATGCCAAATAAAAGAGCACTTTCAGTGACAGCATGTTTGGAAGACCTAAAGACCCAGTTTGAATCAATGTGATGGACTGCACAAAAGAACACATCATTCCTTCCAATGGCAACAAAATCAGCCAACCTAGACTTTATTTTGAACAGGAAAAAATCACATTGAAGCACTTAAGAGACAGGCAGTCTCACAAAGTATCTGCAGTCCCAAATAGCTGCACAGAAAGACACTGAGTTATCTTAACTCCCATCACTTTATTTCTTAATTTCTAACATTTCAAGAGTTCATTGCTTTGAGACCCCCAAAGACTAAATGTGTCATGCTGAATATCTGTGAACTCTGCTTTAGCACAAAGAAGAATTGCCCAACATGCAATGCATGTTGAAAAATCTCAGCCAAATTTTACTATCAGCTCTGCCCTGAAATTACAGTACAGCATTTCTGGTCTTTTGCTATTTCTTCAGATATGTTGTCCCACTTAAACAAAAAGGTTCAGTATTTCCAGGAGTTAATGCTACCATTTTAACCAAGAATAAGCACTGCCCTCAATACCCAATATGTAATTCAAGTCAAATATCCTTCGTGCATTTTTAGCCTTAAGCAGGCTTTAGAAACTAATGCATTTTAACATGAGGGGGATAAAAAAGAGAAGTCTCTCAGAACACATTACAGCAGCCAGGAAAAGAATGCCTCTTAGCTCACTTACTTATGAGGAGTGGCAAACTAAAAAATATTTTGGTAAAAAATAATAACATAGCAATTTGTAGTAAATTCTTTAAAATAGGGCCTTCATAGATAAAAGACATGCAAAAATTTTCCGGCAAGAAAAAGAAGAATTCAGTTTGAACCCACCTTCACAGACTGTGAATTTGTATACAACAGTTTACGGGTCACCAAGAGCAAGAAATCAATTTCTTCTGTACGCTCATGCACCTGGAAGACATTATCCACAATTTAATTTTCATTAATTCATCCTCTTCCTTTTGACAATCTCTTACTTTCCTACTCAATTTTATGCTTTATTTTTGTAACTTGGAATAACAATACATTTTCATAGAAGAAAGCACACACCTTTTGAGCAAGGCATGCTAAGAACACTTTAAAATCCCAACAAGAGTCTTCAGATGACTATAGATCACTTTGTGAAAATCATGTCACTCTGAAGTTAAGAAAATCTGGAATAATGACTAGAAAATCAACCTTGAGCTCTAACCACTGGTTGTACTAGAGTTGACAGTAATAGATGAAATCTATGATACTGATGCTGGGTAAATAAACTATACTCTTAAGATCCCAAATGATCTAGGGGTTGTTTTGGTTTGTCTGAAACCTAAGCAAATCAAATAGATGTGCCTGATTCCCAATGGCTTCCAGCTATGATCCAATATACAACTGCTTTCTAAAACATTCATTTACACACAATTCTTTATATATCCTAGCACCCAAGCCTTCTGCTTGCTCCTTACAGTTCAGCAAATGCTTCTTCCTAAATTACCCACGATGACCATATCCCTTTCTTGAATTACAGTTTAAATATTCTAAATGCAGCAGCTTTTTTAGGAGTTCAGCCTTCACAAGTCAACATTCATGTTCTGGAAGCTAATTAGCATATTCTAGTATAATGTAAAGATAAGACTTATATTCAATGCTGTCCCATTACAAAAACTAATTTAGCTAAGGTAGTTTTCAGGCTGACAGTAAGGTCTTCCTGTGAAAAGTCAAGACTTTTGGTCCTAGTTAAAGTATGGTCCTAAATGTCTGCAGTACACTGAGAGGGACAAGGCCTGCAATTTAAAATATTGTGGAGAACATTCAGTTGTTATAAACAGTGACTGTGGACTCAAGATCACATTCTCTGTAGTAGGTATGGGGGGAAAGGTGACATATGGGCAACAGGAGGGACCAGAATCCTGGCTGGGGAAGAAAAAACCAGACACAGTCTTGACAGAGGGATGGTGCTGAAAGAAGTGGTACAAGTCAATAACATCAGTTCAAATTACAGCACCTAAGAAAGCAAAGTCTGAAAAACCTCTGCATAAACCCATTCTCCTGTGTAAGGGGCCAGAAAACTCTATTCATTCATTTTCATATGTAATGAATAAATCTTAAAACTGAAGGAACAGTAACACTTTATGTGTACACTTTCTATGGTTCAGCTCTTGAATCTACATTTAACCTGAATTTCCTTACTAAAGGAAATGTTATGGTTTCCAACACTCTGCTAATACACTGGAGGGCTCAAATCTTTTCCATGATACAATTCCTCAGGCTTTGGGGGTTTTTTGTTCTTTTTCTGTTTGAATGAAGTATTAAATTTTCCTTATACAAAAATGTAACTACTTGCTCAATCTTTTCCAGGTTTCCAGTGTACCATCTCAAGTGCAGTCACGACAGCCTTGTTACTGTAACAGTCTAATGGTACACTAACTGCTGCCTCCCTGATCCTCAAATATTCGAGAATTAAAGTCGCTCTCAGCTATGTTGCCAGTCACAGGATAAAAATTTAAAATGGCATTTATAAAAAATACAAGCTAAAACAAAACACACCAAAAACCAACCAACCAAAAAAAATAAAAAAACCAACCCAAAAAACACACGCAAAAACCAACAAACCAAAAACCCTCCAGGAAAAAAAAAAAATCCAAACCCCTAAATCTTCTTCTGTATCCCTACATCCCAAGATGCTGTACATCCTACATGAGATTTACATTCATGATTTGTGACAGCACAATTTCCATCTGACTATGATTAAAAGTCAAATATTGCTTTCCATATAAAAGAAGCATATACACATGTAAAAATAGACAAATTACAAGTGTATTTTCTTTAGCTTCTTAGTGAAGTGACAGCAAAAATAATGAATCCTCATGAGTGAACTGTACCCACAACCAGGAGACAGAACTTTCAGAGAGATATTTTTCAGGACACCCCTGAAGAACAAAGACTTTTTAATATCCAAGTGAGTAAAGAGTAGCTGCCTCCTCCTGACAGGCCTAGCTGGACATGTTCTTGAATTCCACAAGACTGATTTCAAAAAACATTTCAAGGTGCCTACATTAAAAATTAAGGACTCCCAAAAATCCTCCCCACACCCTCAATTCCAAACGTGGTGCTCAAAGGAACGCTGACAAGCCTATTTCAGCAAGTGTTACATTAGACAACTTATATAAAATATCTTTAAAAGTAGATGTCTGCATTTCTCTTTTCTTGCGTGGTAAGAGAAAAAAGAGGTTTTATTATTATGAAAATTAAACTTACTTCCAGAAACTTACTTCATCAATGAAAATGTGTGTGAACTGAGTTAGACTCCTGGCAGAAACGATTTTCTGAAGAAGAACTCCAGTTGTCATATACAGCAACCTCGTCTCCTTGGTCGAAACGTTCTCTAAACTTAACTAACAGCAGTAAGAAAAATACATACTAGCTGGAAATTTATTTATTGTAGTTACAGAAGCATGCACATGAAAGAACTCCAAAATCAAACACACTGTAAGCCATCAAAATTATTTACTCCCACTGCAGAAGTCTCCATACAAAAGTGTTCTTACCAGAACCAATTAACTGCTTTTTCTTTGGGAGAAATTTCAAAAAAAATTTAAACTCTGAAGTTTTATGAACAAAATTCCTTGCTGGGAACTTTAGACTGAGAATTCTTCAAAAACTTCTAAAGGTACATGCATACACCATCCTTTCCATTGATATAAACAGCAAGAAAAACATTTTGCCAAAATGTAGGACAGGAAAGGAAAGAGTTTTAAATTATCACCAAGATCAGGCAACTTTTCCTGAGAGAAAGGTTCTACAACCCAGTATGGAAGAGATTTTTGATTTCTAATGTACTTGTGTACCTTTAGCTATCTCAGGTGTAACCTGCCAAGGCAGGCAGAGCTGTGAGCACCATGTGCAGCTTTGGATCAGCCCAGAGCAGACACAAGTGCACTCCACCATTTCCCTCTGTTTCTGCTCAGCTGACACAAGTGCTGGTGAGACAAGCACAGCACATCCACACACTCTGTCCTGAAGACAGTCTGGAAGCACAGTATCATTTTAAGTCTTTGAGACTTAATAGCCTAATGAATCAATTTAGCAATTTAATAACAAATTAATTTAAGGTATCAAAAATCACAAAGGCTTTACATATAAATTACTTTGAAACAAACAACATACATAACTGTCTTGGCTTTTGCTGGGATAGAGGTCATTTCTTAGTAGCTAGTACAGTGCTGTGGTTTTGGGATTTAGTATGAGAATAATGTTGATAACACTGTGGTGTTTTGGTTACTGCTGTCATGTTTATGATGTGGCACAGAAGAAAACAGATATGGGATAAGAGATGAAGCAGAAGCCTGACATGTAAGAGTTCATGTTATGAACAGCTCTGTCACTCAGTTAAAAATAAAACCCCTCCAGAGCTGAAAACTATCCAAAATTAGATTTAGGGATAACAAAGAACACCTACCAAACCTAAAAGTCACCATTTGCAGCATATTAGGAAGTAACCTAAAGCTGCAGATCTATGAAGAACAGAAGAAACCTCTAAACGCATGCTAGCAAACATATACATATTACCCTAAGTAGAAGAAAGGAAGGAAGAAACAAGAAATAGAATTAAGCAGAGTGGAAGAAGAGCCCAGCAAACACTGCTCTGAACAAAGGACTCCAGAAGCAGAGAATTCTCCATGAACTCTCCCACTGTCAACAGCAGTGTGAACCCACTGGCCTGAGGAACCAGAGCAGCTCATCCAGAGACAGCTGTGGTCAACCCAACAATGAAACCACCATCACAGCAGCTTAGTGGGGCTACTGACAAGCAGCTGATCAAAGCACCAGGACCTGTGTCAAAAGAGGAATGTGGCATGAAATTTAAACAGAGGGACAGAACTAGGCTTGAAACTGAGTTGAACAAAGTAGAAGGAAGAGACAGATTTAAGAGGAAAAACTAGTTTGAGTTTTTCACATGCTAAAAAAGAACAACAGATTGTTTACAAAAAAACCTGGTCATAAATGCATTAAAGTGCTGACAGAGCTGACAAGTAAATGTGGTAAAGTCAGAGACAGTATATTACTTAAGGGGCTAAAAGGAAAAATGACATAACATAGTTCTCCTGCAACAACTTCAGTGATTAATAATGTAGACATGTCTGATGCAGACACATATTTTCTGTTCAAGTCCCATCAGAATTTACAGTTGTTCAAATGTACAAGTTGATTTAATTACAAGCATTTAGCAGGAGACAGATAAAAAACAGCAATTCCACTTTAAAAGCAGATTCACTAACATTTCTTCAGTATGCTAGATATGTTTAAAAGTAATCAAGGAATAATATACAGTACTTTTCAATGCATTTTTAAATACAGTTTGGATTTCTTCATACCTGGTATCCTACAAATCCACCAAGTGTCCATGATCTTTCCTTGCTAATCCACCTGGCAAGGCTGCTGGCGCTGATTTTCCGAGGCTGGGTAACAGCAATGTTGCAGGGCATAGACCGGGTCATGCAATAATCCAAAACATACTGTGGAATCTGGGTGCTCTTTCCACTGCCAGTTGCTCCTTCCACAACCACAACTGAATTGTTTTGTATGAGAGACACTATCTGAAACAATTTTTCAAGAAAACTCGTAAGTATATGGTTTTGAAAGACATAAAGAACTCAAATATATAAACATATAAAAGAACTCAAAACAGATCTCAAACAGATTTGAAATATCAACAGCTTCCAAGCCACAAAGCAAGTTTCTTTAGAACACTGTGCCATCTTTTCTATCAGAGATAACGGGAATCCTACAGTGCATGAGAAGATGACAGAAAAGAACATGGGCACACACCCATGTACATATTTTACATGAATACCTATAAAGTGTAACAGCAACATTTCTTCCTCTAAGAAACTGGATGCAATGGTTTTGTAAAAAACCCGGAAGTTTTGTACAGTGTTTAAAACAGGAACGGAAATTACCTTTCAAAAAACAACAGAAACAAACTAACAAAAAAAACCACCCCAAAGCAACAACAGAACATTATTTTCAGCTTTATTCCATGAGAGAAAGTAAACTGACATTACCTTTTCCCTGTGTTTGGCTGTAGGCATATCCAAATATTTACACTTACTTATTGGTACAGAAATTGAATCACTTGATTCACATTGAGACAATGAAGTACCTGGGCATAAAAATAAACAAGAGTAACATTTCAATAGAGAAAGGAAAAGACCAGCAGGAGATTATGATGACAGTATTTGGAAGCCTAACTTCTCTAAAATGTGAACGACATACTTGAAGTATTAATAGAATAATTTTTTTTGTATTAGTAGACTGAAGAGATTTTCTGTATTTATGCAACTGCTGCTTTACTGGAAGCAACTCTGAAAAACATGGCTTCTATGTTGAAACCACCACCAGTGGAAAGGATGTATACAACTCTATAAGTTTGTCTCTTAATTTAAAAAACTGGATTTTTGCAGTTTGCATTACAACTGCCAATTCTATCTGAATACCCAAGAATTTTTTACAATACTGAAAAAAATATGCCTTATTCATGTACCCATGTTGATTCCCTTAAAGTCTACTGGATTCACAGTACAAAATAACCTGTAATAATTTGACATGAATACCATTATATTTCTACCACTTGGCCACTAAAATATGCTAAGCACCATAATGACCTGTCAGTGTGATACTACACTCTGCAGTCTCTTGGCAGAAGTCCCCATTAGCACTGGGTAATACAGAACAAAAATCTTACAGTGCCAGCCTGAGTTTCTGCTCAGAGGTCTACAGTCAGTTTGACCATGCAGAACAAAAGAACAGGTCTGGAGGTGCAGAAGGAGAAAACCCAGACAAGACCGTGGTAAACAGCAATTTTGCAAGTTACAATTAAACAAATAGTTTAAATATTCATAGCATAACGAAATCAAAAATAGGAATGCTTTCCTTTTCCAATGGGTTTCACCAGGTATTACAGTGAAATGGATATTTACATACAGGTAATAAAACCCTATACTTCTTTTTATGTCATTTTTTTCTCTAAGAAATAGAGTAGTGAGACAGAATTCTATTATTCTTTCTACAAAGGCAGTAATTACTTTAAAATAAAGGCTACAGCCTAAATATTTGACTGCAGTTACAGCTATCTTTCTCTGGAAAAGTAACAATCTCACACAGCAGTGAAGCAGAAGCAGGCAGAACAGCATCTTAGCTCTGTGCCATACCTCGATGTGTTCCCAAATTGTATCCAAGTGTCAAGGAATACAAATTAAGTTATTCTACCACTAAAAAAAGCCCAAAAGCTGGACAGCTCACTATGACAGTTTCATAAGGCACTAAATAACACAGTTCTCCTAAAGCCACATTCTGCAACAGGAAAAATTCTTTTACCTGGACTCTGTAATGCAACAGTGAAAGGTGATCACTGCTCAGGGATCTACTTAGCACCACTAAACACAAACAAAACCAGAACTTGATAGCAGCACCCCTTTGAAATATTAACTGTCCTTTCTAAAATACTTTTGGTCAAGGTTCTAAATATATTCCCCAGAAAAATGCATATATATAGCATTCTGCCACAGCAGCACTGCACAAAGGCTGCCTGGCTTCCCTCTGGCACAAACATGTCACAACTGAGACATCCACAGCTGTGTGTGATTTGACCAATGCTGGAAGAAACCTCAAGCTGCCAGGGAACAGATCCCAGCAGCAGCAGATTCCTGCTAAAGCAGTATCACCTTCCCACCTCTATCAGGTTTTCAAAGAAACAACTGCAATTTTGAAATGTTAAAACGTTAAAAGATGAAAGCAATTTTTAATAGTGCTTATAAGTAAGGAGGGAGGTACAAACAATTCAAAAGGTAGAATTCATGTAATAATCCTCTGTAATGCAGTACAAACTCCAGTGTATTAATAAGAAAACATTAACCTAAAATTCAATTAATAATTTTATTTTAAAAACACAAAGAAACAAACCAGGAGCAAAGAAACAGCTACCAGTATTCATGCACCTGCTGAAAAACAATTTAATTTGGTATGTATCATTTTTTTCACTGATAAAACATACTTTTTTTTAATATTGCTTTTTATATAACATTTCTAGAACAGCAGATCTTAATCTCTCCTAAGCACAACCGTCTTGAAAAAAAAAAGATAACAGAAGTAAATGGTGATCCAATATTGGCCACAATCACCACACACAATTTAAGAACTGACAGCCATACAAGCACCTAGCAGATGCTGCAAGTACTGAACACTCTATGGTTTGGTTTTTTACTCTTCAAGATATCCCTCAAAGAGAAAGAAACATTAGTTTGCTTGGGGAACTACAATAGCTGTGAGACTTCTGTCTGCAGAGACAGAACAATTTTGGGCCTCAGCAAAATGGCAGCTTGAGATGAACACTGACATGGCCCAAGCAGCAATGAAAACGTCCCACCCTAGCAAACTGAGGATAAACTCCATCTAAAATCTATTATGATCCTTAGTAAAAAACAAAACAAAATTGAGATGGGGAACAACTATTCTAAAAGACCTTAACAATTTCATCTTTATTTTTTAAACATGAAAGTTGGTGAACCATGAAGACCAGCTGCAGAAGAGAACATTTCAATGTACACTCCAATGAAAGGCTGTTCTACTGATTTTAATAACCATTCAGCTGGAGACTCCATACCATAGAGTGTAATTACCTTTAAATGTTTGACTTTGCTTGGGGTTTTTCTTTGTTATTTTTCATATCCAATATGTAATAAATCCCCCAATGATAACTAGTCTTCAGAAAAGCTGGTCATTCCTGCCTATACAGACACATCTAAAAATTCAGCTACAGGTCTACAGGACTATCAGCAAGGGAGGCTTTTTCAATTTTTTTGCTTTTACTTTCTAAAAACATTATTAGGACTGGGAAAACTGACCCAACCAGTGCCTACCTGTGTCAGGCATCATGCTCTAACCTGCACCTTGGATTCTAACATAGAATGCAGGATGCTTCCAACCTGAAAACAGTAAACTGAGGAAGCAGAGAACTGCCACCCATGCTGGCTTAGAACAAACAAAATATTTCAGTGTATAAGAAGCATTAATGCCAGTCCAGAATAATTAATTTCTCTATTTAGAGTTGGTGCAAAAAAAGAAACAGAAAACTCAGTTATGGGAAAGATTAATTGGCCTGCTCACTTCCCTTTCAATTATTATGAAAGTCCTGTAGAGATGACAATGACTAAAACAGTCCAGTGCCCATGGAAAGAGCAATTTTTCAGTATCTTAGTATTACAGCCCATACAGCAGATGTACTCCCTCTGGGTACCAGTTTCCTGAACTGAATTTGAAGAGATCCTTTAACATAAGATTAGATTTTTATATTGACCAGTTCTGGGGGAAGAGTTTGTACAGGTGTATCTTGCTATCTCTGCCACTAAGCAATTAAAATGAGACGGTTAAAATAAAATATAACTGAAAGTACTGGTTAGATGGATCAAATGAGATGCTTATTAAATCACTGATCATTCTTCTGCTGAGCCACAAAGACACAGTTATTACAGTTTGCAAGGAAGCTCATAGGAAAGGAAAGCCACAGGTAACAACTGCCTCCTGCACTGAGCCAAAAAGCAAAAGGACTTCCCAGAACATGGTGCTAACTCAGTCAAACACCAAGTACACAAAGATGCTGCTGATTGACCTTAATTCAGAGAATTCCTAAGAAAATACTTGTCTGGTGAGATTTCTTTACTGCAATCCTCTTCAACTTGCACATATCTTATATACAAAAGGTTTTGGGGTGAGGATCTGTGCTATGATTCACTTTCCTAGCATGCATCTGTTCGGAATTTAAAATCT
>NW_005054303.1:7098454-7118506 GCF_000277835.1 Geospiza fortis | reverse complement strand
CTTCAGGTGGGACCTGGAAGACCTCCAAAAGATATCCATTTATAGGCATGAAAATCATGAAGACAGAGGGGGAAAAAAAAATGCTGCCATCCACAAAGCTTCATGAAAATAAGGATTTTAGCAGTTTTCTGAAGTGCCAAGCTCTAGTTTGTACAGTTCAGAATTCCTAAATTTGGAAAAAGGTATTTTCTACAAGATGAGTAAAGTGGTAAGCATCCTATACACCCAGCTCTGGCAGGTTTCCCTCTGCACAACACTCCATGACCTCACTGAATCAAAAGTGTGTGAAGGCTGGAAGAGCCAGTACCAAATGTGAAAAAAGCCTGGTGGGACAGGGAAGAACTGCTAATGCTCTACTTGTTTTGGCTAACAGTTAGGAAAAATAATTTTCTTCTGCTTTTATTTAATCACTTAACTTCCTTTGCACAGCAGTATCATTTCTACCATGCTCTGCAGAAGCCAGAACTCTAAATGCAGTTCCCTGATGATCTGTTTCCCCAACACAGAAGCAGATCAGGCATTTCTGTTTGTCATCTCAGTATGAAAGCATATGCTCTTTCAAAGAAATTGGAAAGCACAGGATTTAAACTCAATAGAACTTCATCAAATAGCAAGGCACAAGCAGTACAAACACAAGCAGTTTCAATAACTGCAAGATTTAAAACAGGCTATCAATTTGCACAGAAAATATTGCCTACAGTCAGAACAGCAACTCAGAGAAAGAAGCTACAAAAGGGGTACCAATTCAGAACCTTCAGAAAAAATCAGTTTCTCATTTCCATGTTGTGAAGGTTGTTTCTTGACTAAATTTGTATTCAACACAGCTCAACTCACAGGTCCTGGTCTAGATAAGTCCTTGATCATTTATGACAGTTCCCCTGTTCTTGAGGAAAACAAACTCTCAGATCAATATAGCTGATAGTTACAAATACATCTCAAAGCTCTCAAAATCTGAATGACAAGCATACTACATTAAAGCAGTCTCAAATGTAGAACAACATACACATTTATAAGCTATAAAATTAACAGTACAATTCTTATGCTCACTTACTGAGCTCTTTTATTCTACTATACTAACAGTATTTCTGAGTCTGCTTGTAAGTCAAAGTTAAGGGCAGTAAAAAGCAGGATTTTCTGAAGCTTTTATGTGATTCTACATCTAGGTGGGATTTGGCAGCTCAGCCTCAGAATGCCTTAGGAATGTTCCAGTCCTGTCACTATCCAGTTTGCTTGGAGTCTGCCATGGGATCACACACTGCTGGCAGCAGAGCACTGATGAGAGCAGGCAGCCATCAACACTGCACAGAACAGCTCCTGAAGCAACTGAGAGTCCAGACAATGAGACAGACAAAGAACAGAACAGGGGGAAGGAAGGGGCGGGGGGGGCAAGAAACTGAGGAAAATATCTAATGCATTAATAATTAGAGATTATGTAATATGTCAATACTTTAGTAATGTTTATGGTTGTTTGCTAACTAGATGCTGTTTCAGTAAGTTACAACTGAAAGGCAAGAGTAAATACTAGAAGGCAAAATTTCAAGGACAAATATTTTAGGGTAGACCAAGAGAAAATAGGTATTTATAAAATAAAGTATCAGAATGACTACACAGAAAAATTTCCTGAAAAGCCTAAGTTATAATCCTGTTTCTTTTACAGAGGGAACACTGCTAGCATCAGTCCCATTCAAAGTCATGCAGGCCACCAGTGCTGCTAAAGCTGCTAGTCTATTTTACACACAATTCTGATTCAGTAGGCAAAAGACACTGAATGAGCTATGGTATTTCCCTGCATTAATCAATATCACTGTATTATTAAAGAAACATCTACAGAACTTAATCTTACTCAACTTGTTGCTGTCTCTTTTGCTCGTAAAGCACACGAAGAACTAGGGAAATGTCATTCCTGAATGACAACACCGGAAGCTCCTTCCAGTCTCTTTATTCCCCCATTTCCACCTTTTAATACTTCCTCTCTCACAAACTTTAAGTAACATCAAGGGAACAAGAGAGTATTTTGTCGTTAGGATGGAAAACAAGGTGCACTGCACATGGTGAACTAGCCAAGTGTCCCTGCTGCATCTGAGCTGATGACAAATCCCACAAGTGGCTCCATCAGCCTGAGTTCCAGAGGCCAGAGAATTTGCAGATGCACTGAAAGACAGTAATTTCTAGAAAATTTCTCCATTTGTCATATTTTGGTATGCCAGCAAAGGTATACAGAAAGTATTAAGAGAATGACATACAAAACAAATAAAACATAAATGTCCTTTTCTCAGGAAATCAGCTACATTAACAAATCTGGAAATTAGGAGGCACATAAGAGTTTGAAGCTGAGTTGCCCTGACAAGTGAGTCAGCCTCACAGTGCTTTTACCAGAGCTCCTAGGAAAGAAGTGCAATTGAAATTCTCTGTAAAGGCAGCTCAAAGCAACAATCAAGTACACAGAGAAATACGAATAGAAAATGAGAAAACAGAACAAGGGCTTGAATCTAATGAATGGTATCTTGTCCTTGCAGATTCATTTTAATCCTATATCTGCATTTATCAATACAACAAGCCAGATGTATGAACACTTACCTATGCAACAGCATTACACATTGTAGTTTACAGAAAATAAGTTGACTTTTTAATACCATGCTTTATCTGTAACAAACTAATGCACATACATCAATAAACAAACAAGTACATTCAATTTAGAGAGGGAGATAGCATAAAGACAACAGGGAGAAAAAGGACAGGTATATCTGAGTTTATAATAGGAATGAAATACTTTTATTTCTTTTTTTTACCTGGTTTATAGACAAGTTGATAATTTCCATCTACATTCAGCTCTTGTTCCTCTGCTTGTCTGTATTTTTTAGCATATTCATTTCCAATGTTCTCTGAGATAGGCAGTCTGAAGAGGAAAGAAATGATAAATCAGTAAGTGCTTCCTAATACAAGTCTTTGGGATTTCTGGAAATAACAGCATTATACAGGAAGTTCTCCATGCCATGCAGGAACTACCTCAATGAACAAACTTCAGGAAAAAAATCAGTCTATGCATTTAGATACTAGCCTGAGGAAAATGCCACGTTGCATCTTTTTGTTTAGACCCAAAAAGACTGAGCTCCCAAAATATCATCCTGTAAGGCTTCAATACCTACCAATTTCTCTTCTAAAGAAACACTACAATTTCCTCTGAACAAAGATGAAATAGCTCTGTTTCTTCAATTATTGACACATACAATTAGGAAAATGCATGTAATTCTTGCATGATTCCCTTGAGATAGGGGAAGTGGACAGGAGGAAACACAAACATCTCACTGCTTTTAAGAAAAAAGTTTTGACAGTAAGCCTAGAAATGATGGTGGTCAGTGAAAAAAATTAACATTCGTTGAATAATCACTGAATTTTATAGAAATCTGTTACACACAAGAAACGTTAATCACTATATAAATGTAATGAAATGAAATTTTTAGAAGTCTCTTTTACATAAACAGTTTGAAGAAATTCACATGAAATTCACTAGTGAATAAAGTAACATGTAAACAATGATTGCACTGTTATTAAATCACAGGTGAACTTAAACATAGAAAAGCTTTGAAAACATCAAAAGTGATTTTTTCAAAATAAAGCAGAAACTACAGTTTTGCACATTAACTTCAACTCTGGGCCCTGTGCAAGTCTTACCTATGCAGCGATTCCTGAAGGCACAGCAGATCTAAGTTTTATGAAAGAATAGTGTTGTGGAAGTGTTTATTTCTTGACCCAAAAAATAGGCAATGTCCTCAGAAACAGTGACACTGAAAACTACATGAGATTTTTAACATGGCACTACATCACACAGCCCTCAACAGAGGCAAACTCCCAAGATTTTGATGCCACTGAGCACTCACCTTCCCTGCCAAGGCAAACTCTGTCAGCTTGGCTCTGCTACAGACAATTCACTCAGCCCAGTTCAGAACAGAACACCAAGTATTTATCACCTACTGTTGCCAACAAACTAGGAGATATAGCTTCTGATCCAATTTTAACAATATTTTAGGCATAGAGCTACAGCAATTTCCCCCAGACCTAAAGTATTTCTTAATGCAAGGTTCAGCAGAACTGCATCCATCTGTACAATGCCTACATGAGCAACAGCTGCCTATATCCAACTTTATCACTCAAACCCTTCTAAAACACTCCTCAAAAGGTATGAATCTGTGAAAATATGCAGAAATATTCATACACAGGATGTCTGACTGTTTGCGATGTAGGTTATTCCACCGAGTGTATATTAAACACAAATAAAACCAAAAAATTCAATGATGTTAACAAAGTCGAGCATGCAGTAGCTGAAAATACCATAATGAAGCCTGGCTGCACAATCTCACTTGGGCAGCATTGTATGCACATACTACACAGATTTTTACTGATATAACCAATTATTTTTTCACTTCCATAAACCTGCAGCCTCACAAATTCTGAAAATAAAACCTGGTTATGCAGTAAATGCAACTTGTCCTTAGGTTCTCCACGAGGAGAAAAGCCATCCAGAGCAAGCAGGCAGTGCTGTCACAGAGGAGCAGGTACTGCTTGACCGTCAGAGCCTGGAGCAACAACAAGCAAATCACCAACAGCAAACTCCCACTGAGGAGCTAAGGCTGGGAAAGGCAGGACTGTGCTCCTTGCTTGCAGTTAAACCCTGCAGATGCATTCAGCATCTAAGCAGGAGCTGAAATCAGTTAAGGAACAGATAAGGAACAGTAATAACTACATAAATAAACAAAAAAACTTATTAATTATATCTCTTGGAATTTTAAGAGTCTTAAGCATTTCAAGACAGGCTCCCAGAAATGTTTATGTATATATACATGTGTGTGAGCCTTCAACCTTTGCCTGTACAGCTTGAGGAAAATGAGTACAGCATGACCTCAGTAATTTGCAAGAAAAGATTAATTTTTTTTGTTTGGACAGCTGAATATTTTATTTCAAGAACTGGGTTTTCTGTCTTCAGAAAACAGCACGCAGTAAATGAACCTCAGGCTACACAATGAATAAACAAGATATTTAATAGCCAGTCATTAGGAATAAACATTGTGCACTTGATGTACCAAATCAGGCTCCAGTCTTGAGGAAAATCATATGCAACTGGAAAATTACATATGGGAAGATGAAATGAACAAATAAGCTTCTCTATACCATTTATTGATGTTTTAATGATGTACTTTTCTGCATTAATAAAATTAAAAGCTTACAGAATAATAGGGGGTTTTAGGCAAAATGGAAAAAAAATTATTATAAAGCCCCCTGGAGCTCTCCTAAATCACCAGAATGATACAGTCCTTCCAAGTAATCATTAATACACCATTAGTGGGAGGCATCATCCTATATACCTGGATAAACAGAAAGAAATTTCCCTTAGGTGGAATTCTAATGATTTTCAGCAAAATTTGCTGACAGCAGAAGAACAACAAGATCCAGAAATTCAAATCCATTCCAGGCTAGAAAACAGCAATGGAAACGAAGGGAATTTTCTGGATTCTATTTATGAACCACCTGTCTGTCCCATACACCAGTTATTTCTTCCCCATTTCTATTCCTTCTGACAGCCAAAACCCACCTTCAGTACACCTGCCATGTTATAATACATTTTCCTCAGGATTTCCAGAGTCCAGCCTTTTCAACTGCACATCCAAACCAGTCAAAACTCCACCAAATTAAGAAGCAGTAAAAGGCATTTTTGTGACTAACACAATCACAGAAATTTGAAGTCTGAAGGAAATGTAGGAGATTTTAAATATTCTGGGTTTTCTTCCTTGTCCCTCATTTTAAAAAGTAGGTGAATCTTTGATCTTTTTCATACCAAGGGCGTATTTCATCCTCAAAAGCAGCCAGATTTCTGCTGGCAGAACCTGCAAATGTGTGACATTCTGTTCACCCCAAGTGGAAGAAGGCAGACAGAATTATAAAGCACTGAGAACACAATCAATCACTGACTTCACTCAACAAGTAACTCCTGCTACATCCTCAGATTTACCCATGTAGGTGTGTACATTTCAAGACCTACCTATTTTCAGAAACACTCTTAGAAGCAGCAGACAGGACTTGAAGCCTGACAAGCAGTGGCCAGCAGCATCCCTTCCATCAAGACAAAAGGTACATGCCTCTTCTTGGAAAAGAATTAACACTGCCTTATGAGGTAGCAGGATTCATTCTTTATTCTTTCTTCATTCTAACTACTATAACATTTTTCTGAAATGTGAGTGGTCTTGGTACACAAGCCCAGCCAAACTAATTTTGAGCAATTGATTGAAACAAGGTATTTTTAAACACAAAATTAAATACAGCTGTCACTTCATGGGAATGAATAGAAGGGAAACAAACACAGTTTAACACCAAAAATTGTTGACACATTCAATTGTAAATGCTTTCAAATACACCAAGGGTGCCTTTCTTTACACAAATTGAGTTAGAGAAAGGTCTTTCTTCAAGCTACAAAATGACTTCTAGTAAGTCAGCAAGGCATCATAACAGAGTATACTGAGTAAATATTTGTATTTGAGCACTTGAAATAATAACTAAAGCATTTTTGCATACACTTAGCTGCCAAAAATAGAATCAATTGCCCAATCTCACCTTAACTCTGACAGGTAATTTGTTTGGCACTTTCCAATGACACACATGAACTGCAATGCCAATGCCTACAATGAACATAGTTAACACTTCTAGAAGAAATGCTTAAAAAAGGTTTTATTAAACAAACAGACACATACAGTCTTATTTAAAAAAAAAATTAAAATTGCTTATGCAGCACACCTGACTGCATAAAGGAAACACCCAAGCATGCAATGAAACTCTAAGGGTTAAGATGCTTATCTAACTTCAAAAAAAATTCTATTAATTTTGAGGTAGAAGGTTCTTCTCAAGGCCACGTAATTTCTAGAACATGTCCATCTTAGAGACAAAAATGAAAGTATCTTGGGACTGAGTTTTAAAAAATTCTTACAGATGTACTCTCCGCTTATTTATGTTCTGCCTCATTTAACACAAAAAATCCTGCGCACATGGGACTAGAAGTTGAACATAAAGCTAGTGTCACCCATTTCACAGATCACAAGAGAAGGACTGCCCCAAGTCATGGCTTCTGTCACGCACACAAACTATTCACCTATTTACAGATCTTTGGGGGGGGGGAGGAAATCAGTTGAAAAAACACTTAGCCTCATAACGTACAGAGCAATATTTTGCTGTACAATTTTAGTAAGATATATACAGTAGACTGTTTCAAAGCTCCTCTTCTGAAACTAAAGTAATGTGACACTTTACATAACTGAACATTTGCCATGACAGTAAATAACCTTCCACTGGGTTTACTGCAGGACATACTAAAAATTACCTTCCTTTCAGCTGGAAGCTGGCTTTCTATACAAAAGGTTGGTTCTACCTGCAGAAATACACTAACTTCAATGAAATCATGTACTGTCATTCAAAAACCATGTTTCAGCTGCAAAAAGAGACTATTAATAGAATTCAGAATAAATGTAACATATTAAAAACTAAAATACAGATTTCACAAAGTCACTACGTATTATTTCAAGAATTTAAGAATCAGTTAAGTGCATGCTTTTTTCCCCCAGTAAGAGAACTTCTCTAAAATATAATTTGCTAGAATTAGTGATAAAGTCTTCATATTTAAGCCTTTTAAAAGGCTTGCACAGCTCTTCCTCAGGTGTAATTCAGATTGCCTGTTTTAAAACCTTAACTAGCTGGAGAGTGGGGGAAAGAGGGAGGGAGAACATTAAAACAACTTTGTAAAATTCTAAAAAACTCAAATGCTAATATTTGGATTTGGATAGACTGTGGAAACTCAGTAACTCAGAAATATTTCACATATGTCAAACTAATAGCTCTGCCCCTTATCCACAGTTAAAATCCAAGAAACATAAAAAGCATAAATGCCCAGATAAAACAGCCCAAATCCTCCAATTTACTGTCTTCTACCCTGGGATCTTATGTCAGTGGGATGAACTGCTGGGCTTCAAAGAACTGGACTCTTCTAGGAGATGAGCTGCTGATGAGCTTCTCTTCCTGCATTTGGTTACCAACTTGGTAAAATCCATATTAAACGAATCTCTGAGAAAAATAAAATGCAAGTAAGAGACTGCTCTGAATTTAGAAGAATGCTCTTGAAGATTAGTATTAAAAGCAGGACTGCCTCAATTTCAAATTGATGCCTGTAACTCCCCTGCCTGTTAGTGATGTGTCATCAGCATCAGAGACATTAATGCTACAGATAGCCCAAGTGAAAGAAATCAGCTTCAAATATTTCCTGTTTTTATTCATCTCAGCACCAGGATGCAATGATAGCTTACAGAAACTTCTGTCAGCTAACACTGCTGAAAGAAAATTATTCTGCTGTTCACTGTCACAGCTAAAGACCAAACAAGGAGTCTTACCAAGAGGCCTCTTGTGTAGGCTCATGGCAAATTTTGCTCATAACTGTTAAAAAAACAAAAGGAGCAGTCAAATGCTGGGTCAAGTGGTCAGAAGAGGTAGACTCACCATCTGTCTGCTGCCCAAAACAGCCGGAGTGAGTTGTTCTGTCAAGTCAAAAGAAAAATACACTACCAAGTTGATTAAACCCATACAGTAGCACTGCATTATAAATGAAAGGAAACCGTCCAACCTGCTAACTGTGGATAAATTATTTTTAAAATCTCTCTCTGCCCAGATGATGGGAGCATTTGCAACTTTTCTTTGTGACTGTTCTGGACCTGGCTGGGATAGGGTTTTTTTCTTCATAGCAGCACTATGATGCTGTTTTACAATTGTGACCAGATCAGTACTTTTGAAGATAAATGTTTTAGTTACTCCTAAACAGCATTTGCACAGCATCCAGGACCTTTCTGTTTCTCACACTACATCCTCCCCTGCTCCCCATAAATAGGCTGGTGGGTGCACAAGGGTTTGGGAGGGGGCACAACCAGGAAGGCAACACAGACCAGAGAGATGCCATTTAGTGTCGTGCTCAGCAACAAAAAGGGAGAAGAGTGGGGTTTCAGTTCAGCTTGCCATCTGTTGTTCAGAACTTGGTTGGGCATTGGTCTGCCTATGAGAGGAGATGTGGGGCTGCCTCTGCATCACTTTTTTTTTTTTGTTTTCTTTCTCTCTTGTTCCACTTTTTAAGCTTTTATTTTGAACCCAAGTTTTTTTTCTTTTATGTCCCACTCCTCACTCCCTATTTCCCTGAGGAGGAACAGCAGGTAAGCAAGGGCCTGTGTGGTGCTTAGGTGTCTACTGGGCTTAACCTCCAGCAATCACCAGCCCTTCACAAAAATCTGTGGCAGCAAACCACAGTATATGATTATCATCAACAGATCTCGGGAAGAATTATGGAACATGCAACATTACTCCAACATGTTGAAAGGTTAGCTAGGTAGCAATGCTTATGATCTGCTACTAGCACTTTTAGTCAAGTAAGAATTTCTCAATGTCACATTGAGTCTCATTCATAAAGAGAGCTGTACTTCTTGCTTCTTTTAACTACTATAGTCAACAGCATCCCACATGGTACAGATGGCATAAAATTTTCCAAGAGAAAGAATAAGCTTCTCCTCCAACCATTCTCACCATTTATCATGCCTGGATGTTCACGTCAGTGTAATATTCAGTTAAATGGAGCTGGTTTTGAACAAAATGCTCTTCAGCACCAACATCTACTCAAACTGGCTTTGTCAAAAAAAACCCACCAAATTTAAAAGCAATACTTCTAAGGTACATCTTCATTTTCAACTTCTCCCTCACATTCGTGATGTCAAACAGGAGGAAAGCAACAAGGAATTCCCCAAACAGATGAGATCAGAGTATCAGATATTTTCAGATTAATAATTAGAGCCATGAACCATACTTCCACTCCTTCACACCAAGCCACCCACATGGCAGAACAAAACCACTCCAAAAATGAGGGCTCTTCCAGGAATGCTGGGTTTGGTTGCAGCTTTTCAATACAAACCATACCCAGAACACACCAATCACTGTGGGTGCAAATGTTACCTTAGGAGGAATTCTTTTAACATGACAGGTACTAACCTCACACTGAAAATCCTTTCACCTCAAATAAGAACGAATACCAGACTCCCTAAATACACCTTGGAAAATTAAGAAGCAAATAGAACTGCGTCTAATTTATATTCAGGGTAAAAGAAAGCAACAGAATAAAGCCAGCACATTACTACAGGAGCTGTTCTGCCACACACACCAGGGGGAACACTCCTTGTTCTGACTGGGGATGCACAGAGTTGACCACTGAGACATAATTAAGTTACTAATAAAGACAAACTTCACCTTGCCTTCAGGGAACAGACCCACTATCAGCCAAAGTCAAGCCAAAATTTTCACCCTGACACACCACTTTAGGTCCAGGAGTACATTTAGAGACAACAGGGTAGAATTTTGACTCTTAAAGTTTCCTGGATTAACCATGGGCTAGAAACTGCATAAACTATTGCTCGACTTTGAGGTCCAGTTTCCACAGCCGGCCCCACATAAGCAGTCATCTCTTCACACACCTGAAGGGCATACAAAAGTAGAAGCAACAGAAATTTTTAGCTTCAATGCTCTCCTACCAATGGCAAGAGACACATGATCCTCAGGACCCTGCCTTGAATCTTCAATGATGCAACCAAAGATTAGGTTGAAAAATAAAAGTTGTAGGTTTCTCATTTAATTGCTTTGCACACCTTCCAGTATGCATCTCTAATCTGCAAAGACATGATAATGGTTTTACACTGTACAGCAGTTTACTTGCAGATTGATACAGTGGAAAAAAGTGGTGACATGTTAACTGTGCTGTAAAGGAGGTGGCAAGGAGCATTTTAATTTTATCTGAAAATCTGTCAGGACAGTTCTGTCATCATAAACCTAGCTCTCTTCCTTTTTCATAGTACCACATTCAATGCAATGTGAAAACCTTCCAGCTGAAGAGGATTAATACTGACATTTGAATTTTTCCAATGTATAGGTAGTATCAGCTTTAATAACAGCCATACACGTCATCCTTTATGTTGTATGACATCTAGAACAAATTTAGAGAACCTTTGTTCTCCCAACTGCTCAACACACCCATGGAGGGAGAAAAGTAGGAGATGAAAAATACTTAAGAGGGGTACAGACAGTGGTTAGAACAAGGGCAAGAAGAAAGGCAGTGTTTCTTATACCATGGCTACTGCTTAGATTAATAGGAAGAGACCGGATAACTGGAACGGAAAATGGCTCCTTCAGCGACCTTTAGTGTGCACAGCGCCATCCCCGAGAATGAACCTTAAAAATGGATATGATCAAAACATTCATCAAGGAAACAAAGAGCAGGCAGCTGACAGCCACTTGAGAGAGAAGCAATGTCTATGGTAAGACTTACAATTCTGGGCTTTTTAGATCAGTTTGACCTCAATTTGCATCTCCTTATCATTCTATTCCTTTAATTAGATTACAGTGTCTTTCATGGCAAACTGTAGGTGTTACAGTCTGGCTTCTTTAAACACATTTGAAATGTTAATTAAAAATGCTAACAGCTATGCACAGTAATGAAAATGTATAGAACCATGAGACTGATGAAATTCAGCTGGAAGAAACATTTAATGTAGCGACAAAATCCTGAGCAACTGTCAAATACCTCTTTTCTGTCAACACTCACTTAACAAAAGCTTTAGATGATCTTTACTAGAGAAAAACTATTCTTAGCTGTTTAAAAATGACAGCAGAACAGCCTGATCCCCTCTAATGGGAGATAAGTCTTCCAGCATCTCAATGGCCTGAAAGTTTAGTTTGATGATAAAAGCAACATAGTTATTTTTAGCACTCTACGGGCATAAAAATACAGCTCTAAACTGTGACCTACAGCTATGCACAGCCAAGCATCACATCATACGACAGCCTTAACTTTAGCTACAAGCACGTCTGTAGTTGCTTCAGACTATCATTATTCATCTCACTACCAACAATACATTTGGATGGATTTAGCAACAAGCATTTGAAATTGTTACCATCTTTTTTCAAATTGCTGCCATCGGCAGAACTCAATTCAAAGGTAGGAGATCTTAATGGACTTGGGAGAAAGTATTTGAGAGACCATGTTAGGTTAAATGGATTACTGCTTCTCTCCAGTACAGAGGATGAAAAAGAACCTTAAAAGCAGAAAAACTTAAACTGTCATATTCAGTACAGAAAGTCATTTTTTCTGGGCACAGTTTGAGTAAATGAAAAAAAAAAAGAGAAAATAAGAAAAAGAGAAAAAAACCCTTGTTTTCTTCCAGCAGTACTAAGAACCTGCAAACGGGATATGCTAGAATAAGAGACCTTCAAGCAAACTCACCTGAAACAACACTGTTCACAGACAACTGCAAAGGTAATTTATGTTATTTTATTCTAATTTGCATGCTTGTGTGTGCATGATTTGTGACAAAGTGCAAATCAGAAGTCTATTCTACCAGATCTCTGCCTCCAGATTATGTGAACAATAATTTAAAGATTTAAAATAAAAATTGATACATAAGTTGTAAAACCAGATCAAGCAGACTTCTAGCACTTAACTACTAATTATAATTAATTAGTAGTTAATTAAAAATTAATTTCATTTTTAAACATATACACATGTATTGAAAAGTTCAAATTTTTGGGGTTTGTGTTTTGTTGGGATGGAGTGCTCTTATTTAGTTGGCTTTTTGTGAGGTTTGAGGGGTTTTTTGTTATCTTGTGTGATGGGGTTTAGGGGTTTCCTCCCTGCTTGTTTTTTAAATCATGTACACTACAGATAAAATATGAAATATTTCCAAGGTGACAGATATGTACTTTCAAATGCTGTAAATCCCACAGAGTATGTTAACTCAGAAAAGAGTCAGAAAATATTGTAAGGTGCAAGACTTGTAGTATTTCATTATGGCCTGGTGATTTTGTGCAGCAACCTATTCTAATCATTAATTAAGTTTCATTCAACCATTCAGTTCCTAAGAAAGAAGTCTACAGGTAAAAAGAACTAATCAGTTAGACAGACAAGCAAAATTATTTTTTTTCCTCTCCCCAGCTTAAAAATGCCACTTTTTGGCTGGATGAAATGGTCAAAAACTGATTCCTTCAAATCCACAAGATGTCCTGGATCAGAAGTAGTTACAAAAACCCTGCTGAGGGAGTTGAAATGGCACCTGAAAGAGCGTGAAAGATTAGTGCAAGAGATTGAAAATGAACAAAAAGTCCAGAAACCTGGCATGGATTACAACTGGCTCAAGAACTACCAAAACCCTCAAGCAACAATTCCAGCTACTGAGCAACGGCAGCTTGAAGTTCTGTGCTCTCAAATCCAGCCCTGCCAAACAGGAACTGTTCTCAGCAGGTAATTGTTTCGTATTTCCCTGACTCCAAGTTCTCTATCACAAGTTAAGATGTTTCTCTACCTAATCAAAGTTTGTATTTGGCTCTGCTCTTCCTAAGTAGCAATGACCAGCAACTGGAGAGAATTTTTACAGTTGTTTTAGAAATTACATCTTCACTTTAATATGCTGCACTTGAAGGAAGTTTTAAATCTAGATTTTCCTGGTCTAATCCAAACAAAGGAAATCTCGTATGACCTTTCAATACTTCCCATTTTTCCTGTTACTTATCCCTACTACTTATTAAATAGCAATCCAGTAACTAAAAATCAAAAAAAAGGACTAATGAAATGCACCATTATGCAGAAATCCAGCCTTACTGTCTACAATACCAGAAAGCTTCTAAAAACTTGAAAATCAATGTAAATTAAAAAAAAAATTTAAAAAATCCCTCCATGCATTTTATGAAGAAAAATTCTCCTACGCCTGCATTTTAAGTACATTTTCTAGGGACTCAGAAACGACAGAACAAGTCCATTTGCCTTTTAAAGCCCAGAATACACCTAAGGGCAAAGTCAGTTTAAATCAAGTTACTCAGATGGGCCAAAGAAGAAAAAAAAAAATTAAAAAAAAAGCCTAACCAATTACAACTGCTTTCAATCCACAATAGCTGGAACACATCCAGTGCATTGTTAGAGCTCTTTTCCTCTTACAATCTTCTGGGGGAGGTAAGTGGGGAAATGTGGCAGCAAGGAAAAAATGACACTAGAGCTCAAATAATTTCCTCCTTCCCCACCCCCAAATGACCAGAGAGGAAAGAGAAAAGTTTTCAGTGCCGATGATTAGATTTCAATTTTTGTTTTTTTCTAGATTTCGGGAAGTTTTGGCAGAAAATGATGTTTTGCCGTGGGAAATAGTCTACATATTCAAGCAAGTTTTAAAAGATTTTCTTACTACTATTGAGAGAGAAAACCAAGCAGAGCAGCTGGTAGATGCATGGAATACAAATTGCCCTGAACATTTTAGTCTGCGTGGTGACAGCTCCAACAAGTCGGACAAGGATGAAATCCCCACGGTTTCAAGTTATGTCGACAAAAACACACAAAGCATGTTTCCCACCTTCTCTCACAGAATCTGGAATCTACCCTATTACTACCCATCAAGTTAAGTTAGTTAGTGTTACTTTCAAAAAGTTATGTAGCCATCCACATTCCTTTGTTGTAATTGCCATCAAGACACACAGGAGTAAGAAATGTGACATCCTCCCCTTTTTATTCCAAGTTTAGAAATTAAAATCCTTTGTAATAGCTGGTATGCAGTGACTTAGGTATCAACTCACCTTTTACCTTTATAGTTTCTTAGAGCTGTTGTGTTTGAAGCCACCTTTTAAAATAAATGTAGAGGTTTCTGAAAAAAAATCTGAGGCAGTTTAATTATCAGCCATATAGAGCTAGAAGTACTTAAAACAACAACGAAAAAAGATTGCTTTGCATATTTTGAAACAGCATCAATGCACAAAGTGCTAGACAAAAACTTCTGTGTTTGTCACATAGCTTTTAGGCTGTATGGGAACTTTATACCGTGTAAAAGAAATGGTTTAATATAACATCAGTTAAATAAACTGGCAAATACTTTTTGGAGCTGAATAATTATTTCTTAACTTCAAGCATAATTGCATGTAAAGACTGACAGAACTCAACTACATGTACTATTTCTATGGTTTTTTTCTAAGCTATACTCTGCACGTGCTGAAGTATGTGGAGGACAGCCAAACAAAACCACTAGATATTTAACAGCATTTAACAACTAGCTCTCTATTCTTTAAAAAAATTAATGAATTATTTAATTTCTAATAGCCATTTTCCATTTGACTTACTTGTTCTGAAACCCAAATTCTGCATTAAACCCTTAATATTTTGATCAAATCAGATGGTACCTCTAGAATAGCCAAGGAGTCAACAGATCATTTCCAACACACAAGGTGTTCCTTCTAAATTTACACATAACAAAATCTAATGTTTCTCAGCCACCATAATCTATCACTGTGGGTTCACCAAGTTTTACAAGATTAATCACATATACAGCAGTCACGGTCACAGCAGGCAATTAGAGCAGAAAATCAATGAAAACATATGCCAGAACTCAGTTGGCTACATTTCCAATTGTGCTCCCATCACTGTAACAAGTTTTTACACGTTTCATATAATGTCTTTTTATCTGTATTTGCTCGTGATCTGTCTGCTGGATCAGAAAAAATGGGCAAGACTCACATGGCCCAATTCACAGAATACACTATTCCATAAACAAAACTGCTTCCTCTGGTATTATCTTCAAACATACTGAAGAAGCCAATCAGATTTCATCAAGTTGGTAACACAACTTTAAGGCATCTTAAGCTCCACAGCTGTATTCCTCATTCCAGAAAAAAATGTACTAATAATGCAACATAAATTGGATGAACAAATGGCATAATCATTTACTAAACACTTTTAAATCTTTTTGAAAATGGTTTTAAAAAGTCTTTGAAAAGCTTATGATATAGAGAACATTTCATGTAGAAAAATAAAACATAATATTCATAGAAGATAAAACAATCAGAACTCCTAATCCACATAAAGGAAAAAGCACCAGAGGACTAGAGCAAAAAATTTCCAACAGGTCTAAAACAATAAAAGCTGCAGCTCAATTCCAAAAGTAACTAGCCCCTCCACCTTGCATGAACTAAATACACAAAGCTTCACAAGGACATGCAAACTTCTTATATCTGCACTCAGAGCTGCTATAAACTCTTTGCCCTCTTCTTGTCAGTTTGAGGATTAATAACAAACACTGTGCTAAACTTACTCTGCCCTACTGATGCAGCACAAGGAGTTGGAGATGCTTCTCCTGCAGTTCTAATCTAATCCCTGCATGAGGGCAGCAAGAGATTCAAAAAAAGATTTTTCCACAGTGATAAAATTCTCACAAGTATTAAATGTCAAGGAAGGGGGGTAAGAGGTACTGAGTATTTAAAAGGTATTGGCAGGATTACTTTGAGAATTAACATTCATAATGCTGGTTTCAGATAGCTTTGAAGTGGTCAAATGTGCAAAATTCCTGCAATGGCAATTCATGTAAGTTTATTTCTTAAAATGGTATCCTCACAGCTGTCTATCTGAAAAATAGGTAAAAAAACTCTCAAAATGTAGTTTCCAAGTTTTCACTTATGGAAATTGGAAGGCCAGTAATATGGAAGATCCACTTACCTTAACAATCACCGAAAATGAGCAGGGAAAATAAATAAACACAAGAAGATAACCCCAGATACAACTTACCCATTACCCACGCCCTGCAAATTTCAATTTCATTTTAACATGAGCAAATGCATTTTTCCAAGTTCAGAAAGAGGGACCATCAACTATGCCATATTCTAAAAGGCAGTTGCTGCACAAAAGGTTAAAAATATAGGTAGGCATCATAGCCAATTCAGTGTTAAATCCCTATATGGTGCCAGGGAAATGCACAGAAAGGCTCACCGACTTTTATATGCATGTTTTAATCAGATTACTGCATCCAGTTCTAGTGTCCATATTTGGGGGGAAAGGGAGAAGGAGAAAGTAAAGGAGAACTGTAGAAGGTACAGGAAATAAATATCCAAAGGCTGAGAAATTGCCATCATCTAAGGACTCACTTTGGCTATTTTTTCAAATATTGAAATGTGGGGAACTTTGTGGAGTACAAGCACTTCCTCCTGACCAAATTGTTATATACTCTCTCTAGTTAAAAAGCAAAGAAAAGCATAGAAAAAGCAATGGGGTAAGGGCAAGAAGCCAAACTAAAAATGTTAAATATATTTTAAAGAAATTTGTTAGATTTACCACAACATGCTGCCAAGAAAATCTGTTCTTCAACTCACCAGCTGACACAAGGCATTTGCTAGAATTATGCTTACCCTTAGAATTCAGCTACCTCAGAGAGGAGTAACATTGCTGGAAGACCAGTCACCACTACCCTGTGGGAGATCACTGTCCAAGCAACTGCTTCTTTAAGTATTTTATATTTATGCCCTACACAGTTTGCATAAGGTGTTCTAAAACTACACTGCCCCTTACACGGAGCCAGCAGGTATTTCTGCAATAGGCAGGCAGCCAACACAAACCACCCTGGTGACAGGAAGGTGAGTGGCAGCAATTCCAAAGGACAGCAGTGTCTCCCACCTGCACAAACATCAAGCAAAGCAAACAGCATGTAGTATTTCCAGCCAGTAATTCAGCTTCAAAAAGATGCTAACTTGGTGAAATCGACACCTATGAGATGTAAGAAATAAAAGAGATAATAAGCACCTTTCACACACTTAAGCCTTTAACTTAAGTCTTAATGTGAACACAATTGTGTTGATACCAAGGAAGGATTTAAGGGTCTGAATTTCTTTTCTTTCAGTAAAACACAATAAAACGAATTTAAAAGTTAATCAATGATCTGTTTAAGTACAGAAATTCCAGTGAGATTTTATGCAGTTTCTATTTCTGCTACCTTTCCCCAACAACCTCAATTACTAATACTACTATTCTAGAGGTAGTTCAGGAAGCAAAACAATCTTAAAACCTTGGAGAATGAGGCATCATCGGTATAGACATTCCACAGTCTTTTTCAGGGAGACACGATTAAACAATCCTAATAACGTTTTTGTAAAGTATTATTACACACACTCTTGTGCAATAACACAACTGTTATTACCAATCTGGTATCAAACCCACACATTCTTACACATAAATTTGGACAAAAGTGGTAGGTAGACAAGTGTCCACCAGTAATTGTATATCCAGCTTCAAATAAACACAAATAAGCATTTCAAAAATCTGAATAACTTTAGTTTTGACTTTCCCAAGAAACAAAAAAAGAGTTTTGAAGGAAATGGACAATTATGCTACAAGCAGCCTCAACAAATGAAGAAAAGTTCTTTTGTTTTCAGCTCCTCAAACTCTTTCTGAAGAAGTCAGTGAATAAAATACAAGCATTTCCTTTGAAATGCTTGAATCTAAACCACTCAAATCTAAACCTCCTATAGAGACTTCAGGTTTTGCAAAAACACTCCAAATGTTAGCACATTCCCAGAGCTGTGAAACCAAAGTATGCATGAAAACAAAACACACCTAAGCAAACACAGCTTCTCATAGAGATTCCTTCCATTTTGTGGCGGGACAGACACACACCTATCATCTATGCTCAAAGGTTTTATGGCTATTGTTAAGAAATTCTGTCCACACTTACATAAATGGTCATTTAAGATGCATATCGCTTCTGTCCCACTCAGATATGGGGAAAAAAAATTACACAAGCAAACTTGTAAAAATAATTTTTTTCCATACTAACACAGCTGTCAAACTCACAATCAGGTTATCTGCTAAGACTTGTGAGTGGAAAGAGCTTTCTGTTCAACCAAAAATAAAGATATGCCTCTGCCTAGTCACACAAGGCTTGATCAATCGTGCTTATTCCTCCTGTGTACAGAAAATACACAAAATAGATCTTGTAGCTTAGTACTCAGTTGGGTTAAAGAGTCAAACACTTAATAAATACTACAGAAACGTTACTATCACCTAAATAAAGACCGAAAAGTCACAAACATCTTGTTTGTACTGACTTGAAGCATCACATTCACAGAAGTAACATAAAATAACTGTAAAATTTTGTCTGGCCACTTCTGGAAAATTTTAACTACTTGCACAAAGCCCAGTAGCTCTTAGTCAGTGATTCAGAGCTTGGTAATGGCAGCACCTTTACACTGAGAGTTAAAAAGGAATAATAGACATTTTGAGGTGCCAATTTTGTCCTTTACTTGAAGCAAAGACAGGAACACTGCTAGCCTGAACAGCCTCTGCTGAAATATCAGACTACCTGATAGCAAGATGTTATGCAAAAAGTTTGTTCTTTCTCAGCTGCCAATGTACCTCTACTGCTGTGCAACACACACAGAAAAATAAAACCCGAAACGCTCGCTCTGGAGTATATGCACAGCTCATCTTGGAAATACTATATGGAAGTGCATACAAAACACTTCTCTACAGCAACCACAGATACACTACCACACCTGCTCTGAATGCCAAGGTTAGTATGTGCTGCTACAGTCCAGGTAACACCCAGGGCAAAGTAGTTTTAGGATTTCAATATCCAGACTCCAGTGAAAAGCAAATGTACCTGGCTGCTGTGCAAACACACATAGACTTCTTGTTGCCTGTAAACTCTGCCATCTGAGAATAACCCATAAGGAACAACATGTCAATATACCTCTGATTTGCTTTACTCTAGTAACTTAAATGCTTCCTTAGGTAACGACAGCAATGAACTCGTGAATCTCATTTATCACTTCCCACTGATAAAATTTTAAGCTAATGCACCTGAATCAGAATAAACGGAGTCCCTTCTAGTACAGTTCTACGTTTTTTTTCAACAGGACTAGGTATAGCTGTGCACCAGTGCTAATGCACTTCAGAGAAAGCAAACCCTACACGCAACCCATCTAGTGATAACGGAGACAACAGACCTAAGCAGCAAATCAGAAAACAACATTAAATACTAAGCGCACAAAAACTCATCCGCCACAAACGCTACCGGGGGTGTTAGGCTGGAATCCAACAGCTTCACAGCCTGGGCCCACCAGAGCAGGGGAGCCAGAGGAGGCTGCCCTGGCTCTGGGGAATGCCCGGGGCACCCAGCACAGAGGAGCGAGGGAGGCCATCAGGAG
>NW_005054303.1:7096551-7098282 GCF_000277835.1 Geospiza fortis | reverse complement strand
CGGGAGCGCTCCCGGCCGCGGGCTGCCTTCCCTTCGCACGTGATTCACCTGGAGCTGCGCGCCGAATTCACCTAAACCGACCCCCAACATTTATTAAAGCCTTCCTTGGAAAGGCAGGACATACAGACGCAGACCAGAAGTATACAGCAGGGTCGAACACTAAGGCCTGCCATCCCTACTGGATAAATTTCAAAAGAAGAATAGGAATTAAGATAAACGTGTCTGTTGAACTTCCCTTTCGTCCTGTCATCCTCTCTTCTGAAATAACTAAAACATCTGCGTGTAATTTGTTAAGTCAGATAAATAATGAAAACCAATCTGAACACAGGGTAGACCCTTACTTTCTCTAATAGGATTTATCGTCTCCACACTGAGTACCTGATCCAGTGCAGGCATTTGGCTGCTTTAGAACGGTTCCTCTCAAGTAAACACAAATCTAGGGTATATGTAGAGACATATGTATACCACAGCCTCTGGCTGCTTAATGTATCAGCCTCAAAATCCTAAATTAAAGAAAAAAGGGGATTTTCCTCACTAAATTTTCAAGAGGTTTTTAAAGTTTTAAATGAAAATATACGCAGTATTTTGACATAAGTTATGCTCCTATATTAAACGCAAAAAACACCATGTAAGATCCGAGCAGTCTTGTTTGCCCTGTGTGACAAAGCTCATATGTAGCAAATCTATACACCTGCAGATTATGTAAATCACTCATAGGGAAAGTAAATACAGTCTGTGATCCCACTAAAGCATTTTAACGCACACGATAAAGGTCGGAGCTCTACTTTCCTTTCACAGCCTCAGGAAGCCTGGGCGGTCATTCCCCCCTCACCCCACAGAACAATGCCTGAGCACAACTCTGGAATTCCAGTCGCCCCGTCCTTCCCGCACCTGGAGGAAACGTGCAAAGCACATGAGTGCTTCAGACTTCATCCTTATGGCCCAGCGGGTGCCTCCCACTCCTCCAGAACAAGCTGTTCCCTGAGGGACATAGGGAACTGCATAGACTGTGACAGGCTCTTCCCGGCATTGTCCTGGCATGGCACCTGCTGCGCTTGCTCTTGGGCAGCAGGACTGAGGTGAAGATCTGCACTGGAAGAGCATTGCCAGCAGATCGATGGAGGTGGTCCAGCCCCTCTGTTCAGCCTAGGGGAGGGGAATGTGGAGTTTTGTGTCCAGTTCTGTGCTCCTCAATACAAGGGACATGGAGCTCCTGGAGCAGGTCCAGTAGAGGACAACAGACAATGACTGGGAGCCTGGAGCATCTCCTTTATGAGAAAAGGCTGAAAGAACTGGCCCTGTCCAGCCTCGAGAAGAGACGACTGAGAGGAGACTTCGTCAGTGTATATAAATATCTAAAGGAAGGGTGGCAAGAGGATGGAGCCAGGCTCTTCTCGGTGGAACCGAGCAATAGAACAAGAGGCAGTGGGCAGAAACTGATGCACAGGAAGTTCCACATGAACATGAGGAAGAACTTCACTGTGCATGACCATGCACTGGAACAGGTTGCCCGGAGAAGGTGTGGACTCTCCCTCACTGGAGATATTAGAGAACTATCTGGATGCAATCCTGTGCCACGTGCTCTGTGATGACCCCGCTCGGGCAGGGAGGTTGTTCCAGGTGCCTCACTGCGGTCCCTTCCCGCCTGACCTATTCCGTGATTCCGAGGGCAGCGGGGCTGGCACAGCCGCGGTGTGAGGGCGCTCCGGTCCTCCGCGGCCATAGGGGGCG
>NW_005054303.1:7090143-7096393 GCF_000277835.1 Geospiza fortis | reverse complement strand
GCCCTCGGGGCTCGGGCAGGGGGCCCGGGCTGCGGCGGGTTGTGGCGGGGAGGCCAAGGAGACGGCAAACACACCGTTGTTCCTGGTAGATAGCAGGGAAAAAATTACTCAGAACGATGTCGCGGCCGCACAGGCCCTAGGGAAAGGTCTCTGCCGGGCCTTGGCGCGGTGTTAAGTGGAAACAGCGCTGCTTGTTCCCTGTGTTCTGTAGCGGTGGGGAAATCTTTCCTGCCTGATCTCTTCAGTCTCCTTGTTTGTTAGTATATCTTGATATTCTGCTATAACAGAATAACTGTCTGTGTTCCACTGTTCATCAGAAACTACACACGCTGGAAATTTAGGTGAGCAGTGTCCTTAGCGCAGTGTCATTAATAGTGTTGGTGAAAGCACAAAGGTGTTTCAGGAACTTTTGCCACAATCATAAATTATTGAAATGATCGTCCATAAACAAATGTAAATGTGGGTTTATCTGTAATTATATACGAATCGCCTCAAAGTTGCTTTAATTCTTTAGAAACACGTGGATTTTTCCAGTTGTCTTGACAGGGGCTGCCCTTCCACCCTCTCTTCTTAGAGAGGCAATGCTTTACCAGACAATGCTTTACATTTAATAATGGCAGATACGTGAGCATTACCTCAGAGAAGTTAACTCTGCTTTTCTTTCCTGGCTCTCTGGTTTACCATATGCTGTGTATAGCTGACTTTATTGGGTTGTAATAAGCGTCAATAGTGACTATTGAGTGTGCATAAAACATGGGGTATCTCAGTGCAGTGTGGTGCAGATGTGAACTAACATTTATGGGAGTTAGGGTAAGCTTTCTTTTAAAACCTCCTACAGTTTTCTCTTTGTCTAACAAAGCTGCATGGAAAGGAAAAAACTGCCAACACTGACAGGCTTCTTGCTCTTGGGGCATATTTTGAAAGTCAAATAGTCATGATAAAGCATGAATTCATTAGCTTAACATCATTTATGTTGCTATTTTGAGTAGAAATTAACATGCTGGAAGAGACAGCTGCGAGGGAGGGAAGCTAAATTGGTAGTGCAAGGATGGAGCCTCTCTGGCTTGTCTGGAATGAGATTTCCTCCTAAGGGAATCTGGAAACTTTAGGAAAAAACTGTCACTGATAGGCAGAGACAAATCTATCTGTTGCTGCTCTGTAAATCTTCTGTTGACTCATCTTTTAACCCTTTCATCTTTTTTTTTTTTTAGCCCATAAATTGTAACCTTAACTCTGAATTTTCATTTCTTTGCTTTAGAATAAGTACTTTGGCATGCTTGGGGATTTTTTTTTTTAACCCTTTCATCTTTTTTTTTTTTGTGTTAGCCCGTAAATTGTAACCTTAACTTTGAATTTTCATTTCTTTGCTTTGGAATAAGTAATTCGGCATGCTTGGGGATTTTTCTAACCTGTAAACTGCTGCTGATATGCATCAGGAGTGTGTGTGTACATGTAAAGATAGATGAATATATATATGTCTGTATGTATGTTAAAAATCCAGCAGGTAAGAATACATTGCAAAAGTTAAAATGACAACACTTTTTATAAATTTCAGATGGTGCAGGCCATGATTCCAAAGGCATTGAAACCCATGACATTCTACTTTTCTACTGTGTATCAAGAAATATGGGTTGGTGTAGCATTAACAACTTATGCCTACTACAAGATTTCCTATGGGGGTAAGTCACACATAATAATCTTTTTTTATACAAGAGAATATCCACAGCTGGAATCAAGTCATTGAAAATAGCCAGCAAGTAGGAAATTAACATTCTTCCTTAGGGTCAGGTCTTTGCTATAATAATTTAGGTGTTTTAAATGCTGATTGTAGATGGTTGCACAAAAATACTCAAATGTCAGTGTAACTGTGCTTACATTATGAAGATTAGGTAATGTAGGTATTGGTTTTTAAAATGCAGATCTAACTTATTTGTGATTTGAAAAAAAAGTTGTTTTAAAATGGTTCTCTCACACGAATGTGAAAGTGTATTTTGGGCTGATGGCATCTCAAAATGAGAGCTACATCACTGAACATGAGAATGTGTGTTACTTGGTGACACTGGATGACTTTCTCAGAGAAAGAAACAGAAAATCTAATGTAAAAATAATAAATGTGAATGGGCCAGGTCCCTTAAACAAGAAGGGTACAAGAGATTATGGTGTCTTAAAGGGCCTGTTTGTCAATTTAGGCTATGCTTGATAAATCCCAAACCCTTTACTGGGTGTTGTAAACAATGAAGTGTTGTAAGTTATAGGATAAAGGAGCCCCTTGCTGTGGGAGCAGCAGAGATACTACCTCAGTATTTCTCTAGCTTTGTCCAAATAATGTGTAGCATTCCAAAACTGATACACTGCACTTAAAAGTTTAAGTAAATATAAGTGGTTGATCTTAATGGCTACTTAATGACTATTAAGTAAATATGAGTAGTTGAGGTGGACAGGAAGGAAAAAAAAGTTTAGCTTCAACCTTTTATTTCAAGGAGAGTTCAAAATGGACAGACTGTTTCAAACTTGTCTTCGTGTCATGCTATGTTAATTCATGACCTAGTGTAGATTTTTGAGGGCCAAGAAACCTGGATAAATGGCAACTGTATGCTAAGCTTTATTTGAAAGGGAAAATAGTTTTTAATAGCTGTAGCCCTTTCTGCACTTTGGGGGATAATTTTGCAAATAATATATGGAATTGCAGGAGAGTGTGTTGTAGGATAAATCAGATTGGAAGGGACCTCTTGAGCTCACCTGGTCCAAACCAGTGCTTGAAGCAGTTAGATCCCAGTTAGATCAGGCTGCTTATTACCTTATTCATAATTTAAGTATTTCCAAGGATGGAGATTGTACAATCTTTTATAACAGTCTTCCTTATAAAGAATTTTTTTTCATCATTGTGACCCAGTGTTTTAGGAGTTTAGGAGAACAATTCCAACGGTAATGTAAAATACAAAGGAAAATTTTAAAGCCAACATTTCACTTCAGTTTACATCCATATCTTGTGTGTGTATATACCCATATATTATGTGAAATAGTAAAATTCTATAAAAGTTTATTTTGAATTATAATAGAAATCTTGATAACTATAATTTCTAAATGCACGGAGTGTTGGTTAATTAAAAACAAACAACTTGTAAAAATCAGTATAAAGTTTGCAGAAACGTACCATGGAAAGTACATATTGTGCACTTTCAATTTTTGTTTAACCTAATAATAAGCTAATTAAAATTTACCTTTGAAAAGTAAATAGGAAATATAATTTTAACTGTCATTGTTCAGCTTATTTTTTTTCTTTTTTTCCCCAGGCAAAAAATCATCAGGAAATAGTAAGTATTAGCTATCTAATACCTTGATATAATTTCTAAATAAGTACAGTAAAAATTAGTTCCAAATATTCTACATTAGATAAATTTGGGGCTTAAGTTACAGGTTTAGCAAATGTTTAAAGATTACTTCAAAATAAGTAATTTTGGTTGTGTTGATAATTTTATATCCTAGAAACAACTGTGGATCTGCACATAAATAATCTTTTGCGTAGGTTTTAGGAGTAAAATGGAAATTCTATACCTTGACTGTGTGGGCAAGGAATTTTTTCAAATAATAGTAACAGCCATTTAATGGAATTACTTAAATCAGCATGATATCAAGAGTACCTGCTATTTAGCTATCAAGAAACTAGAAAGTATAAACTTGTGATTTGGATTTGTATCTTTATAAAGTAGTGTTTAGATATTTATGGACAGTTTGTTCTGAAATCACACTGGAGTTTATTTTTTCATGACCTGCTGTATCTCAGTTCACTTTCTGCACCATGAGAGAGAACCCATTTGCTCACAGTTGAATCTGTACATGCAAACATTATTTACATTTTGAAATGTGCAATAAAAGAAAATACTGCCTAGTACTAGACTTAGAATAATAGTGTAAATAAACTTCAGTTCTGGAAGAACCATAACAAAACCAAAGAAGAATGGGTGTTGACTGTAATGGGGCTTTAAAACTTGCAAAAGAGAAATTTTAGTATTTGCTATATTTACTTATGTACATATTCTGAGGGTAGTGTTTTATTTGAATAGCCAATTCTTGTGCTCAGATGTAAGTACACTTGTCAGTTCTAGGACCTGCACTACATTCCTGAATTGATTTGCTTTACTGTTTGAACAGCCTAAATTGTGTCTTTGTTTCAGAGTCCTCTGACCATCATTAAAGATCTCCTCTGTTCCTGGAATATGAATTTGGTGGTTCATCATTTCTACTGCAAATGAAGGGAGTTACAACCATAGGGAAATGAATACTAGAACTGTACGTGATCCATCTGCTGTAATTGGAAAAAGAATAAATCCATTGAGCAAAAAGTAATTAAAGATCTTGGACAATATGTGCTGGAGTGCAGTGCTAACCTAATTTTTAGAATAAGCTTCTACAGTTCTAAGTACCATGTTAAACTTTTTCAACAGTATTTTAAAAGGGACTGAATCTTTATAACTAAACTTCTTAATAGAATTAGATTCCTTTTCCCCTCCCCCTAGTAATAGCTCTTTTGGCTATTTACTTCAAAACTCATTTAATAGGATGCCAAGTATGAGGACTTCAACCTCAGCTTTTTGTCAACTTGTGGTGCAGTAATCAAGAGTACCAAAAATTATATTTTAACTCTTACATTTCTAAAGAGTTTTTAGTTCTGCAGGGTTTAAAAGCAAATGTTACATTGTTATGAAAACACCATGCAAAATGTTACAGATATTTTTTAAAGGTGCATGATTGACAACTATTTTTTTTGTCCTTCATATTCAAGAGAGCTAAGGAATTATTTTGAAAGGCTTTTTGTTTAGTCACAAGTTTTGCAAAGGAATAAGTAATAGCATGCCCATATTGTATAAGAAAACTGATATTACATGGACTTCCATTTGCCATTGGAACTTACCTCAGAAAAGCTCAAAATTTAAAGGGAATAATGAAATCACACACTGGCAGTTGGTATGAGCACAAACATTTAACTGGTTTCAAAGAGTTTTCCTTTTTACTGAAAGTGTAGAAGTAATACTTGTGTTATTAGGATGGGTATTAGTGGTTTTTGCAGATAGCTGTTAGAACTCCACAGCAAGTGTATTTTGATACTGTAGGAACATATGCTATCCTATGAAAATCAGTGTTCAGAACTATGCATACTGAACTCTGTACCAAGAATACATAGTGTGTAAAACCAAAACTGGACTTCATGTCATGTTTTGTTTAAATTTAGCCTAATCTGCCTTTGAGAAGATTAAGATGCTTAAGTCATTTTAATGACTTAATGCTTACGTACATCTTTTTAACTACTTCACTGAAACATCTTAAATCTTTCAGCTTGATTAAAATTTTGCTTTTCAATCTTCTGACTGCAGTATCTGGCCATAGCTTAAATGTTTTGTATTCAAATACTCAGAACTTGGTAACCTTACCTGCTGATGGTAAACATTCCAAACACTGTTGCCTTTAATTTCTTCGAAATTTATACTTATGCTTAATAGCTGTACATACTGAGGAAAATTTACAGTCTTATTTCTCTGAGAGCTTTTTTTTAAAGAAGGCAAGTTTAGCACCACTGACTTGAAAAGGTGACATCCGTCCCTCATGTATTTTTGATATTTCTTCCACCTTCCACAGTTTTCTTTGTTACACCTTTTCTTGATCTGTTTTAGCTGATTTCCTTAATCATTTCTATATGGGTTTTCTGTTTCCTCACCACAGAAAAATGAATGAGAAATCGAAAGAACTCCTAGATTTTTTACATAAAATCAAAAGCATCCAACAGAAGGGAATAGACAATAAAAACTAGAAGAAAATGGAACTTAAATGAACAGATATTAAGCCAGTGGTAATTACAGGGTGAGTGAGTTGTGGTATACTTAATAAGCAGTTCAGATTGAAAATTTATGCCAAGTAAGGAGCTATAAGAGCATTTGTAATGCAAATTTATGATCACTAAGTTATAGTTCCTAAGATACCACACATACTTCAAATGACTTGCTTTAGGAATTTTCAATTACAGAGCTCAGGCAGACATATCAGGAAAAAATATTAATCACTGCAAGATTTGCTTCACCTTAGCCAGACCATTGTCACTGAGGTACATCAACATGCTCTTCTGATCTCCTGGCTTGGAAGCCAAGAGGAGCTTCTGCTGACCTGCCCTTGGAGCACACTTCACTGCCCTTCTAGGTAAACTTCACCTGCTTCAAGTCCTAACTCTTCTTTCTATCTGACTTGCTTTATATTCTAG
>NW_005054303.1:7081026-7090133 GCF_000277835.1 Geospiza fortis | reverse complement strand
AAGAAAGTACATATGGGCAGCAGTGTCTGCATTATAAAAATGATAATTTCTACTGAAACAATGCCATATGCAACTGGTTCTTCCATTGCTTCTTCTCTGTCAGGAATTTCTATGAAGGCTACAGAATATTCCCTCCTTTGTGATCCTTAACACAAATATCTGCAAAAGATAGGGGAAGTAAGACTGCTGTTGATGTTTAAATAGTTGTTTTGTTTTGTTTTGTTTTTTTAATTGAGTAGCATACAGAAGGGGGAAATTCAGTCAGTGACTTGACTCGAAAGCAGAAATCAACACACCCATAACATGTAAACCTGTAGTACTGTCTCTATACTTCCTGCTTCTCTATGCTGAAGTAATGTAAAACACAACAGAGGAAAGCAAACTAAGGCATTTTAAGAGCCATTTCATATCTGCAGTGAGGTGTGGAAAGAGTAATCAATTTTCATTGCAGCACTAGCACCTGGAGCACAGCCCTAGGTAGACAAACATTTCAAGGAGTACCCACCCTTGAAGTGAATACTCTTATTTTAGAATATGTGCCTTTCTTCTTTTTTAGTAATTTAACTAAGGTGATTTCTAAAGCTAACTTAAAAATATTTTCTTGTTCCAGGTAAGTGTCTAAACAGACAATACTCAGCTCCTGAACAAATTCATTTGCTATGCAAATGACTGTGTAAGATCAGGACATTAATCCATGGATGTAATATTCAACATGATTCACAACTAAACACTGGTGAGGGATATGCTTACTGCACATTGATGGATCATGTTGCTTTCCTTCAGCTGCTGCCTCTTTATATTGCTGACATTTCTAAAACAGGATTGCATTTAAACTTTATGTAGTAAAATAGTTAAGCAACTGCATTCTTAATTTGTTGCCTGTGATGAGGCATCAGCAGTGACAAAACCTGTTCACTACCTTTACCATGTTAGTGGAACAACAAACATCTTTAGGGGTTGAAGAACCTCATCCAATTACTGCAGCATCCTTTTGACTAAGTTTTGTGGTGGCACTGGTAACTTTTTTTTTTTTAATAATCAATACAGAACATGAAAGCTCAGCAGTAGGAAACTGTATTAATGATGACAATGCTAATGCAAGATGTTGTCTTACAGTACAAGTACTTCTGTATTTGCCTTTCCATGCTGAGTCTTACCTATAACTGGGATACATTTATACATTTTGGAGCTTGGAAATTTCTAGAACATTTCAAGTTCTGTTCTACAATTAGGAATCTCCGAGTTTCTCCTGCATGTTAATAAGGTATGATAGAATACTCTAGGGGAGCAGCAAAATACAGTCAGAGCCAAGGAAACATTAGTCACAAGGCCCAACCTACTTAACCTCCTTAATGGCTAACTTGGAAAAAACCCAAATGTGTATTCATGTTAATTGGGAGGATGAGTAAAGCTGCAGGAAATGATCCAAAGTAACTAAAACAGCTGAACAAGTCTCCTGTTTATCTGATTCATGATAGCAATCCAGTGTTTCTCGTACAAAACCAATACAGAGCTGGTATGTTCGTGTGTCTTGTACTTTGAGTCCTTAAGGAAGCAACAGTCAGGTGCTTGTTAGACACAGGTGCTTGTGTGTGACATCACCACCAGCTGGCTGAACTGAAACAGAGGAAATCAATGTGTGAAACTTCTATTGTTTCATTCAAAGAAATCTGTGAAGTTACTAGGAAGGAAAGAATAGTGAGATGCAAAGTCCCCGAGGCATTAAATATGTTAACAATTCATTAAATGGAGGAACAAGAAGTGACACGGTAGTGCTTGAACAGCAGACTCTTCAAACTACAATTCCATGACCTTTAGTAACTAACATTTAGCAGCTAATGTTTTTAAGAACATAGAGCCACATGGCTGATTTGGTAATTTATTAAAATCTGATAAATAAGACAGTCTTATGTAGTCTACTCCACTGCTGCAGGCAAAGTAACTTGGAAACAATTATTCTGTCCTAACCCAAAATGAAATGACCACCACAAGAATGGATGATTTAGAGGTTTTAATTAAATTCTGTCTTCAGTTGTGGTTTAACAGTATGAGTACTCTGGCAGCTACACCAGCTTGTAGAGTTTGCACCCTTACACTGCAGTGCCTTGCTCCTCATAGTTGTATTGATACAGTTATTTGTGAATAAGATCAGGTGATTTTGCATAATTTTATGGGTTTTCCCCCCTATAAAATAACAAAACAGGCACTTGTTGGGTTTTTTTTTTCCATTTTAATATGGACCCATCCGATTCCATTTACAGCAAAGCTGCTTTATAACTAGATGAAAGCGCAGCAGTTGAGGGGGGAGGGAGGAGAGTTGCAGAAAAAGGGCAGAAGAATCAGAATTTCTGAGCTCCCATTTACTCAGCCAAGTTCCCAAAGTCGTTGTGTCCCTCATAACAAGGCAATGCAAGGTTCCTCCTCATCCACAACGCACATGATCAAAGCACTGTCACTCCTGGAAGAACTGTCATCAGTGTCAACAGCTGGAGCAATAAAAAGAATGCACAACTCCACCCTGCACAGAAATCAGGAATGTCAGCTTGTGCTGCAGCAAAGGCAGAGCCTTGCTTCCTTCCTCTGGGACAGCACATTGCTTTCTTGAGTTTATACTATCACTTAATTAATTGGGACAAATGGACAAACAAATAGGGAACAGGGAGAACCACTGGATGATGATACCCTAATGCTCAGTACTAGCAGGAAGAATACTTTTACTTATAAAGGATAAAATTGGTAGTGGTTCATCAAATTATATTATTGGTTGTCATCAAATGAAAATATGCTTAATTATTATGGCCTTCTAAAGGATCATAAAGGAATGGTTTTTAATTGACATGACCTTTAACTTTTATATCCATATCATGACAGTACCTTCAGTGGTCTGCTGGGAGAGACAATAGAGATTTCTTCAGAGCTAATGAAGTGTGTTTGGTAGGAAATGATAATGGGGATTATGTGGGTGGTAGAAGTAAGAGCTGTATACTGAATGAATCCCATCTGTGGTGACTGCTGCCTACACAGATTTTTTTCTGCAGTATTAGTTGTAGTCTTCATTTCTTGTTTTAACCTGTTGTGTTTAGCATGCTTTTGATAATATTAAGAATTGCTGCAATTAAGGGGGAATTCTTCAGGTATGAAGTACAAGCTGTTGTGAGGTATTTCATATGGAATGCTATGTAAACAAGCAAACTGGCAACAACTAAACTGAAAAGAAGCAGAGCATTATGGGAGGAAAAAGGAAGGATTAATAAAGTGGACTAGAATGTGAACAGGCATTTGATAGAAGACCAAGAATACAGGGACCTCCCTTTTGGGGGAGGTTTAACCAAAAGCATTTTCACTTTTATAATTAACTCTTTTTTTATTTTGTACATACATATATATGTCTCAAGAGATGCTTTTTTCAGCACTATTATTGACCATGATGCTTCAGGTATACCTTTTAATTTAGTGCAGTTGTACAGAGAAATAGCCTTGTTTAAATTCTCTTAAACCTGACATTACAATTCTCTCCTTATAACCCTGATGTTGTATTCCACATATTACATACAGCTTGAAAAGAAAATTCTTCTGGTCTCAGTTAGGATCTCTAGGCACTTCTTTAAAATAATTAGCTAAAATTTCAATTCTGCATTTCTTTCAGTAAGCTAAGAATTTGAGTCATACCAGTTTTAACAAAGGACCTGACTCTTGGTTTAAGTAAACACCAAGATATAATACTGTTCAGCATACTTTGATTTTAGTAATTCTTCTGGAGTAATGCAACTAGAAAAGGAATCTTGCAAAAACTATTTTTACTTTGCTTTCAAATTATGTATTCTTATTAATGCTAACTATCACACCTCTTTTTAAATTAAGGCTAGTACATTAAACATGTACTCAGACCTTTCTAGAAGGAAGAAAGGCAGAAGGCAAGAAAAAAAAATTATTCCCATAGGAACTGGAAGAAATAAAAAAAAGATTGCAGTACCTTGTACTGTAGCTTGTCCATTTACAGAACAGAAATACTGGTTTTGAATTTGAGACATAAACAGTAGACAAACTTTAAAGTAGTATCTAATCATCCCCCAGCAAGTAGGTTATTATTGGGTGTACTCCTCCATGATGCACACACTCCTTTCCAGCCTTCTAAATATTCTCAGGTTCAGCTGCATATTATGGTATCTTCTTTGAATAAGTCAACCTAAAATAGATTCTAAACACATACCAGTGATACATTTTCTTCTGTCACTATTTCTAGAGCTTTTCACTGAATATTTTCAATAAGGTTCCATCAATGCCCTACACAATTCATCTGCTTCTGCTGTTGACATTCTTCTGTTTATGCAGCTAAGAACTGTAGTAAACCTTGTTGTAGGATCACAGTAGTAAAAAAAAATTATTCAGAAATGTATTTCTGGAAGATTACAAAACAGGGCACTTGGAAACAGAATCAGCTTGTCTCATTAATGTTCCCTGGCCTAGAATATTGTTGCTTTATGTGGAAAAGTAGTATTTACTGAAACAGAAGGGATGAACCTTAACATCAATAAGGCACAAACCCATTATTTTCATAGCATGCAAAAATCATAATTGCAAATGTTAGATTACATCTGCTGGTCAGATTACCTGAGTGCAGATGTTCTTCTATTAAAATGCACTACTGAAATAGTGTTTGTGACTGAAAAACTCAGATTCACAATAAATTGTATATACCTGTATAGAAGACAGCCATGCTCTGTAATCAAATTTCAGTAATCAAAAAGCCCAAAAAGTGGTAATTTAAGGTGGTGTTTATGTATATATACACATATCTATATGTGTATCTCTATCTATACAGATACATATGTGAGAGAGAGTGCAGAAATGTTTTCCATAGAGATGCATGTTAAATCAGAACCTGTTTCACATCTGCAATGGTGTTTTATTTAACAGATTTAATACTCTTAGTCTCTTAAGAGGAGACTTACCTTGTGTATTCTAATCTGTAAAATCTGTGATAAGTACATACATAAAAAAAGGTAAAGAATGTTATTTCCAGCAGTGTAGTCTTAATAACGTAGTTGTTTAAATACTAAGTAGAAACAGATTTTTTTTAAATACACATTTAATTTGGTTTATAATTTTTTTCTCCTACTCTAAATGAGCATTCTTCTGCTCAGAGGCATGTTTTCCTCTCTCAGCTTCCTTTGCGCATCGCTTTGTCAGTAACTGCTAGAAAATACCTTTCAGTACATCCCAGACTTCAGAATTGAGCAGAGGACTTGCCCAATCTGCCCTTCCAAGCTGCAGTCCTTCAAGTCCACCCATGACCAGGTTCAACAGCAGGAGCTTCATTACATGATACCCCCTTCATGTTTGTTCTTACGAGATCTGTTTACCTCAAGAAAGGTAACTAAGAAAAGGACAAATTCTAGTAGAAGATGCACATTTCAAATTAAGCATTACTGGGTTTGAATATCGCAGTAATACAAATCTAATACGAAAACAAACCTGCATCTGATACAGCAGTAAACATAAAAAAGGAGATTGGTTTCAATTATATTTAATAAGTAGTTGGCCATCTAAAACAAAGGAATTATATGGTTAATAGAAAAGTTGAAGACTAAAAAACCAAAATTTTTGCAGCATGAGGGAAAAACTAATCATGTATCACAGAATTCTGCATTAGCCTGTTAGCTGAAAGAAAAAGTATTTGAAATGCCTTCACACAGAAACTGTAAAAAACACTTAAGTGGTTTTTTAAGTGTAAAAAACACAGCTAAGTCATAGAAGAGATACGTGAGAACAATTTTAGTCTTACACTAACAAATTAAAAAGCTAGGCCTAATCTTAAAACATGGTCTATCATTTTCCCCTCACATTAACCAAGTGGTACACCCAAAACACAATAGCACATAAAAAAAAGAGGACTAAAGAGTGCAGGATTGACTGTCCCTAATTAATGTTTCAACTAATGACCCATCATCTGGCTCATCTCAGATACTTGCACTTATCATTGAAAATTTCAAAAAAACGGATTTTTATAAATAAACATCATGAGAGGGTTGGCTATAAAGCCTAAAAGTACAAGCAGAGAGAAACCTCCCAGGACACTGAAGTTTTTGTTTTCTCCACCTCTTTGCATATGGTTAATGGCTTCCTTGTTATAAATTACAGAGGAGCAGAACAAGATTTTCCATCTCTAAAGATGGTGGCATGTCATTTTACAGGACTCTGTCTTCTGTAGCTACAATATAAACCAATTCCTTTTAGTGCAATAATTTTATGAGAGTGGACAGCAGCACAGTCCCAATGAGACCACAGCATTTTGCACTAAGTACGTGCTTTTGCATCATGTGTATTGGATTAAGTATACAATTTCTGTTATTGTTTAAAGAAATTACCTCTAATCCAGCAAATGCAGGGCTGGAACACATGACATACCAGACACCCAAATCCCAGGAAGTGCACACAGCTATGCCACACACACATAATGCTTCACTCCTGCTTTAATTGTGACACTTCTCAGAATGATGCACTGAGTGCTGGGCTATGGAAACTTCAGATCATGAGTCACCTAGTCCAGCATACATTACCTTAGAATATTACAAGGCAGTGATGAAAAAGTATCTTTCTCCTGTTCACGTGTCTTAAATGCTGTATACCAAACAGACATCAAAGTGTTTCCTTTAGGTTATTATTTGTAGTTTATTTATCTCTGAACAGGTTTGGTGGGGTTTGAAATGCCTTGGCTGTATGTGAATTCAAGCATGCAGCATATGAGTATTGTTCACTAGGAGCACTTTATGGCTGCAGCCTTAGGAAGCCAATGTGATTCTGGAATGAAAGGCTATTTAAGGCCACAGTAACAAATTAATATACCTTAATATACCTACATATACACTCCTACTTTACACTGTCATTCAGTAAAGATTTAAGGCTCCTGCTGTGAAACTCCCCATGAAACATTCAGTGTTTTTGTTTGCATCATCTGTTACACAGCACTGCACTGTAGCCACCCCATGAACTGCCTGTCAAGTTAAAAGTACTTCTGTCATTCAGTTTCTTAAATTGCTGACTTACTCCGAGTGAGCTCCTCCTGCATTACAGCAAATGTAAAATACCATTTTTGAAAAGAGAGTCGTATTCTGGTAATCCACTTAGTCATTTAGCAAAGAGACATCATTTTCTTTAAATACGTGCAAAAAACCACCAGTGCTCCTACCCATACTCATTTTTAGAGATTTTATTCTGCCAGTTATGAGTGAACCCATGTGAACTGTAGCCATCTAGAAGGCTGCTCCCCAATCAGAGCTAGTCATCCAGGCTCCATCCTAAATCAATACAGAGATAGGCACCTTCAAAGACCAGGAGATTTAGATAGTGGGATGAGTATCTCGAGGTGAATGAATTACCTGCAGAACTGCCTCTCTCCCCTCCCCATCCTGATTATCTGTAGAAGCAGCCTCAATGAGTGATTGAAATGACACACCTAACTCCTACCTTAGTAAAGTTGGATAAGATGGATCCCACCCTAAGTGTTTGACCTCTGACACTGTTGCTGGCTATAAATAGCAGTATCTGTTATTTAAAATAATACCACATGAAAAGAAAAAAAGTGTTACATTAATTCAAAATTATTTTCCTGTGACACCTCCAAAGCGTGAAAACATTTTCCTATGCTCTGGAAAAGCATCTTAACAAGTAAATGCAAAACTGGAGAACACTTGGATCTCAGAAGGTAGGAAAGCTCATTTTCCTCCTTTTGTCTATAGAAAAGGAGAGATTCAGACATACTAGTTTTTAAAATTTTAAAAACATCTACCTTTGAAAATCTTGCTAGAAGATACTTAGAAAACACAAGTAGCATTCAGAATTCCAGCAGGAGTGCTCCTGAAAATTTTATTAGTCTGCCACCTTTATCTTTGGGACTCTCTGCTTGTCCTAAGAAAAATAATGATCAAATAAAAGGTCTGGAAATTTATTAACAGAAGTTAAAACCCCTTTTTCCAATAAACCCAGGTTAAATACACACCATGTTTTGGTCATTTTTTTCTATGTACCCATAAATTCCAAATGTTTTAGCAAAACAATAAGTGACAGTTTATGCATTTCAATCAAATTTCAGTTTCTAGGTAAATACAACTTCTGCACATCTCAAAAACTCACCATACCAGAACCAATAAGCAGTAATTGTTCATTTTTTATGTATTATCAGTTAAAAAAAGGTATGTTAATCTACAGTGGTTTCAATTTGTAAAGTTTAATAGAATTGCTGAGGTTTTTTAAGAACCAAGAGAAGAATAAAAGATATTTGTATAACATATTTTAATATTTATATTTACACCAACAAATAAGCACAAACCCTTTCCTTAGAAAGAGGTCAACAAAATTAGAACACCTTTCACAAAGGAAGCAGATAATTTGGATTTAGTACCTCTGGCTTTATCTGCTTCCATAACCAAATTCTCTTCCCTTATCTTCTTAGGCATTCCCCAAATACTGACTGCTTTCTTGCAACCTCAGTTATCCCAGAAAGGCAACTGAGTTGTAGATATCACTGGCCCCTTGGGCCAAGCACCATAATTTCTACAAAATTGGACCAGTCATTTGCTATGGATATGCATGGACAATGGGGGGAAAAAATCTACATTATTATAAGTGACCCTTTTTTTGCTCACAGTAAACAGATTTCTGGTTAAAAGTTGGAATCAGAAAATTTTATATTGGCTGTTTTGTCTCTTGACTGCTAAGAGAGTGGTTCCCAAAAAGATTTTTCTGTGGGAGAAGTGTTAAATAACTTCCCATGCCACAGGTAGAGTTGTAAGTATTGCACTTGGTAAATATTGGTTAATATTTTTTTCTTTCTGCATTTCTATAGAAAAATTGAGATGGGAAGAATTGAGACAAGTGATGTTTTAAAGGGAAGCAGAAATAGGAGTAGGAGCAGACTTGCATATAAAGTACATACTCTACCTTTTGAAGACATTTCCTCCCAGCCCTCAGTATCCAGTCTGTCTGGTTGCTTCACTGGCTGAACCTTCATCTGCCAAAAGCAACAGAATGACAAACTTTTATACTACAGGCCATTATTCTAGCAGAGGAGTTGCATGGAGGAGTGTCTGCATCCCCAGCAATTGTCT
>NW_005054303.1:7079494-7080978 GCF_000277835.1 Geospiza fortis | reverse complement strand
GGAAAAGTAATAGTGGGATAATATTTACAGTATTTTATTTTTATTCATTTAATGCAGGGAAACGTCAACTATCAATTATATCTGGAAAAAAATTATAGACCATTGTTTGAGAATTGCTGGCAATGAAAATTAACCTAGTCAATGAGAAAGACTAATTTTTATAGAACAAGGGTGACAAAAGGTGCACAAATCCCTCAGTGTTAGAATTTTAAAATTTCTAATTTTAAAATGAGAATTACTTAAGTAGTAAGAGGACAAATAAATTTCTATTCACTCCTATTATTTTGTGGATTAAAGTTCAATATGAATTTGATGAGGATAAATCATTCCCCCCTTTTTTAAGATAGATGACTATGAGCATTTCAGAGCCTGTTTTATTCAAGCCAGCCTAGTTGCAGGGATAATGCTCTTCTGAGTAGATCTTGGAGTTCTGTATGGGGTTTGAGTAACCTATTTCCAAAGCTCTGTGTGTGAGGTGGCATCACAGTCTACAAGAACCTGAGGATGATATTGGTGTGATTGCCAGCAAGTAGCACTCCAACTGGTACTTGCAAAATAACATTAAACTGGCAAAGTACTATCTTGTGATGCCAATAGATTTTCCTTGTTAGGACTATTTTAGTAAAAGAGGCAGAGGCTTTGACCTGTCAAAAAGCTGACACCAGAGCCTGCAAATGCACTGAGAAGGATACACAGTGAAATCTTAAGCATGTATATATTAAGATAATTTACACAATTATCTGTTACAGAATCTTACATGAATAGGTTATGCTTACCATACAGGCTCATACATTAATGTGAGATTATTATGCTATTACCATTTACCTTCAAAGACTTACACAAACGTTATCTAAGCTCCTCAAAAACTTGCCAAGCTAACATTTTTTTCCACTCCTAGCTGAGATCTGTCACGGTGTTCTGCAAATAAAGTAACAAAGACTGGAAACCAGCCATTTTTCAGAAGCAGTTGGAGCGCTGGGTAGGTCCATGTATGCTGTAGATTAGGATTGAAGACTCCCAGCAATATGAAATTTGTCTACATCGCATGTGTTGCAGTACTAACATATGGTGATGTTTTGACTTCTAGATGAGCTTGGCTTCTTCCAAGCTGTTAACTTTCATTTTGCCGTTGTAACTCTACAGAATGAGAGACTAGAAAATGAAGGAAACTGAACCTTACTTTCAAACACGAGACCAGATCTCATGAGTCTGACATCACGACAAAAATACCTTTCCCCTCCTGCTACTAAGCGGAGTTTTGTACATCAGATTTCACAAGGAAGGGACGGTGGAAGGAAGGTGACGCTATAGGCATGACACTATCCAAGGTGTGTTTCGGACCAGGACAAGCGGCCGGGAAGCGACCTCAGCTCAGAGGCACGAGAGACCACCGACCCCCGTGTTACTGCCCAGCTCCCCCCCGCACGCCCAGCGGGCCGCGGGCAGCTCCAGCGGCCGGGCCGGGCGGAGCCGCCCCGCATTCC
>NW_005054303.1:7075938-7078470 GCF_000277835.1 Geospiza fortis | reverse complement strand
GGGGAAGGGCTGAACCGTCCCGGGGCAGGCGGCTCCGGCCCTCCTGCCGGGGTCAAGCGAGCGCAGGCGGCAGCACCGTGTCAGCCTGGCTCCCTCCTCGGTTCCTGTCACCGCTTTTGTGAAACCGTCGCTTATTTATTGAAGACAAACCCTTTCTTTTTCCTGCAAGCAACCTTGATTGTCTTCTGTGACAGAATCCCTGTCCGTTTCCTGCCCCCCGCTTCCCTCCCTTGTCGCTGTGGGCTGATGCAGTGGTCAGAAGAGAGTTGTTCCTGATGACTGTTCGTTTTATGACAAGATCCTCTGGGACGGAGTAATAAACAATCACATTCCTTTTGTTGATTTCTTTCAAACTCTATTTGATCTCAAATGTGGCTTTATGAGTTACTCCAATATAAGGGGCTATCTCCCATGTTTCCTCTAATTCTAGTAGAAATTAGCTTTTTATTTACAGTTCCTCTGCAGTGTTTGCAGCCGAAGCACTGCAGCAGAATGTTTCTCTGTGAGAACATTAAAGACATCTTTAACAAGATTGTATGGCTCTAAATTTGTTTCGTGGCTGAGAGGAGAAAATAAATAGCTCCAACTGGGTGTAAAATTTCAGATTGAAGAGCACAGGTAGTGGTTAAAAGCCAGGTATTATGACAAGCTTTTTAACATCATGTGCACTTTAACTTCCAGCTGCTGAGTGCCAAAATACTCTATTGATACGGATGAGAATTGCAGTGCACTGGGCGTGTTAGAAACCCGCAACAAAGTTCATGGAGTTAGACTTGTGCCATGAACTTATGGATGTTAGCATGTAGAAACAAAAACAAGGTGACAGCTTCATCTTCCATCTCAGCTTTGGTTATGCTTTACATTCATGAAATTCCTATTGAAAACCCTGCATGCCAATGACATGCTAAGTCAGAACAAACGTATTTGCTTCCCATTACTAACCTATGTGTGGGTTTCAGGTTAGCGTCATAACTTGGGTAGTGCAGGGACTGACTTCTTAGAAAGTTTCTTTTTACCTATTTGGATGTTTCTGCCAGTGTCTTGTGTTACCTCCTTGCTTGTTCAAATGTGGTGGTTGTTTATATTTATTGGAGGGTGGTTGAAGATTCAGACTTTTTACTGTGTTTTTGAAACACACTTCAAAGCATTTTTAACTGACAGATGAATTTTAATAAAAACAAATTACCTTGCTACAGGAGTAGTAAGTAGTCTTGCAGATGAGAGCTTACTGAGTCCAAGTCCTAAAATAATAAATACTTCATTGCTCTAAAGCCATTTTAGATGCTGTTATGGACAGTCTATCAGTCAGGAATATGCATATGTAAATAAATATATATATTTAAATGGACTTGTAACAGTGCCTTCAGTATTCCAGTTTTTCTCCCAGCTAGACTACAAGGGTGAAAAAACCCAACTCCATTTACTGGACTCATCAATATATAATATCCAAATAATGTGAACATGTGGTTGTAGAACTGGACCAAGTGTTTTAGATTTTTACTCATTTTTTTGTATTTTGAGAATGGAAAAGTTAGATCACTAAGTTTTTACCTTAGAGAATTCCTTGACTTCATAGTCATGGAAGCTTTTTTTTCCCCCCAAACCTGTTGGGTTTTTGTTTGTGGGTATTTTGGGCTTTGGGGTTTTTTCTATAATTAGCAAAAGCATAAACTAGCAAGAGGAGAGATTTTAATAACTACTAGACTTACCTACTTGTTACAACAGTTCATCACCATAGTTAAAACCAAATGTTAAACTTTTGTAGTTTCTAAAGATTCACATTTATTAGACTTGTAGTAATTGATTTGGGCCACTTTTGCATTGGTAATTTTTTTGGCATTTGTACAACCATTTATAAGTCCCTGTTTTTCTTCTTTGGTGTCTGTTGTGATTTTTTTTCCTCCCCTCACATGGGGAACAGTTTTACTTCTCAGAGGTTTTTATCAATTACAGTTTCTTTTGTGAGTGGGATACTTCCCACTCTGTTCTTCAGCATCCTTTTCTTAGAAGGATTTTATTCATTATCTTTTTTCATATTGCTTATTCTGGTTCTGAAAAATACAGAATAACTGTTCTTGGTCCTGAACACAGTTGGGCTTGAAGAAGAATTAATGATTTAGACTCATTATTTTCTCACCTGGGTTTTTTTTCCCTTTGCTTTGCTGACAAGACATATCAATCATGAACCCTTTCATTGCCTTCAGGACATAAGGACTATGTGTATGGTGAGCTTATGATGCTACACTGAATATCACCTCTGTTCCTATAAGTATGCCTTGATTAGAGGGATATTTTTTCTCTGAAAAGTAAAGGTTAGGCTTTCTTGCATTCTTGGAATAAAGCATGCAAACACAGAACTATCAAGTGGTATCCCTTCAAAGAGGAAATTTTTTGGGTTAAAACAACCACAGTTACATTTATTTGCAAAATTATTGTGGATAAAGCTCCTTTTTCAGCCACAAAATCTACAACATGATTGGAGGAACCTAGTTATGTATATTTTGGTCTGTTTGCCCCAATAGAGAGGCTTTT
>NW_005054303.1:7072069-7075900 GCF_000277835.1 Geospiza fortis | reverse complement strand
TCCCTTAATTAATGCAATTAATGCTTTTTTTCTTGCATGATAGTTCCAGAATTACCTCTTTTGTCAAGTATTAGCATTTTTCTTGGGCACGAGGGTGCACACAAGGAAAAGTCACCAATGAGGAGCGCAGTTTTCCCACTTACAAAGAAATACAATGCAATAAAGAACTGATACATTGGAGAAGCGTGTGACACTTTCCTCTTTTTGCCTTAATTTTGGGTATAATTCTTTCCCAGCATGTGAAGAGGTAACACCACACTAAAGAACTGTGTAGAGTTTGTATACCTACAGTAATGTGATAAGACAGGTGATGGTGGGTGCTGTGTAAGAAATTGTGATAGATTGAATCTTTTAGGAGGAAGAGTTGGTATTGCATGTTCTCCTAGTAGAGCTTTTCTGGGTTTGCCTTTAACTCATGAATATCAGTGAGGTTGCAGTCATCTTTCACATTTTTGAAAGCATCTGGGAGGAACCTTACGGGACTTTGTGTGAGGTTAGAGTTGCTGGACACATCCTTGTGTAGGATCAGGTAGTTGTGATGGTTGTTTCACAGAAGGGAGAGTGAAAAGTCTGGAGTGTTTAGTGGATTTTTTTTTTTTTTTCTAGTTAGTTTTGTGGGACACTGCAGGTCTTCTCTGAAGATGCCCATGACTAATGCATATCTTATGTGAGACTAGAGAATTTATACAGAAGCTCCTGAGCTATGAAGATGAATACTATGATAAAATACAAAGATGGATATCCGCAGGAGTTATTTTTCAATTAAGCTGGTGAATTAAGAAAAAGTGGGGGGTTTGGTAGACTTTTTGTTTGGTTTTTTTTTTGTTTTAAAATGAGCATACCATTGTCCTGTGTTTGGTCTAAAACATTTCCCAGAAAGTCCAAAGTGGGCATTGATTATTATATTGCTTATAATTTAAAACCAAAATATTCTTTAATCAGTGTCCCCTGTTCTCTTTCCATAGGAAGGTCGCTACTGATATAATTAAACATCGTAGAGGAAGATGTGTCACTTTAATACATTTAAATCAATACTATGAATTTTCATTATTGTAATATGAGCAATTTTCAGTGATATGGAGATAAAATATATTGTGATTAATTCAGAACTGTATAGTTCTCGGTGATACTGATATCCTGGTTTGCTGAATAAATCTGAACTGACTGTAGAGAATAATTTGCATGTTTATCAGCCATTATTAATGGAGTTATTTATTGCAACAAAGCTTAAAGGCCATTTCATGTTTTTTTGGATCATGTCACTATTTTTTTAGGTTGACAGAATATGGCCTATTCTGTGGTAAAAATAAGTTCATCAGCTTCACCATGTCAACAAATGTACTATACACATGCTAGTCTGATAATAGAATATTTAAATATATTTATTAGATATGTGTGGGTCTATGAAATATGTGAGAAATAGAGGGAAAGGATCCTCTCTCATATGCTAACATAGACGAGTTTGTTGTCCATTGCAGACTTCAGAGAAAATAACGTTTGACAACAAAATTCCATTCCACCAGATTGATTTTTCTAACAAAGCCAAGTTTCATATGAAATACATTATTTAAAAAAGCCTTGCTAATTCAGATATTTGTACTCAGATGCGTACAGCTGTGGAGCAGCCCCCATTATGCCAAGAGCTGCCCATAGACTGAAAAAAGGCAGTGCTTTTTTGTAAAGAATTTGAAGTCTAGTGCTTGATATTAAAATCAGTGCTCATGTTTATTATCTTCTTAAATGTCTGGCGGGGGGGGTGTTTCAATAATGTCTTTGTAAACTACAGGCATATTTGAAAATAAAAAATCTTTGCAGGGAATAGAGGTTTGAAGAAGGAAACAAATTATTGCCTGATTTGGGGAGTGGGGGGAAGGCGTCTTGCTCCCTTTCCCTCATGACTCACTGTTGGAATTTACAAGTCTTATGTGTTTGTCTAAATTAAAAGCTTAGTATTACCATACATTAATTACTAGTACAAGATAGCTCAAAATACTTAACCTCTTAAATGAATGTGCTAGCCTGGGATATAGGAGGTTCATTTCTGGCTTTGTATCAGACCCCAACAAAAGGAGATGATACAATTTTTTTCTTAAATTGAAAAATTATTTTATTATGTGATCCGAAATATCTTTGAAATCTTTCTGCATTTATGAACAGTTTTTCTGTCAGCCTTGAATCTGGTGTCTCATTTGTTCTTAAATTGTGGTAAGATTTTTAAGTAAACAAATATTCTGAGATACGAATTTTAACACTTCAGGCTGGTACATTTTTCTGGGAGTTGGGAAATCTGCCATTATCATCTATTAAACTTGAAAGCATGTAATAATCTTGAATGTGTTAGGCAATTTATCAGTGGAGTGTGCTCAATGTTTTGAGGTTCTGGAAGCAATTTTTTTATGACAGACAATAATAGAATTATATTGTGCAATAATAGACACCATCCTTCAGAAGCAGATTTGTGTGTCAAAGGCAACAATGGTACCTGGAGGACAAAGCATAAATTCTGTAATAACTCAAAGGACCAGCAAGAATATGAACTGCTTAGTGGAGGAACAAAAAATGTTTTGAACTTCAAATTTTACCTGGATTTTAGGTCACCCTTTTATTTTTCTTAGATCATGCTAGGAAGCAAGTACATGTGCTATACTGGAGAGCAGGTTTATCATTGTGGTGCAGTAGGATGTTGGAGCAGCTGAATTCCTTTCTGGGCTGAGGTTTCACAATGGGGATGAGCTGGGTTAACCATTTCCTGCAGCTCTGGAAGAGGCTGCTTCCTCTTCCTTGCTGCCCATTCCCACCATTGGCTGTGAATGGACTGCCCTGCTTGTCTCAGCAAACCCATCCAGCTCACAAAACATGTAACAACAGCTGTACCCAAAGAGAATTGAAGAGATTTATGTACACATGTGAATATATGTGAGTATATGCAAGTACATGTGTGTGTGTATTGCACTGACTGTTGTCTTGTCCATCTTGGTACAGGAGGGAGCACACTGTGTGTGTAAGATTGATACCAGAGAAGGGGATGGGCAAGTGGAATCTCTCTCTTCAAGTATTTTTGTTTATTCAGTTTAGTTTATTGTGGAGCTCTACCCCAGGCAATTTTGAGCAGGTGAGTAGAGCAGTGAGGTGAAACTAAAGTCTCTGCAGTGCAGTAACGTTGTTACTTCAGAGATAAGTTATGGTTTCACCAGTTTCCACATCTTTATTGCATACCCAGTAACACTACATTTTCTCTGAAATGGGAAAAAGTAAGGGATATTGGTTTTTTGGTAAAATATGTGGTCTTTGAGGAAATCTTGAGAAACAAATATAAAGTTGGGACACAAAAAAAATGGAAAACCAATAAAATTTAACTGGCAGTTGCTAGTCTGTCATCATTTCCCACCCCTCACATTGCATTCCTTCTGATTTCTGCCCATTATTTCCTTATTCTCTAGATTCATAGTGTATTCTAGCCTAGTTCTTTGCTAGTGGAAGTACAATTAAGATTTTTTAGTTTCCAGTTCACTGCTTTGCTTAGCAGCAGAATTCTATTTATGTGTGAAGAGTGTAGCTATAAAATACTTTATTTAAGGAATTTCAACTCCAGCAGGAAGCAATCTCATCTAAACTTGCATATGTTGCAGACACTGTATTTAACCCATGTGTCCTTATGTCTGTTTGACAAAAGAATTTCAGTGTTCGCATGATTAAACTTTTGTTTATAAATTGAGAATGGGGGAAGAAACGGAGGCTTCAGTTTTGTGTAAGTGAAATGGATGTAACTGCAGGGGTTGCTGAAGTCCTGCATCCCTGCTGCCCCCTCCCTTGTATTGGCTCTCTCTGATA